>NW_017804109.1:526879-591213 GCF_001625305.1 Branchiostoma belcheri
TATAATGCATAGAATGAAAGACGAATAACGTAAAGGTCTTAGGAACTACTAGGAAATACATTCTGTCCAATCTAGGTCTTGAATATTAATATTGTAAGCAGTAGTGTCCTCACCGTGCGAATACTGTGTCAATACAAATTGGATTACAAAACCCCTTCATCAAAACTGATGCGCCGAAAGCCGGTGTGTGCGTATTCGTATTCAGTATCATCCATCAGATAATATTTTAAAATGGGAATAAAATTCCCGGCACTTCAGAAGCTTTTTAGGAAAATTCAGTGTCCTCAACGTGCGAATACTGTGTCAATATAAATCGGATGACAAACCCCTTCATCAAAATTGTTGAATCGCGCCTCAAGCAAGTTTATTCAGTATCATCCGTCAGATAATGTTATAATGGGAACAAAATTCTCGGCACTTCAGAAGCTTTTTAGGACAAATTTGTGTCCTCAACGTGCAAACACTGTCTATATGAAACACTGTCTATATGAATCTTTAATCTTTTATGAATTGGATGACAAAACCCCTTCATCAAAATTGTTGCGCCGAAAGCCATTGTGTGCATTCAGTATCATCCATCAGATAATGTTATAATGGGAACAAAATTCCGACACTTCAGAAGCTTTTGAGGGAAAATTGCGGCGTTCCCATGAAAGCTTTTGAGGTTTGTTACCGCGGGAGATCACAAAGTGGCATTTGATAGAGGATTGATTACCGTGAATAATTTATACAGCACCTCAGTTTAGCAACTCAATATCTGACGCAAGAACTGTAAATCATACTTACCACTAGTTATTGCCGTGATTGGGACTGGCGACAAGGCAGCTTGCTGAGGTACACATTCACTATCGTATAGTTTTTCTTCTTCTTCATTTTTTGGCGACGTCTCAGGGAGGAGCCCAAAGGTACAGTATTGTGTACAGTTTGCAAGAATTCTAGGAATTGTACAGGCATTTTGTCCACAGGAATGGAATGCCCACAGGCATGTCTCTGACCCACATCTATGCCTTCTCTGCCCCGCATGGCACTACTTTCTGTGACCCCGGGGCTCGTTCACTCAGGGGAGGAGTGCACTGTATCTGTCTAGACTTAACAGGTACTAAGTCTTCCTCAAAATCATGAAATCATGGCAGTGCCATGCAAACAATAACCCTAACAGCAACCACCGTCGCCATGGCATTGTATGTTTTCATTGCCAGTCTTGTTGTGTGTGTTTTGTTATCAGGTTTCAAACGAGTTGAACGGCCACTTAAAATTCAGTTAGCAAATTGAGCGTTCTCAGCAGACAGGTGTGCCAGAACTAGATACTGTATTCCAGTCAAGTGGCGCATGATCTATCGAAAC
Organism: Branchiostoma belcheri; assembly: GCF_001625305.1. Classification (NCBI taxonomy): domain Eukaryota; kingdom Metazoa; phylum Chordata; class Leptocardii; order Amphioxiformes; family Branchiostomatidae; genus Branchiostoma; species Branchiostoma belcheri. Next base: position 528,224 of record NW_017804109.1, read on the forward strand.
GAAAATAGCTGCGAGCAGAATAATTACATGCATATAATGGAAAAGCACTTGTGACTAACGTCAGGATATAACGTTCCAAATTGCCACACTTTTACCATTTCTGCTGCAGTTTTAAACGCTTTATCTATTGTAGCTTTAAATTTATAGCGTAACAGCCATACTTTCATTCTTTCTGCCATTTTTTGCCAAATGCCAATAAAAGATATAGATTTGATAAAGATATATGTAGGCTCATTCTTTGTTCGTTTGTTTTATAGCGCCTTATTTCAAGCATTCCTGCCGAATTTGGCTTTACTTTCATCAAATCCGACTGGCTTCTGTCCAGCATGTCCACTGAGAGGCTGTAAGGATCTATCCAAATGTAGACACCGCAATATTTCATCACTAAATAAATCTTGTTTCTTTCAAAGTGTATGGATTACACGAGCAAACCTACGATTCTAACGATTACAGAACTTTTCAGAAACTCTCGCCAGACGTAACTGGTCCCAGTGGTACTCGGCCCTCCTCCAACCCGTCTGGTCGCGTGTCGTAACGGCAGAACATTCGTCTCGGAACCAAGAGGTCCCGGGTTCGAACCCTGCCATCTTGTGCCCTTGAGAAAGGCACTTAACACGACTTTCCTGGATAGAGGCCTGGCAAACCCCATCTCGTATTATCCACAAAAAGGCAACAGAATCTTCAGGTAGTTGAAGGTGGCTGCCTCTAAATGAAAGAAGAAGAAGAACCAACCCTTGACCCTACCATTAATGAATGAATGAAGACCTTTATTGTACATTTTTGCCATACTTGTACAACACCTAACAACACCTAACAGGTTTTTGAAACCATCCCGGAAGGGCCAAATGACTAACGCTTAAGTTGATCGCGCTGCATTAGATGTTGGCAATGACAATGCCCGTCTAGTAAATAATGCAGGCTCGCACACGCACGCAGTATCGCCGCGGAGCGCTGCTGGCGACTCCCCGAGCCGCGGGGGTGTTATTTGTTTTCCAGATCTTTATTAAGTATAACTCAGTACAGCAATGCATGGCATAATGTCAACATCGAACATAGTAAGACTTAAATCTCATAATCCTTAGTTTTACAGGTAAAATTAAATGATTACATCATGCTGGGAACTTACTTAGGGGTTAAATCACTTTTATAATCGAATCAGTCATGTTGGAAATGAAGATACAGTACATACACTACAAACTAATATTGTGTACGTCTTGTTTCAAGGTGGTAAATATATGTAAAACATTGTGTTCTCTAAGTAATTCTGGATTATCTTTATACCTGAGCCATGATAAATAAATGGCATATTTTGCCAGAGTCACATAGAAATTCTCTCCAAAGAGTACAGTGGTTACACCCCCGCAGAGTACAGCCGCGGGGGTGTTACGTACCTGCCCGGGATAATGGCATTAGACCGCGCCGGCAATAAATCTACCGGCCTTACCTTGAACGATCTCTCCACCAATTTGGTTTACAACGAGCCGCTGAGAGTCCACTTTGCCTAAGTCGCGATGGTATCTGCGATAAGGCCGTGCCAGAATCCACGCAAGCGGTTTTGGCGCCGATTCGAGCGAGATACCGCTTTAAACATTCATTAGACGGAACACAGGCCACTCTGCGACAAATGGAGCGCGTCCGATTGGCCCGATGGCGGTTTCAAAGGAAATATCAGAGATAACTAATGACAAAGCGATCGTGTTTTTAGGATTCCAGCCCCGCTAGTGATACAAAACAGTCCACCTTTCAAAGAAAAATCTTGGACCTTTCAAAGAAAAATCTCGGACCTTTCAAAGAAAAATCTTGGACCTTTAAAAACCTTGGACCACTGAGCCTTGTAGGTTTCCGAACCCCCCAAAACCCCACTGGCTATGGGCATGCAGTCCTCTAATCACTGCAACTGAAAATTCCTTGGTGCGTTCGTTAGTCCGAAGGGTAGCAGCTCGGGGATGGCATGTTCTCCACGGCAATCAAACGGGATGTGTTGCTAATGGGGTGACTCTAATGGGCACAGTAATAACGAATGGGATGAACCGTGATGTCTCACTCCCGTACAGACAGCCACTCGTGTGGAGGTTGTCGCCCAAGATCAAGTGCATCCCATTTAGTGGAATGTTGGCGTGATAGGATAGCCTCTCCTGTCTGTATCAGAATTGCCGATGGGTTTTTTTTATTCATTCACATAGAAAAAGGTACAAGACATGGTGGTACCGCACTCAAGTGGAAAGCACGTATGTTTACGGCATGGGGTTTGATTGGGAATTACAACCAAACGGAACATGTAACTCGATTGTGCTGAGGTTCTCGCCCAAGACCAAGTGCTTCTCTATTTAGTGGAATGTTGGTGTGATGTAATATAGCCTAGCTCTCCTGACTGTATCAGCATTGCCGATGAGGTTTGATTGGGAAGTACATGTACAACCAAACGGAACATGTAACTCGATTGTGCGGAGGATCTCGCCCAAGTCCAAATGCTTCTCCATTAAGTGGAAATATGGCGTGATCTAATAACCTAGCTCTCCTGACTGTATCAGAATTGCCGATGGGGTTTGATTTGGTAAAACGACCAAACGGAACATGTAACTCAATTGTGCCGAGGTTGTCGCCCAAGTCCAAGTGCGTCTGCATTAAGTGTAATGGTGGTGTGATATACATGTAATACCACTAATGGCCTAGCTCTCCTGACTGTATCAGAATTGCCGATGAGGTTTAATTTGGTAAAACGACCAAACGGAACATGTAACTCGATTGTGCTGAGGTTCTCGCCCAAGTCCAAGTGCGTCCCATTAAGTATTATGGCGTGATCTAATAGCGCAGCTCTCCTCCCTGTTTTAGAATAGCCAATGAGGATAGCCTATTTAGAATAACAACCAAACGGAACATGTAGCTCGATTGCTCGCATGGCGAAAAATAAATGCCTGGATCACAGAGACGGTAGGTGCAACTTGCATGGCGAGCTAAATGTAGAGAGCACACGGGAATCCATCTTTCCTAATGTAAAAACCCAGCGGATTGTCACAGAGAGCACCCTCCATTACAATCCTGTTGCATCTATTTGACTTCTTGCCTATGATACGAACACTGCATGAAAAGTGGGATTTACCGATGGTGATAAATGCCAGGTTAGTCTAGTAATGGTTGGTTTGTCATCATTGGTAAATCCCAGTCGTCATGCAGTGGAACTTGCCCTTGACCGTAAATCATAACTTAAAAGATACTCCATCAATTCCTTACTGATTTAATGAATGAATGAAGACCTTTATGGCACACATATACCCACAGGGTTAAGTACAGGTCACAACAAAAAAAATAGCATGCAGATAATGTTACATACATTCATTTCATTCATTTCATTCATTTCATTCATTCTTTATTTCAGGTAAAAAACCCATATAACATGTACAATACATCATTAAAATAATACAAAAAACACTACAGACATACAAGTAAAACAGGAAGAAACCTAAAAGCATAACAAATGGTAGGTCTTCCAAAAGAATGAATTCCTGTAGAAGGCATCGGAATGAATTAAGCGACAGATTGTTGCGTTATTGGAGGAAAATAACCTTTTTAGAAAAGAATAACAAATTCTCCTCCTCCTGGTTTCAAAAGTGTCAATATAGTTACATACAAACATTTCACTCGCGCTGCAACGCCGAGGCAGATTCATTATGATTCTAAAACAATTGTTATAAGCCACTCTGCACTTATACAAAACACCAGAGCTTACAGAGCTCCATAACTGGGCGCCATATAGCTGGGCGCAATACGTCATAAACAGGTGTCTCTTAACAGATGGAGAGCAACAGAAAAATTTGCGGTTGATACTGTTTGCTACGACTATAAAGACTCTTCAGCATAGCAAGTACACAATCATCGTCACTTAATGTGGTATTTAGATGTATACCCAAATAGACAAATGAGTTTACGTACTTTAGGTTGGTACCGTATAGACTTACAGGTGGCAATGGAGGCTGAAGTGGCAAACGAGTACATGGGAAATACATACAGAAAGTCTTATTAGTATTAAACAATATGTCATTACCATGGCCAACCACTTCACAAATCCCAACCAATCTCTGTAGAGATTTAATGCTAGGGCAAATCAGACATAAGTCGTCGGCATAAAACAGGTGGTTGGTGATGGACCCACCTACATAACAGCCCACCTTGGCATTGTTTAAGCTTACACTCAAATCATCTATGTATACATTAAAAAGATATGGGGACAGTAAACTACCCTGTCGTACTCCGTTAGTAACGGAGAAGCTCGGTGAAAGGACTGTACCCCATCTCACAAACATTCTTTGATTCGTATACCAGGAAACCAAGAATCGAACTAGATATAGCGGAACATTTCTGTCGATCAACTTTCTAAACAGTGTCCAGTGGTTTACGCGATCAAAGGCCTTAGAGGCATCCATAAAGCACACAAAGACTGGGGACCCTAAGCCCCTGTAGTACTCGATAATTTGCTTTAACATAAAAACACACATGTCAGTCCCATGTTTAGGTTTAAAGCCTAATTGAGAATCAGACGTCAGAAGAAAAGGCTTCAGACGATTAAGCAGGAGTGCCTCTAGGACTTTCGACATACATGTATATACATTGTCAAGTGACTACAACTAAATAAAAAGACAGCTAATTTTTTGTGTTGGTTAGTGTCGTATTTGACGTTTGAACAGTCCTTCGATCCCCACAACAATCACAAAAATCCCGTTCGACTGTAGCAGCGGTGCGTGGGAGCAAACCTCTCCTTGTACGGATCCAAGTCCTCTCCGTTCCGATCCGTGTCAGCCCTTTCCCCTGATATACGGCCTGTCCTCGTCCAGAAGGCGTTACGGAAATGCGCGCACATCCAGGACAATAGCGCGCATTTCCCCCGCCTTGACCCGCAAGCCGGGCTGGCGGGACAGAAATATGGCACATCTAATGCGGACACTTTCGTGATGTATGGAACCATTACGCCTAAATGCATGATATTTTCAGGGATATGAATGCATTTGCCATGTTGCGTTGACATCTTTGCTATAATAACGGACTGGGGTGGCAGCAGGGGTCACTTCTAATCGCTTCCCCAAGAAAACTACCACGTTGTCTGGGAGGTATATTTCCGGGGTGATTGTGCTGTGACTACGCGGGCACGTCTGGCCAATGCTGAAGGCTCCATTGCTGGTAGACTCTATCTATCGTGGGGTGCAATGCCCTTACACCATTCCACTTGAATTGTTGATTGATCGCTATCTAAAATTATTTGCTTTTGAAATGATTCGATTACCAACCGGGTATTGGAATTCCAAAACTTTTCGGTCACTGGTAGATATCTATAACCGATGTGCCCAAGTACCATGAAGCCAAGTAGTTCTCACTATAAACTGGGCCTCATACTACGTAGATAATACAGCCAGTTAAATGAGAGGGGAGATACTTTAACCTTCATGTATTTGTCATTCTCTTGTCTGCAGGGTTTCTCAGTATGGGTGACAATGACCTTCAGGGGAATTATGGGATCTTGGACCAAATCGAGGCTCTGAAGTGGGTGCGACAGAACATCGCCAACTTTGGCGGGTTCAGGTCAGAGGTCACGGTGTTCGGCCACCAATCAGGAGCGAGCTGTGTGTCGGTACTGATGGTGTCACCCCTCGCAAAAGGTACGTAGAACAGTTCGTCTTTCACCGTGTATCGTAGTATAGTCTGAACAATAGACACATTTGCACTGTGTATGTGACTAAAGTATATCTAAAATATATCTAAGTGTGAATAATTAGATCATCAATCGAAATATCTTGATCGATTCTTGTCCAGATTGCCAACAATCGACCACCCAAAAACTTTCGCAGTAACGGTCTACTGAAACTTGGCACTGTGGTGCCTGGTACCTAATTCCACGAATGCATTTCTTCCGAACGCAATGCTGCAGATGCCAAATATTTGCGCTCGAGTTTAACTGTGTAGACGTCCATCCAACCATTTGATACGGTTGGCGCGAATGGCTGCCTGCATGCACGAAAATATGGACCTTTTTGCAAGCCTGATGCCGCGACCCCACGTTTGTTTCCCCGTGACCTACCGTCTAGTCGTGCGCTTTTGACGCGTGACCCCTCCCGACACCACGAGCACCCCTCCGGTAACATGATCTCCCCCGGATGAAGGTCGTCTCAAGGTCGTGGCAGCTCCCAGCCAATAAAACTTTGAGGCGTGGGAAGGAAATTTTCTGCTTCGCTCGTGCAGCTCCTCTCTTAACTTCCGACTGGATAATATTGCCTGCACAAACATCAGAAGTTACGCGCGCTGCCAGATTGTGTCTGACCAAGCATGTCATTTACTTGATTGCTTAAGTCAGCCGTGGGTGGCAACTGAAGTACGCTGCATTTGACTGCATCCTTATTCATGATTACTGAAACAAGGCCCGGCATGTTGACTTCTGTAGATGTACACCGTATGGAAACGACTTTAAAAAAACAGCAACACTGCAAGGCGAATTTAGCCCGTGTTGAGAGTTACAAAATATCATTAGGAAAACAACCCAAAGACCTTCATATTATCCATAGGCTACCCTGGGTCTAATGGAACAGACTGACACCAGACATACAATCAGCACGGAAAAAATCAATTCTTATGAATTAGCTTTAGGTATTGTACTTGAGGGAACCATAGGTTTTAAACCAATCCTGTCAAACAGCCTTCTAGCCTCAAATTATCACGCTTCGGGGCTCCTTAATGCGTCACAGATAATCATTATAGATAATGGATAATCTGGCCTGAAGATCTAAGTAATATATGAATATCCAATTCACCTCAAATGACCCAGACTTCTGTACCTATTACCATATACACTGCTAGCACAAGAATTAACAAAATTGCTTCTGTTCTCATGCCTAAAATGTGGTTGATAAACCACTGCAAGTGTATTCCTGGTTTTTCCTTAGCTGTCAAATATTTTTATTAAACATAAATCTCCTTTTTGGTAAGTGGATGTGCGTCTCCGTCTTACAGTCGGGTTATCTTCAGAAAGGTTTTCTAAGGTCACGTTATAGAAAACCAGTTGTGACGAGGTTGATTCTGCAATATTTCTTTACAGTGCATAGCACCTGATGGGCAGCATAAAGGGAACAGCGACACTCCCAGATGAAAATCAAATCATGGAAAAGTGGTTAACATGGGAAATCAATGATGAAATCTTGACCTACATCATTCCAAATGACAGATTCCTTTGAAGTCCAGGAAATACCTGATACGATTTGGAATGTCCAATATCTAAATTCACGGAAATATTTGCCCCCCGATGCTGAATTGCTCTCTGCCTGACCTTAGGGAAGCACTTCACATAAAATTGACGACTGCAACACCCGTACTGTCACCATCAAAGCGATGGAACACGGTGAGGGATTCACATAAAAGCACATCGGGATCATCACTAAGCCCAATCTGTATGAGGTCGTCAGTTTTGGAAATCGCCCCTGAAGTTGTACTTGAATAAATAGATAGCGTGTATTAGTGGGGACATGACAGCAACGTGTGCGTGTATTTGTAATATATGACAGTGAGGATGCTGCAATTCCCCTCAAGCGCAATCCGGCAACTACATTAAATCTTTACACAAGTTAATCTAGCCTCAAGGCCAAGACGCAATCTTGTCAGGCTTTACATAGAGGCCAGGCTGACGAGCCATCACCAGGGCTAGAAATCAAAGGTGGCCCAATGGCCACTGACCACTAAGATTTAGGCTGGGACAACTAAAAGGACACTTCGGACATTTTTGGGACAATAGAGGATCAACATCAGAATGTCAGCCCTTCTTTTGTTTATCAGGCACACGTTCCGGCTTTTGGATCCAGAAAAGTTCCCCCGAATTTCCTGTCTACTCTGCAATTATAGTGCGCCTGGGAGTACTCTCCAAGCAGAGGTTGATGGTGGAAGATCGTTTGCTTTTTATATATGATGGCCCTTTTTTTGTCGCTTCCACTACTTGGGTGGGGAAATGGTTACAGACTGGCCAATTTGATACTGTCTTACCCCCACCAAAAGATATGGTTGGAGATTACCTGGGAGTGAACATGAGCAAGAAAAACTACGGTAGACACCCAGGCCATCACGTGTACGCTTCTCGTGATGAGCATAAGCTCGCTGATGAGAACCTAACCAAGCACGGCACCTTTCATAACCAGGTGTTTCACGGGTGGAGGGAAAACGCGCCTCTATCATACCCCACACCCTCTACGGCATTTTAGTATTTCAGCGCCGACTCCATCGGCCAATTCCCGCAGCACTCAGAGGTTCTCACGCTCCAGCAACCAAAACCATTAGGAACTCCAACGCCTCTCGCATCACGCTGCCAACCCCAGCTATTGCCGGGGTCAGCTAATATTGTCTTGGACGAACCCCAGTGAGCACGCATCTCTAAGGCGTGTAGAGTCATGAATAAGTCTAGTAGTGTAGCGGCATGCAACAAAGTATAATGTTCTCCGGTCGTGAGGTCTACCTTCGTCCTGCATTCATGGCTACTGAAGATGCAGATTGCTACTCTCAGAATGCATGGCACTACACCACCTTATGCTAATTTACCAAGCTCGTCTCACGTAGTCAAAAAACATTCTGACCTTCTGAATAGTGCGTAGTTGAAAGGAATACCAAGTATTTCGTGCCAAAGCCTCCCTCGTTGTAGCCTGGGCACCATCCTATTTGTATGCCGGGGCTCCCATACTCGCTCCTTAAGAAAGCGAGTATGGGAGCCCCGGAATACAAATAGGATTGCACCCAGGCTACTCTCGTTGCCAACGAAATAAGAATTACACGAAGTTCAGAGCTACATCTGGTTTCCAGTGGACTCACGCAGACTAAGTGCCCGTGGGCCTTGCCGAGAAAGATGTAAGCTGAGACGCACGCCAGCTTAAACTAAGAATAAGCTAAATCAACTGTATGCGTTTGACACCGACGACAATTTTAATCAGCTGTATCCGTACCAGGTAGCCCGAGGCAGGGTAGGGTTCGCTGCGGCGGAGTGCGGTAATGTAGCACCTGTCCCGGCCGATTGCACGTAATCCAGGGGTCCGGGAAATTGGGGCGGTTCGGCGCCTGTATCCTGTCAGCCACAATAATGTCAGATACAATGTTGACGAGTACAGTGTGTGACTTGCCAGAGCATAGCAACGATGCTACTTAATTGGCAACCTGGGTCCCTATTTTTAAACAGTCCGTCAGAACAATCATAAAGACAACAATAAGATTGGTACGGCTATAAGATACTTTACATAGTGGTTTTGCCGTGCTTTAAATTAAAACCCTGGCTGTCTATATACCTCTATTAGAAGTTAGATTTATAATGCATGCATCATGTAACTAGCAAATGCATAATGTCTACCTTCGCATATGGTTTGCCCTGTTAATTCTCACTCAAACACATTCATATATATGGAGTCTGAATCCCTCCTGCTATAAAATTGCAACATGATGTAACCCAACACTAGTTACCATGGTGACAGACGTCTGGTTCAGGTCACTTACCTTATTGTTTTGGATAAGAAAAAGAAGAGGAAATATAGCAAAAACAATATGTTTTCCTTCGGTAAACGTAATAACAGATTCCATTGGATGGAAACTTTCAGCATGATGAAACTTGGCAGCACTGCTCTGGCATCCGATATAATGGTGGATTTTATGCAAACTGAAGAGGAAGTCGATTCGTGTGGATAAAAGACAGGCACCATCACTGTCCCATCATTAGCCATAGCAGTATTTACCTGGCTTACGTGAGTGGGAGTGGGGCGGTGAAATTTTACGAGAAACAATAACAACGGGGTCTAACTGCACCGTAAAAACAGACACGTCGGCGTTTTCGCTGATGAGATTTCCCTTAAGTCAATTTGCTTTATCGTGGAAATAAACTCGACCGTAAACAGTAACGACTCGCTGCGTGTTCAGTTCTTCCCGCAGATCAAACGCCCTCCCCTCAATAACCCTGCCTAGGCCATAAATTCCGTCCAACACTCGTCCCTTTCCTATACTTTCCTGGGAGTTTGACGACTTTTTAATGGAAGCGTCCAGCCCTCGATAACATTGCCCAGGTGATGATCACAACTGTGAAAATTGAGTGGAGTAGCCTGGTGCGATGAGATACAACGTTACTGTTGCAGATTTGGATGAGCTAGTTATTAGTAAACATTTCACGTTCGCTGTACTAGCGTATCTCAGCTAGGCAACATTTGAAACCCTCCATTTATTCATAGGAAGTGTTTCTGGTTCCAAAGTTCGAGACAATCGTATTGTAAATCTATATTAGGTCACGGGCTGTTTCGCCATGTAGCGAATCGACTTCTGCAACGTAGCGAAACGACCTGTAGCGAACTGGCAATGCAGCGAACGAACCTGTGTTCACGACCTACCTTCGTGGGGTCTTTGACCTCATTGGCAGAGTGCTCGACTTGGAACCAAGAGGTCCCGGGTTCGAGTCCTGACATGCCACCGATCTTGTGCCCTTGGTAAAGGCACTTAACACGGCTTTCCATACTTAACTCATGTCCTTGCCCTGTCCTTTATTTGTCTTCTGCGTTGATGGCGGCAAAAATAAGTTGATATAACTTGAGTGTGCCGTCACCCTGTCTAGTCATGAATTGTTGGAATATGAAAAAACGCAGACAAACGCATGAACGAACAACAGACATTTCCTCATGTTCCCCTGATTTAAGTGAGGAAATTCGTGTAAAGTGCATTTCCCAAGGGCACAAGATCGCTGGCATGGCAGGACCTCTTGGTTCCGAGCCGAACACTCTGCCGTTGCACCACACGACCCCACGTCGATATTAGGTGACCGAGTGTGTTGCCATGTAGCAAATTGATTTCTGCAACGTAGCGGATCGACATGAAACGACCTGTAGCGAACTGGCAATGCAGCTAACCAACCTGTGGTCACAACCTACCGTTAGAGCGTTGGACTCGGAACCAATAGCTAGGTCCCGTGTTCGATACTCACCGTGGCCCGACGTTGTGCCATTGGGAAAGGCACTTGACGACTTCCCCACCTGTACTGGCGGTGGAGTGATGCCCACCGATCCTGTTATATTAGGCTAATCTATCTAACTGTGCGCCAAAAATACACTACGGATTTGGTGCGCCAATGTGTCAACATCAACCCATTTGCCACCAAGAGCCGTTGATTTTTTTTTCACGTCCTACCATCTCAGATCTGTTCAAGGCACTTTACACGACTTCCCTCCCTGTACGGTGGAGTGACGCCCACCGAGCCTCTTAGGCTAATCTGCAGCTGCCACAAAGAGTCGTTAATTTTTTTTTCACGCCCTACCATCTCAGATCTGTTCAAGAGGACGATCCTGTCGAGCGGGTCACCCCTGCAGGCCGTGTCTGTCCGCCCTGCCCACCAGGTTGTCCGGCAGACCCGCGCGCTGGCCCGACACTTCAACTGTGACGGCTTCACCACCACCTTACAGATGCTGGAGTGCCTCAACAAGATCCGATACGAGGCTCTGGTCGCACAAGAGGTACGGGGTTTGTTTTATTATTCTATTTATTTATTTCCACAATATTAAAAAAGGTCCCGTTCCACTCTATGCAGAGCATAGTGGTGGTGCCCATCTCCATTTCCGTAGCCCTTGGACGACACACAGTTGTGCAGGGCACTACAGCAGGGGGCTTGTCCGCTGGTAGTGCTGTGTGTTTGACCTTCCCACACACTTTCACACATGTGCTGAGTGCTAAGCAGAGAAAGAAGTGTGTACCATTTTTAAGTCTTTGGTACGATAAAAGGACAAACATTAATCAACAAATATGCAAAACAAAGGAAAAACAGTGTACAGGAAGAGGAAAGAAGCCTCCAATGCTTGTACAATGTCCTCCTTCTTGACACTTACATAAGAAATAGTTACTCAAGGAACTGGAGGGTGTGTTAGGGCTTGTGTGCATAGCTGTAAGATTTAACCCCAGGATGCGAGATAAGTTAGCATGTCCCTTTTTATCAATTCTGGAGCTGCATATTTCAAGGTTCAAAACGAACAGCAAATCTACTCAAACAGCACTGTCAAGTACATTCAATTTGACAGGTTTACAATTGTAGATGCTGCCGGTAGATGCTGCATGTCCTGTACCTAAAGATAAGACAATTTAGTATGTATACAAATGGTATTTTCTTGGAAAATCACCTACCACCCCTAGGGGCTGCTTCTCAAGTTTGCACATTTAGAGACTGTTATCTAGTGCCCAGGTGCGGCAGGCTCATTTAAGGCCCTGCAGTGGTGGTGAATCACCCTTATCTCCGGCACCAAACGCGAAGGTTAGGCCGTTTTTCTGCAATCTCGCGGCCCTCTTTAGACTGCTGCCGCCGGGAGCTACGGTGTGAGGAGATGGTTTTTGAAGGCTCATATCTTAAGAAATAAATATTGTTGTCAATTCATTTAACTGTCGTAAATAGCACTTACCAAGGTAAATAACCACTGAAAGTTACAGAGACCTGCGATGTTGGGAAGTACTGAGTTATTGGCATTGAGAGTGTGAAAAAAATCACTTATTTCTGCAGATGCTGATGACTGTTCTCGGTACTCTCCCTAGCTTAAAATCGATCGATTTTGCAACAGAAAACGATACCAAAACGCTTGTATAATGATGAATAGAAGTTTGAAAATGTGAAGTACATGCCATTAAGTGAGTCCTGTACTGATATTTCATAAACCCTTAAAATGAAGTCACCTCACAAGCTCTGATGACAATCTATTTTCTTGGCATCTGTTTTAACTTTGTTTCAAGTAGTTTAATTGGAAGAATATAATATTGCTAATGATAGCGTCCTTAACGCACCATTTCAGAAAAGTTGCGAAGTCCATAAATCCATTGTTAGTTATATGGCATAAATTCGATTATGCCTGTCTTTTATACACTGCAAGGAAAGTTGGATTTACCAAAGGTAGTAAACTCATGTAATGTTGACTTTGTATGTAGAATCTGGCTTTACAATGGTAGTAAATAAAATTCAAGTCCAGTAAATTCATTTACAACCCTTGTTAAGTCCGGAAATACCGTACTTGACTTTTATTTACCACCATTGTCCAGTAGTGATTATTAAAAAAACAAAGTAAACATTACCAAACTTTACTGGTATTTACTGCCATTGGTAAATCTAAGTTTTCGTGCAGTGAACAAATTCGATTCTGGTTGTCTTTTATCGTAATGCGCGTGTGGCACCCTGATCCAGTTCTCACTAGGGACACGGAATTGTAATTACACGGGGATTGGATACTTCATCGTTCGATCCGAAATTTATTGATTCTGATGCCAACGACCTCCCTTAGCCCTCCTTGGGATTACTGCCCGACTGTTCGTCTGGCGTTAGGACCTGGTAGTGTGTAATTCAGTGTCAACAGCTGGGAGGTCGTCTGAAGAACTAGATGATATATTGACCTTGATGTGTAAAGCCGGGAAATCAAAGTTTGTAACAAATTTGAAACATCGACAAAAAATTGTACAGAAAACATCAACCATAAGCAGTAAAGAAGATTGAAGAAAACTCAGTAACAGTCCAAAATACCTATGGTAGCCCAATATGTTATCATTATATTGTTCAATACTATTAAGTTTTTTACCAGAATTCTTTACAAAAGAAACGCTCACCAACAATATTTCGATCAGAGGGTCTTCCTGATATTTTGTAGGAAAGTATTGGTTGTGACAACAAAGGTCAAGTTCGAAAATGGTTCACCTGGCGTTTCCCCATGGTACTGCAGCAGGCTCATAGATTTATTCACAGATTAACGTTCATTCAAATGTTTGGCGTTTTTTTGCAGACGTTTGTCCACATGGACGTAAAGCTCTTACCAACAATATAACAGTACTAGATTGTAGCAGCGGTTGTAGAAACAAAGGTCAAGTTCGAAAACGGTTCACCTGGCGTTTTTCTATGGTACTGCAGCGGACTCACAGATGAATTCACAGATTAACGTTAATTCACATGCTTGACGTTTGGCAGGCTTTTGTCCACCTGGACGTAAAGCTCTTGCCCACAATAGATAAGTACGTAGCGGTTGTGAAAACAAAGGTCAAGTTCGAAAACGATTCACCTGGCGTTTTCCAACGGTACTGAAGCGGACTAAGATTAACGTTCATTCACATGTTTGACGTGGTGGACACAGGTGGACACCTGGACTCTTGCCAACAATAGATAAGTAGAGGTTGTGAAAACAAAGGTCAAGTTCGAAAACGATTCACCTGACGTTTTTCTACAATACTGCAGTGGGCTCAAAGATTAATTCCAATACTAACTTTCTCTCAATGTTTGACGTTTTGTATTGTTTGTTTGTGTACATTTCTGTGTTATGTTTATGTAGTATTATATCTTTGTTTATTTGCAATGGCGGCGCTTATATAAGTGTAATAAACTTGAGTGCGTCGTCATCGCAGTCTTGTATTTTTTTATGTGCTTTAATAAATAAAAAAATGTTTAACGTTTTGCAGACGGTTGTCCACCTGGACGTGGCTGACCTGCCGAAGTGGACGCCCGTGGTGGACAGGAAGGTCCTGCCTGTACCCATGGATCAGCAGCTCCGCAGGATGCAGGTGAACGGAGAGGCTTGCATGCTGGGCTTCACAGGGACGGAGTGGGCCAGTAAAGGTACGGCTGCGGGTTTTCTACTGTTTTTATCATCACCATCTAATGTCCTTGTATGTGAAAGAAAAAACAATAGCTACTAGTACTGCCTTTGCTCGGCATGGAGTTACTGTGGGACAAAGTGGACCAGTAAAGGTAAGTCTGCATGTTTTTCTACTTTTATCATTATTACTATCTAATGCCTTGCATATATATGGAGAATTTACAAACAATATTGATGATCATGGAGTTACTGTAGGACGGAATGGGCCAGCAAGGGTAAACCGATACTGTCATCACTCGACTAGGAATTACTGTGGGGTTGCAAGTCGGGGTTAGTTGGAGTGTAGCCAAATTTTTAGTGGCACTAAATGTCCCCATTAGAGAATATATACAGACCATCACAATGTTCTGCTTTATATTGATTAGGTGACAAAAATTTTCACGTTTCTTTACATCCTTCTCAGAAGACGTTAAACTGCTTGTCTAGTTTTTACGGGGAAGCCTCGTTAAAGAACCCAGCACACTTGTCGATAAAAGATAAAAGTAACTGTCCGTCCTTGCGTGCTTGGCTGTAAAACGGGCAGTGGCTAGCCGCAGTGCGCTATCAGCTACTGAAAATTCATCACTCCTCGCCTCATTTGAGGACGATTTCCTGGACTCTTTACGATCAGACAGTGTTAATGACTACTTCGGGACTCTAATCCACGTTATCGGCGAAGACCCGCAATTTATGTGGCAACACGTTCAACTGCAAGGACTAGTCTTAAGGGCAGATTAGTGTGTGGTCTGTGGGTATAGAAAAAGGAAATGGGTTGGAAAATTTTACGTCCACAAATGGTGGCAACAACTTCGGGATTTTGTCGCTATGTAAACTGTGAGGATTTACATACACGGTAGAACTGTTGCCAGAATCTATCCTAGGAAATCCAGACGTACCTAATAACGAAGTGTGATGGTCTCCCAGCGAATTTGTAAGGCTTGTGCCTGACGTGTTTGATATCGGAACGCAGGAAATGGGTTTAGAGAACCTTCATTAAACACCTAATGTCCTAGATTGACGACATCCACGCAGGTGATTTAAAATCCCTGTCCTGGATGTCATACGGATTTTAAGATTTATTTTTGTTTCTCACAGATTTATTTTTACAGCGAACGTTACACATTGTCAAGTAACTACAACTAAGCGAATTCGACTTCTTCTTTAATGTACGTATACCTCACCACCATTTGTTTTATATCGGAAGGCAGGGAATGAGCTTCGGGAACCTTCAGTAGACACCTAGCGCTTCAGAATATCATTGACAACCTCCACGCAAGTGATTATAAATCCCTGTCCTGGATGTCATACGTGCGCAACTCACCAAGCTTCATTTTAGTTGAGGATGACTACTTTTTAATTTGCAATTGGCCTTACGAAAGTCGCCGCACTTTTTTCTGCTATGTGTTTTGATGAATAAACCCTTAATTCTAAAACCTTTCAATCATTCTCATTCTCCCCATGCTGCAGTAGAGCTGGCCCTTGACGGCGGCATGTCTGTTTTTTTTAGTTTGTAGTTGGCCTTACGAAAGTCGTGGTACTTTTTACTGCGTCGACAAAGCTTCTCTCATATGTGTTTAATGCACCCAGCCATTATCTGTCCCCAGCTGCGGTAGAGCTGGCCCTTGACGGCGGCATGTCTGCGGCAGAGTTCCGGATGCTGATAGAGAACCTCATCAGCCAGATCTACCCTGACGCGCCGGCCGAGGTGGCAGATCTGGTGACGTATGAGTACACCAGCTGGCTCCGGCCGGGCGACCGCTTCGCAACCAGGAACAGCTACATACAGGTGCGCTTCAGCGTTATTGTTAAATGTTATCTTCAACTTTCAAGTTTATTTATTTTACCAGGTTATATCTCAGTCCTGTGGATCTGTTTTTAAGATATCCCTGGGCTAACACATTTGAAAAATACAGTCATGAGCATGACAACTACAACACATAATATACCAATAATGTTACAAGTACATGTACAGACAAATAGACCCAATCAAAGTGGTAACAGCATATGAACTTAGTTCAAGGAGTTTCCAGTTCCAGTCCTGCATCTTTAATGCATACTCCTGCCCAGATGGCCTACATGCACATGTTACCACATGTGGCCTAGAGGATGTAAAACATGGAGTGATGGCTGCAAGATGACAGGTGACTGAGATGACACGGGCGTCCCCATATGCCCCTGCATGCCCTGCGTATTCATTGACGTTTTATGACCAATATAATATCATTTTAGTGTTTTGATTAAAATGCATCACCCCTTCTGCTCACTCTATATGGGACCCATATTACTACATTAAGACATATCGTCTTCACCATGACCGCTGATACATGTACATTGATTCCGTCCTATGCTGTTGACCCAGGCCGTCAGTGACGCCCTGTACGTGGCCCCGGCCATACAGTCTGCGGCAGGTACAACACTGGCAGGACTGGCCACGTATGTGTACCAGTTTGTCAGCGGCTCTGGTGGGGGGATTTTGCCTGGCGCGTTGGACGGTATGTACGCTTATGGTAATGTCACATCAATGCTAGTAAATCTTTTTAAGTTTTATTGCCTTTTATATCATACTTTTCACTCCGGATTGGGAATCGTGATCTTAGCATTAGTTACCAAATTCATTAATTGAACTGACACTTTTGTCTAGCAAGATTCTGCTTGGTCAATTATTACTCAAAAGGTACAGCTTGACAAAAAAACACAAAACGATGTGATGACATGTCACAAGATATCAATACCATTTTTTTTAAATTAAACTGCTAATCATTTTTTTCGAACTTCTACTATAAGGATACCAGATAAATAACGTATCAACATAGCAAACAGAAACACAGGCTAATCATAAATTAGGAAGAACATCAGTGATTCAACCGTAAGCAACAACAAATCATGAAGAATATTCCCTACTTACCGAGCCTAACAATGCGCTCTTAATACTGGTAAATACCTCCGTTATGCAGTACCTAGCGTCGCTCCCGGATAATGAATACAATCATTCAAGACCTGACACGTTTACTTTCACACATCGTCTGTTTTATCAGACGGTTTCCTAACTGTGAGAATGTTGATTGCGATATCGAGCCGAACGTCTCCATAACTCAGGCGGTTAGGCCACATTGACTTAATCTTATGGATGACATCCTCTGAAGAACCCCAAACTAGTGCGCGCGGGCGAAAAAATAAAAATCCGGCCAAAAATAAAAATGCTACTAAACCACAGGGATACAAAGCCGGTATTGTAAATTTGGCGCATTACATAGCGACGTATACGACAGGCCGGCACATACTGGATGTTTGCGAAATTTATGAATCGACACTGTACGTATGTAACGTTACTGATTTCTTGAGTCGTGGAGCGTCGGTAGCCTGGGTGCTCCAGAGTTACCACCGGCTTCGTTGTCACTAACCACCATGGACTACCCAGGCCTAAAGCCTGGCCAGAGCCTCGGAAGACGTGATCATTATGTTTACCGAAGGAAAAAATATTGTTTTTACTCAGTTTCTTCCTCCTCCTTTTCTGTTCCAAACACTAACCTCTGACCTGGCCAATGACATGATTTGTTGACGTCTGTCACCATGGTGAGTGGTGTTGGGTTACATAATGTTGCGATTTCATGGTCTGCCCTACTCCTGTCACCATATACTAGTAGTACATGTATGTGAATGTGTTTCAGTAAGAATTAACAGAGCAGAACATGTCCGTAGGTAAACATTATGCATTTGCTTTGCAAATGTTACTTCTCTAGTTTTTTTAGATCAGGCGAAAAATCAATGCGCGCGTGGATGTCATCCATAAAATTAAGTCGGTGTGGCCTTATCACGGCAAAATGAAGCGCGCAGGAAGCGGTAACGCCGCCGCGCTGGGGAGATTACACACAGGTGTTCTCGGATTGCTCTTCACGGATCGCTGCCTTTATCTCGCGAACAATGGGTTTTAATAGATGCACATAACTCAATATCGGAAATAACGTTTATTAGCGCGTTTTGACGATGGCGGGGTCAAAAGGTCAAGGACCGTTGAGGGTTACGTCCTTAACCCATTAGTAACACATAAATGAAAATCAAACATCACGATATGAACCTGTCAGGGCGCATTTTGTGGCCGGCATGCGGGTTGGAACAGATCGATGGAAGTAATGATACAATATCATTAGACATCCAGGTAATAAGATGCGCCAAAAAAACAGTTGCTCATAAAGTAGCATCCGCTGCAAGAAAGGTAGCTACCTGAAACGTCTGACCGTTTCCAAAATCATATCCAGTTGCTTTAGTAACTGTTTTTTTTTTGCCCAATATCAGGGTTAATACATGCAGAAATATCCCCACCAATGTACACAAGACCAAGTAAAGGCTATGGGTAGTGGACGTTACCTGAAACGTCTGACCGTTTCCAAAATCATATCCAGTTGCTTGAGTGACTGTTTTTTGGCCAATATCAGGGTTACTACATACAGAAATATCCCCACCAATGTACACAAGACCAAGTAAAGGCTATGGGTAGTGGACGTTACCTGAAACGTCGGGCGTTTCCAAAATCATATACAGTTGCTTGAGTAACTGGGGTTTTTTTTGGCCAATATCAGGGTTAATACATACAGAAATGGCCCAACCAATAGACACCAAGTAAATGCTATGACACGAAGGTTAGATATCCAGGTAATACGATACGCCAAAAAGCAGTTACTCAAGCAACTGGATATGATTTTGGAAACGGACGTTAAATGTTGTGACCTGTGAAAGTACAAGGATATCACGTCGTATGACCGCGGTTCCGTCCGTACCAGACCGTTAAACGACGTGACAACGAACGAGACAAATCTATCGCCGTCTGGTACAAACCGGGGCGTCTTTCCATTGATTAAACCAGCGATTTATGTTCCCAGAAGTCGGGCTTGATTGCAAAAGAAAAATCTGCAGCTTAGGTAGATTATTCTAAATGTTCAGAAGGCTGGATACTTTATAAGGCGGCCTGTTTTTTTCAAGCAATTCCCAATTCTGTGAATCGATTATTTAGCGGGAATCCAAGCCAACTTTGTGCTTAGTTGTCCACGCACGAAGTAAAGTTTTCCTGTGTTAATTATAGGCTTTCCAAACCAAATGGTCGAGGTACGTCGATGAAGGTTAGACATCCAGGTAATGCAATACGCCATAAAGCAGTTACTCAAGCAACTGGATATGATTTTTCAAAATCATATCCAGTTGCTTTTGTAACTGCTTTTTGGTGCAAATGGTCGAGGTACACTTGCTACAAATCATCAAAGGCCTTGTGATATTCATAATGGGGGAAACTTCACTTTAGTGTTTGTCTTGATATCCTCCCTGCACACATCACTTTACTTGCTGGTCCCTAGGACAGTAGAAAGACTCCCCTCCACCCAACCAAAACCACGTCTACGGGCAGAGGCCGTGTGATATTCATAATGGGGGAAACTTCACTTTAGTGTTTGCCTTGATGCACACATCACTTACGTCCCTCACGGCGAGCCCACAAACGTCCGAGCTGCTCGGGCCTGTGTGTAATGATCCCTCCAAACGGCAAACCCCAAAATCATGTCTATGGGCAGTGTACACTTGCTGCAAAACATCAAAGACCTGCAGATATTCATAATGTGGGAAACTTCACTTTGGTGTTTGCCTTGATGCACACATCACTAAATAATGTTCAGAAGGCTAGTTCTCACGATTCCCGTTTCTGTTAATCGATTATTTACTGGGAATCGAAGAAAACTTTATGCTTAGTTGTCCTCGTACGTATACGCGTCTCCTGTGTTAAGTCGAGGTACAGCTTGCTGTAAAATATCAGAGGCCTGGTGATATTCATAATGGGGGAAACTTCACTTTGGTGTTTGCCTTGATGCACACATTACTTACGTCCCTCACGGCGAACCCGCAAACGTCTGCGCTCCTCAGACCTGTGTAATGATCCCCCACCTGCCCACGCATTACCGTTTGTGTCTTGCCTCCTCCTGAGGACAGTAGGAAGAAACCTTCTCACCCCCCCCTCCCCCACCGCCAACCAAAATCATGTCTACGGGCAGTGTACACTTGCTGCAAAACATCAAAGGCCTGGTGGTATTCATAATTATGGGAGAAACTTCACTTTGGTGTTTGCCTTGATGCACACATTACTTACGGCGAGCACACAAACGTCTGCGCTCCTCAGGCCTGTGTAATGATCCCCCGCCTGCCCACGTGCACGCATTACCGTTTGTGTCTCTCCTCCTATTATAAGGACAGTAGGAAGAAACCTCCCCCCCCCTCCCCCACCGCCAACCAAAATCATGTATACGGGCAGTGTACACTTGCTGCAAAGTATCAAAGACCTGTGATATCCATAATGGGAGAAACTTCACTTTGGTGTTTGCCTTGATGCACACATCACTTACGTCCCTTACGACAAACCCACAAACGTCTGAGCTCCTCAGACCTGTGTAATGATCCCCCTTCTTCCCACGCATTACCGTTTGTGTCTCTCCTCCCCCACAGACGTGTCGCTTATCTTCCCCGAGCAGCCGGCACGCGGGGCCGCGGCGCAGCTTAGCGCTGCACTCATGGACCTGGTGGGCAGCTTCGGAAGGGCAGGGTGAGTATCGGGTGGGAGCTCGAGGTTTTGCATGGGTTAAAAAATAACCTGCTAAATTCTTCATCAGTACTCAAAACGTCTATAATGTGTTCAGGGATTGGGCTGCTCGATGTGCACTGTTTTTTCTGGGAATGTGTGATAGTAATCATTTTTTTAAAACGTTTTCAGCTTCGGCAGGGCAGTGTCAGTATTGGGGGTGGGAGTATGGAGTTTTTGCATGGGTAAAAAAAAACAGCCCAGTATCCTTCCAGTAACCATTTTTGTCACAATTTTGGGCATTTTTGCTACATGAGTGTCGATATAGATTGGGATAGTGTTGTTTCAACTTAGTATGTAGACAAGTGACTAGATTATCGACTTTGGAAATTCTGGCTTCCAAGCCCACTTCAGTGCTCAAAACTTCTATCATGTGTTCAGGCATTGGACTGTTCAGATCTGGGAAAACGTGAAAGTAATCATCACTTTAAAACGCTTTCAGCTACAGCAGGTCAGATTGAGTGCGTCCTTCTGCGATAGGACGGCATGGTTAAAATACTTCAGTACTCAAAACCTCTGTACTATCAGGCATTTGGTATGTTCGGGTTTATGAAAAGGTGAATGTAATACATCATCATCATCACTTTAAAACGTCCCCAGAGTGGATCTGTGAAGTGGTAAGAGCCTTTTTATTCGCCGGGCATATCTGGTCATGTCACAACGCCGATGAGTACTAGCACGGCTTTCTGCAAATCGACCCCAACAGCAAAATAATACATCATGCATTTTCTCGACATCCACTCATAACTAGGTCATTCAATAAGTAGCGCCCATTTCATGTAGCCTTCGTCGGAAACAATTTGTTATGTCTTCAGATGGATAAAAAGGATGATTTAATTTTGATGGTGCCTTTTACTGGATAAACTTTTTAAACGCCTGGCTTTGTGTGGATGTTATCAAGCTGAACGTCCATTACCTTCGGTTTGAAGCAGATAGCTGCGTGTAACAATGCAGTAACGCATTCGGCCAGTCACAACGGAAGATGGGTCGAACAATCATAGGAGTTACGACTTTTTAATGGCATTTTTATACTGGATAAACTTTGTGTGGACGTTATCAAGCCGAACGTCCATTACCGTCGGTTTGAAGCGGATAGCTGCGTGTAACAATGCAGTAACGCATTCGGCCAGTCACAACGGAAGATGGGTCGAACAATTACAAGAGTTACGACTTTTTAATGGTATTTTCCACGACAGCCAGTGAATTTCGATTGATCGGGAGAGCGGCAGAAGGGAAGAGGGATGACTTCACAAACATCACATCATTGACTTTCTAATTACAAAATCTATTTCCTTGTCAAAACACGAGCCCGTAATTCATTCCAACATACGGCTGATTGGTCTCTGCGAGGAGGAAAATTGGAAAACTTGCACCGAAATGATGGGTGTTTTGGTTCACATCCCCCGTTATTGGAGAATACACTGGTCCACACACGTAGGCCTCACTCAGTATTGATTAGCGGCTTCAAATCGTATCCAGTTTCCTATTGTAGGTGACCTAATTCTGAGTGAA
Source organism: Branchiostoma belcheri (assembly GCF_001625305.1). Classification (NCBI taxonomy): domain Eukaryota; kingdom Metazoa; phylum Chordata; class Leptocardii; order Amphioxiformes; family Branchiostomatidae; genus Branchiostoma; species Branchiostoma belcheri. Next base: position 550,976 of record NW_017804109.1, read on the forward strand.
TGGGCAATAGATATCTCGCCCGCACAACAAAAGTGGGACCAGATAAGAGTGCTTTTGGGGACAATGTGAATTATCAAGATCCTTTTACCTATAAACTATAAAACAAAAACCCTCAATCCTTCCCCAGGAATGGTATGTGTTGAATGGGTCCATAATTTTGGCCCTGATTGTATGGATAGATCCTCACAGAAGTAGTTAACCTAAATAGCATCGCTATCTGTGGGTTAATGTCCACTTACTGTGAGTGAAGTATATACATATACGAAAATGTAGGAGAGAGGGACAAAGAAAGAACTTATATTATCAACATAGATAGCATAAACAATAACTAGTCTTTTTAGTTAGTAGAATATTCCTCAATCAGTGACTGTTTTGGTAAGGTAAAAACACGTACCTGCAGATTTATTTTCGATGTCTACTGTACATCTTGATCACGGGGTGCATGACCTAGTCTGGCGAGAACACGAGACTAGGTCGAGACTTTGTAATCTTTTTATTAATAAGCAATAGCCAAAATACGTCTTACCGAGTAAAGTATACGTTTATGTGTCTCCTGAAAAGTGCGTTTTGCCTGTTTCTTTTTATTTCATCAGCCTTTGTTTATTCATGGAATAGTCAAATCAGCCTGCTGACCGCTTTTCCATTGGGTCATGAGGGAAGAGGTCAGGGTCAGATAGCACATGACACGTTTCATCATTGAACGCGTGATAAATCTATAAATGTGATTGGAAAAACTTATTCTTCTCGTTTTCCCTCGCAGCACGCCGCAATGGGAGTCCGAGAACCTGCGCGTGTTCAGCCAGGAGACGCAGGACTTCCTGAAAATAGACAATATCAACGACACAAGGGAAGAGAGTTTCCCCAGGAGAAAGCAAGTGACCTTCTGGAACAAGATCGTGCCCTCGCTCATCACGGCCGCCGAGAGGGCGCAGAAAAGCGCCGGGCCCACCAGCGCCTCGGACCGCGTGGTGCCCACGGTGCAGGCCCCCGATATCAGTTGGACAACGAAAGGGGTTATCATAGGGATCATGGTCATCGGCATCTTCCTTCCCGTCATGACCCTGTTCTTCGTCCTGTACGTCATGGACTTCCGCAAACAGTGGCGGAAGAGGAAGCTGTCCAACAAGATGACAGACGAGAACAGGTACGCGCCGCCTCCCACGGTGGCTGCCAACGACAGGCCGCCGTACCCAAGATTCCAGATCACGGAGGACCAGGACTGAGGAAATACTACTGCAGTAATAGTATCGTAGCGCCCTCTAGCGTCTCCAGTTGGTATTCCAGTCTACTCCACCATCTGCTAGTACAGGGTAAATGCTGTGGCGACTAATGATAAACTCCAGCCCCTTTCGTTGTGTGACTTCTGTAGGTGTCTGATGTAACAATGTAGATCGGTATTCTCTAATGTTTCATTTGTTCTAAGCTTCCTCGAATCACCATAGAGACGAGCTGCAGTTCACTTCAATACCGCATGGAAATTCCCTCACGGTATCACAACGCCCTCTTGCGTTATTTGAAGTAAGGCAACGGGATAAAAAGTATCTTTCATCAAATACTCGAATTGGACGTGTCTGAATGATACCGATGTATGGACATCGTGTCATTGTCACCAGCAGAGAACAGGGCCATGTGTCCGTGACATTTATGGGATTATGTTTTTAGTGGGATTTTCAGTGTTCTTCACGTTGCGTTCTGTCCTACCCGTAGCATAATATATTTACCTCCACATGGAGTATATCCCCGCATTGCAATTGCGCAATTCGGATTCGTGAAAAGCAGTGTGACCGCACAGGCCGATCCGGATTGATGAATTTCTGATCCGGATCTGCGGTCAATCCGGATCCGTTTTTTGAATGTGAACGGGGTCTATGTGGTTCTCTTATGGTTTGGAAATTTTGTGTAGGATGGATTTTAGAAAGTTAAAAGTGACATTGCCTCCAGGCACAGAACAAATGGTTACTAATATTCCACAGTCTACTTCGATTTTACGAATGATGTAAATATATTCAGAAATGTAAAAGTGGTGTTGCTATAGTGACGATGTTGCTATCTGTGAAGTTTGAAATGTTAGGCTGGAATGTCTTCGGGCGGCTGTCAGCCGGTTGTACATATACATCACGAGCGGTATTACATAACCTAAAACTATTTTGATGTAGTGTAACACATCAGTGTATATAGAAGCCCGTGTATATCTGTGCGAATATTGTGAGGAACGATAGTACATGTATATGGCATTTTCTATGTTTTTGTTTGGCATAAAAGTCTTTCTAAATAAAATGGGGGACTATATTTGCTTCACGTAACACCTGTAAGTATGAGGTACCAAGAGAAGGCGTCACCTTATTTTATTCGTGTTAAAATCACGTTGTAGACAATTCCTAACTGTGCTTAGATGACACTTTGCTGACCAAACCGCATCAATTTCATATGTTTAGGTTGTTATTTAGGATGTTATAACTGTTTGTGTTAGGTCTTGTTCAATCAATGATGTACAAATGTACTATAACAACCGCAACTGCTCGTCCTTCTTTAAATACATTTATCTAAAGAGCCAAGATGTCTGTCAAAATTCTCGAATGTGACATACACGTTTACTAATTATCAATTGGTATAAGATGGTTAATTAAAATATTATTAATTGTCGGTTGGTTTAAGATAGTTAATTCAGATATTAATGGTCGAAATTTATAGGTTATGTCCGTCTCGCTATCTTCTGTTTCATTCAGGTCATTCCTGTAGCAAACAAGCTCACAGTCTGCGCACAAAGTGAGCCGATGCAAATTTATCATAATAATCAACCTGTTTTGTCTTTGTTCTAGTAGCCCGAATAATCAACCTGTTTTGTGATGTTCTAGTAGCCCAAACGGGAGTTGCTTTAGTCAAAGCTGCGTTGTAATGAGGTATTCACATCCTTCTGAACCTTGAGACACAGACAAGGGAGGAATGTGGGATGAGAATTCATGTTTGTGCCGGGTATACATGTACAGTGACGCAAGAGGAGAACATACATGTATGCATTGTGCAGCACGTTGTCAGTTGGATTCATTTAATCGCAGTTCGTGTGTTACAGGCTTGGTAAGGCTACAATGTTTGACCGGCAGACGGACATGGCAAAACCTATTTATCGGGAGAATTTTTTTAGACATACTGGACATGAAACAATAGGTATTCCTGTGTACTCCTGGTACGTCAAGCAGACCAAAACGTGGTAGAGATAATATGTTGTTGCAATGGTTTTCTTTGGCTAGGGGAAGATTAAGAGTAGTTGGGAATAGCGGAACCCGTTAGTATATTGAGCCAGAAAAGTGGCTTGTACCATTGGAGCTGGGTTATAAGTTCACTGTTGGTGTAAACAATATGTGAAGGGGATTTCCTAATGAGACTATTTTTGTACAGACGTGTGTTTGGACGCTTTTTACCGGGCCGCAGTGACGCCGTTGTTGGTACGTTTTGATCTATGCATTGTTGTATGTACAGCACTGGAGAAAGTCCCCTAACAAGCCTCATGAGTATGAATAAAGGAGCAGCAATACGGTGACTGTGTGTGATGACTGAGTCTGTTGTACAAGACTTTGTCTCTTTTTAAGATACACATGGATGGTAATAAGCTATGTCTATACTACATACATGTTGAGAACGTATACATTTGAATATTTTCCTGGAGAAGATAAACTGATTGGTAGCACAAATATTCAATATGTGGCCAACATTCAATCTTCCAATTGTAAAATTACCGTTTGTTCGAACAATTCTTTATTCATGAGAAGCTCAAATCTTAACAATCCCCTTTTGCAGCCCCATGTAATTGTCATATTACCTAAAACACCTAAACCTTTCATTTTTGCAAGTAAATGAAGCGACAAAAAAAGAGCCATGGTGATGTTTATTATAGATTCTGTACATTTCTGTCAAGTGCTTATGTGAAAGCTGTGCACACAAACCACTCACGAATATTACAATCCTCACAATTTTCTTACAAAAATACTTTCTCCGTGTATGAAATGCACCAGTATGGTGCAAAGGCCATGTGCCCATGCGTACCTTCCTTCAGTGGATTTTGTCAAACGTTGGCGTTCCTTAATTTTCGTTATAAAGACTCAGTTATCTAAGACCAAAGTTGATCATCTTTAAACAATAAGATTCTAGAAACTTCAAAGGATGGGACCTAAAATCCTCTTTGCATCTTGCGTTTTCTTGCAAAATATTCACATATTACTAACGCCATTTCCCAATGTCAATAACTTACCAGATCAACCAATACACATCTGCTAGAATCTAAACAAAACTTGATCCACTAAAGCTCGGAATTGACACTTCGGAAATCTACGCTTACATTTTCTCTGACTTTTCTTGAAATAATCGACACTATCTTACATGTAATGACGTATCTAACCCTACACTACACACCTCTGCATCCTTGTCATATCACCTGGTAAGTTGATGATTTAAGAAACTTGTAACTAAATTCACTTTTTAAAGGTACAGAAGATTTTCAGCCTTGGCTAGACAATTCGTCGTACCTGTGATGACGAACAAGGGTAAATATAGTTGTGACGTCACCTATATTTTGTACGCGTTTCATGATCACTCTCATCTGTGGTGGAGATTTAGCTCAGGTAAATGAAATGAAATGAGGCCCTGATTTGCATAATTTGTTTTTGATAATTTTCCAAATGCCAAAAGGATGAAAAAAATTCACGTCATGTACCAATATGGTATGGTATGATACAATTCATTATGCAAATTACATCCTGATTTGCACATTTTACATATAATTATGTCAATCATCACTATTCATTCACCATAATTGCATGACGAACTGTTAATCCCTACACGAGATATTAAAGGCAGATTCCTATAGATACATTCCTGCGAAATTCCTAGAATTCATGCAGACCGACATGTACTATACAATTAGGCTCGTAACAGAGGAGTTGTAGAATGATTTTTTGCATGCTCGCCATCAGGGAACTAAGTTCATTGACAAGGGGACAACGCGCCTGATGGCACCTGTGATGTTTCGACATCTTTGAGCCTGTTAGATTCACGCTAAGTATAACGCTTCCATCGATTTACCACTCTGTTGTATTGCCTCTTGTACTTCACTCATTTTTCGGTAGGCGGCGTTCGCGATACGCCGGAAAGATTTGAGTCTGTATCCAGGGCAACAGGACTGGGAGCAAACGCAAGAAGGATGAAAACCTTACAAAATGATTCCGTCTGAAAAAAAAACTGTAGACAATGGTGTCTCTGAAACTCGATTTGATATTTTTTCCTACCATTTGCTACTCACTCTATCAAAATTGTTGCATTCAGCATTTAAGGGGCATCATAAAAAGTCCACATTTTTCATTTTAGGTCTACAAATTCTGGTGATTTTCATTACCATCCTAAAGCTTTTCCGTTTTCGTTGTCCAATCTATCCACTCCTGATTCGCTGCTTTTCACTGAGGAAGTCAAACATACTTACTTGCAACACGACCAATTTTCACTGCTTTCCACAAAATGGGACAAAACTGACGTATAACATAGCTGTAAAACTCACAACACAGGATATCTTAAGAGAGACGGTACATATACGGAATTACATTCGTAGCACAAAATAGTACATTTGGTACTTTACAATAGATACATACAATGTACAGAAAAAATCCACAGAACAAAAGCATCACCACTTCGTGCGGTCTCCAAATGTGATTCAAGTGTCACACTGCCATTTCTGTGTCTGTAGATTACAAAGTCGATGATTCAATCCCAACAGATCCCCTGAAAGCCTTGAAGAAGGAGAATCTAATCAGATTTGGCTCTAGGCGGATCTTAGTGCAAATTTCCAACGAGATTAGCGAGGAAGCCAATACCATAGACTAAGCTTCGAGGATTAGGCATCCGGATAAAGATCTGTTACACAGTACTGTGGTTGAAAGACGGCACAAGTCACCTGAGAAGGAACTGAGATGGAAGAGGCTGCTGAAGTATTCGTGGTCTTTGGCTTCCTGTTGTTTGACTTCTTTTCAGGGTTAGCGAATTCCTCGATATTGACATATTCTTTCTGACCTTAGGAAATTGCGATAATGTCTATTTTTGTCGCTAGTGGGATTTAGAGTAAATCCAGATTAATTTCTTACAGAGTCTCGGAAAGCTTCTTAGGAAATGTGTCATCACGAACAATTCACCGTCTTAGGATTACGCGATTAGCAAAACTGAGATGAGTTGTACCGCAATTAAGTAAGGATTTGTAAGAAATCTGAGAGATCTGCTGTTCTTAATGGAACCGATAGGATTGATCTCTGAATCTGTCACACACAGACAGAGAGATGGCAGCTTGACTTTTTATCCTCTCTATTCTCTTTCCCAAGTGTGTCAGGTGTCTGTACAGAGTCGGGTGTATAGATACATTACTGGTAACGTCTGTCTCTACGTATACAAATGTTGCTGGCAAGGTGCCGGGATTCTACAGTACAAATCTGCTGGGGCTGCAGGTGACCAGAATGTCGTCTGCAGCCCTGGCATCACTCAGAGCCTCAAGGGGGATCGGCCTCATCCGCCGGGTTCGGACGGGTGACGGTCTCATCACGGCCTGCACAGATGAGCTTCCTGTCAACAGGCCTTCCCTCCGATCCCGTCACCCGCCGCCATCGCTGCTGAGGGAACCGCTAAGACACGTCATGAGTCTGGGAACATTCAGGGTATACATCCGGATATAGAAATGAAACATTCGCCAATCAATACCGTGTAGTTGTTAGCGTGTGGAGAAACAACGTCGTTACGCGAGTCAATTTGGCAGAATTCACAGGCAAGTTCGCATCTTTTCCAATTACAGTATCGGAGAGCTGTCAACTAAAAGCAACAGGCTTGCCTTCGGCAAACGAAGAAGAAGTGCTCTGTGCATACATATTGCCTGCCGAACAGGCATACTTGATAGATAGATATCGACTGCAACTGCTGAGAGACACAATAAAACTACTACAGACCAATGAACTGTACACGTTCCCTTTGTTCCATGTCTTTGGTGCTCTTTGATTCTCATCAAATGCATGTCGAAATGTGCGTCTTTCCTGCCCTGAGTTCCTTCAGCCCCGGAGGGCCTATGAATGATCAAACCGTGCCAAACGTCGTGAGTGTACCTCCAACAGAACCGCGCTTTCTTTTCGCCGTCAGATCCAAGTCCGCAAAGTTCTTTTTCTTTCCACACGAGTCTGCATGCTCAGCACTGGCTACAACTACAGACTCACACAACTGCACAAATCCACTGGCTTAGCGACAAGTCCACCACGTCACTCGGGACAAGCTCGTAACTGTGTCGTAAACGCGTCGTGAGTATAGTCGGCGTGGAGTTGGCAACTGCTGTTTTGCGGCCCGCCTTCAGACGTCCTCTGACAGCTGGAGATGGTACGGTTTGTCGTTGACCTGTATCGTGGGCGGCGGCGCGTACCTGTGCTCGTCCGACATCTGATACAGCAGCTTCCTGTTGCGCCGCTGCTGCTTGAAGTCGGCCACGTACATGACGAAGAACGCCGTCATCACGGGCAGGAAGATGCCGACCACCATGATGCCTATGATGATCCCCTTTGTGGTCCAGGTGATGTCGGGGGCCTCCTCGGTCGGCCGCGACACTTTCGTCGGCTTGGTCGGCCTGGGAGACCGCCGAGTCTTGTCCACCACGCGCAGCAAGGAGGGAAACACCTCGTTCCAGAAGGTCACTTGTCTTCTGCGAGGATATCTGTCCATTTCAGCCTCCTCTCTGCCTATCTTCAAGTAGTCCTGCCTCCCCGCAGTGAATGTATTCATGGGCCGAGACTGCCATTTCGGAACCCTGCAGAATGCAGCACAGAAAATATATGACTTCCAACACCTCGGTATTGAGTCATTGCTATATGATGATCCCCATACACTCACACAACACAAAACATGGTGCATCAAGAAGCATGCTTTCTTATAGAGAACGTGGACTGTTACTCTCATTGTTAATGCTAAAGAACGGTCAATACCTTCCTGCAAAGACCACAAAAACCCCAGTTGTCACTCTGACGCACGTTACAAGGCTTTCATTTACTAGTACTAATAGCCATTTATTTTGCCTTTCTGTCAGCCTTAGGTTTGATCTGCACGCGGATTAACGTCAACATATCCCAGACCATACAGTTGCAGTAAAACTCAAAAAGTTTGAATCATAAAATCACACACTGCTGCCATAATTTCCCTAGCTGTATTCTTTGGGTGGAATCAGTGAGAATGGCCTTTCCCATTCTAATGGACCTGCCGTACCAAAAAAAGTTGCTTTTGACAACAAATCAAACGAGAATGGATTGCCTTGGCTACCGGCCCATTCATGTAGAGTTTGCCTGGGGTTTCGCAGCAGACATTTAGCGGGAGATAGTTTATTGCCTTGTCATCAGCGATTGTCTGAGCATGACCGGGATTCGATTATAGGATCACACCGTGGCAGATGTGACCGGTTCGCCGGTACGCGGTCATTGAACTCTTCACTGCTCTTCACTGTTGCACATGACGGGCACCGGGACGTTGGCAGAATGTACTGCACCTGCACGTAACCCTGATTTTTCACGGTTTTCTTTGCATGTTTCGTCATCTTTGCATCAGTTTTTCCCGTTGCAGATGATATCTTTTCCGACACAACATTTGAAAACTACAGACGGGATGTCATCTTTGAATTCGCGAATACGACCTTACATGATGCATTCCTCCCTATTGCTATACACAATACAGTAAGGGTTACAGCACGGCAGAATTTAGTACGACAAGACTGCTCACTTTAAAGTTCCAATCACAGTGATGAAAAAGAGCAGGGGTCCTTCCCGGTCTGATCTCAGGTTTGTTTATTTATTCTTTTCAAATGCAAACTGTACATTACACTGACTAAGAGGCAGCTCAGATCTCAGGTTTGAAGAGGTCATAGTCAACTGTTATGTCAATCCTTCCAGAAATGTGGTAAATCTTCATCAATAGAAATAGACAAATAAACGTGTACCCTGTTCTGATGAAACTCCCGAACAGATCCGCCAGTCTCAGCCGGAGAGTCTGCTCCCTCTGTGTCAGCGGACCCCCCGCGGAGAAGACCAGGAAAACGTCATCTGTACAAACATCAGGAACAACACACCAACAGATCGTCAGTACCACAGTGTCTGCACCGCTATTTAAATAAAGTAGTATTATAGAATTATTGGACATTAGCAGTAAGTCAACTGCAGTTTATCATGAGCAAGATTTACCTGTAATTTCCAACACAAAAATTGGACTCAACTCAATTGTGTTGGAAATTACAGTTCAATCTTGCTCATAATGACTTCTACCAACACAGATGAAATTTCAAGATAACTTCAGTTTATTTACACGTTGTTACGCAGTTCTCTCTCTTCTGTCCGTTTGGAACTTGGTAGCAGTGGGTCATTGACGCCTTTCACAACTTAAGACCACAGGGAAGAGCAAATGAAATCAGACACGCAAGGGCAGGGAGGATCACTTCCCAATCAGGCAAACACCGATCCGTCATCCTTAATGTCTGCAATAATCAATGCTCATCGCCAGGTTCGCACGGTTTGGGAGATCCTGCCCCCCACCTGGACCATTACAGATAAACATTACAATAACCTACATGTCAGAATCTATAGGGTTCACCTGGAACTCTTAATGATGCAGTTCCTCTGTCACGGGGAGGTGATCAATTGACGTCGCGAGATTACTTTTCGGGCGTTACAAAACAAATGCATCAGTTACATCGGTTTGTATGTCGATAATCATGGACACTTCACGACAGTTTTTTTTTTTTCATCGCGTGTAGCCAATATGCTAGTGTTATTTGTATAGTTTTGGGAAGATATTGCTGTAAGTTTTTAGTATATAGTAGAGGGGATTCATTCCTCAAGCTACCGACATCTTGCACACGCAGTCGTCCCTCAGTAAGACATCTGGAGCCGCATAGTTCCCGTTTAGAACTTTTATTCAGCCTGTCACACATATTGCTGTAAGTTTGTTACTTCTGCTTTATTCAGGACCTGTACTTTGCACAATAAGGGTCTTTCAACTTTCAATTATTCTGGACCTTTACTTACCATGTGATACTTGAACGGTTCTACGCTAAATAAAGCCACTTGTAGTGCATGTTGAACTTTTCTATCCCACATAACGACACAAAACAAGGTGTCTGGAATCGCGTATGTCTGTCACTCATGTACACTACAAGAAAAGTTGGATTTACCAATGGTAGTAAATGCGAATAAAGTCAGGTAATGTACCGGTCTTTTTACTCTATTCACTACCATTATTGTAAACTCTATATACTACCATTGTAAAGTCGTACTGTAGACAGTACACTTTGTGCAGTGGTATGCATTTGATCTTCAGTTTTGTTGATCATTTGGATCCTGATAGGTAGATTAGAAGATGTACCTTTGATGGGAGTTCTTCTGTCTCCCTCTGCTGTGGGGTATCTGTACTGATACACGTAGGAGGGGAGATCGAGCGCCATCATGCGTTCGGCCGAAGAAACTGCAGGCGCCACGAAGAGTGCGTCACTAATGGCCTGAATGGGAGGGCACAAATGCGTGATCTTTTAACCATTAAGGCAAACACACATGTACTGTACAGACTGTCTTACAGACGCATATGTCTGCGGGTAAACAAATAACCATTCATCAAGCACGGAGTACATGGCCAGACAGAATGGCATGTGTAGCTGTAGGTTACATGGGAAACATTAGTGACTCTGCGAATGGCTCTCCCATGAAAATACGAATAACATATATATTGTGAAATGGAAGACGACCTTTCCGAAAGGAAGGAGGTCTCTAAATGCATCCTTAACCCCAGAGCATATGATCGTACACTGTACGTTGGCAAGTCTGGGTTGATAGAAAGAGCTGACATAGTCAAGGAGACACGACATGGTTTCATGTACATTCCCACGAATCTGATCTGCTTTTAATTCTTGTTGGATCCATTTTGTCCATGTAATGGCAAAGAAACCCAAATGTGAAAAAATGAATACGCATTGTCATGTCGCCAAAGAAATGTCACAGCCACCTGTGAATCTCAGAATTACTGTTCCTAATTTGTAAGTTAAAAATAAATAATTTCAGAACTCTAAAATTCCCATCTGAACATTGTCTCCGCCCAAACTGAGCTTCATCTTTGACAGATCGTATTTTCAACAAAATAGAATTTCTCAACTTAGCCTGGGTTCCAGACACAAAGCACACTGGATAACTTTGAGCCTAATGTGCTATGGGTCTGGCACCCAGGCAATTATCAACTTTAAATTTCCATCTTAACGTCTTCGCACAAGCACCTGTGCTCCTTCTTGTGCGTCTTTTTATGTCGCCAAAGAAATGTCACAGCCCCATGTGAATCTCAGAGTTACTGTTCCCAATGTAAAAAAAAGTAAGATTTCATAACTCTTAAATTCCCATCTGAACAATGTCTTCAAACAAGCACCTGTGCTTCTTCTTTGTCTTCAAGAATAAAATTTGTCAACTTCCTGCTTAACATCTCCTCCGCCTGTGTTTCCTTTTTGACAGATCTCTGTGTTTGTGTGATCTTCAAAAATAATATTTGTCAACTTAAAATTCCCATCTGAACATCGTCTTCGCACAAGCACCTGTGCATTTGACTGATCTGTGTCTTCACCTGCCGTACGTCTCCAAGCAGGGTCACTGCAGGTCAAGCAGTAACACTAGCCCGACATTGGACATCGGGATCTCTGCGCGCCGACAAATCATCGTGTTACTTATCGGAAAATCGATGCCGAGTGAGCAGATCGTTCACGGATATGTGCGGGGCGGTATCGATCCACTCTGCAGGCCCGCCTGGTCGGTTAGCTGCGGAGACCTTCGCGTTCAGCCCGCATCCTCATTCCTGTTCAACGTTTATCCCTTTTATTGACTGCCGAATGTCTGCCTGATTGTAGAAACAAGTGAAGTACAGTTACTGCAGCGCAAACTACGATTGAGCCATAGATGTAGGATGGTGCCTAAACTATTGCTTTTGAAAGATATTAAAAGTGTTGAAAGAAGGAGTAAAACTGGTACTCACGAAAAAAATCAAAATACTAAAACTGGCTTTTGCTTCTGACATTGCATGCTAACAGTTCCAATGAATTGTCTGAAATGTGAATCATTATGTGGCGGTATCGACCCACTCTGCAGGCCCGCCCGGGCGGTTAGCTACGGAGACCTTCACGTTCAGCCTCCACCAGTCTTTTGGAGGCGGCTGGAAAGAGTAGAAATTGGCTAGATGGAGAGATAGCATGCCAGGAGAGTCGGTCCGCTAGAGAGTACAGTTTCGGATGCGGCATACTGTACTCTCTAGAGGACCAAATTCCCTGGCATGTTATCTCTCTATATTTGTCCAATTTCTACTCTTTTCAGCCGCCTCCAGAGGACTGGTAGAGGCTACGTCACGTTAAGCCCACATCCTCATTCCTGCCTGGCTCCTGTTATCCCTTTTATTGACTGCCGAATGTCTGTCTGGTCGTACAATACTATAGTGCACATCAGTGCGATTGACACTGCATGCTAACAGTTCCAACGAGTTGTCTGAAATATGGATCATTGTGGAGATCCGTCAGTATGAATGTATGCGATTCACAACCAAATTGTGATTTCAGGAGAAAGGTACCGGTGGGGGACGTGGGAATGTGGGGAACTTTTTTTGGTTGGTTGCAAATGTAGAGGGTATCGACCCGCTCTGTATGGCCGCCTGGGCGGTTAGCTACGGAGATCTTCGCTTTGAGTCCATATTCCGATTCCTGCGTGACTCCTGTTCAACATTTATCCCTTTTATTGAGCGTCGGATGTCTGCATGGCCGTAGCGACAAAAGTACAGTAGTGCACACTGCGATTGAGCCATAGATGTAGGATGGTGCCTAAACGATTGTTTTTTTAGAGATATTGAAAGTGGCTTTTGCTTGTACATATAATTGTGACATTGCATGCTAACAGTTACAACGAATTGTCTGAAATGTGAATCATCTCATTGTTGGAGAACACTATGATGTATGTATTTCACAATTTAGATCAAAATACGTAAGGGTGATTTCAGGAGAATGATGGGGCTTTGCGAAGCATTTGATTCCATATATTTTTCCTCCAAGGTTTGAGTGACTTCAACAGAACAAATCAGCGAGCGTATACGTACATCTCAAAGTGTATTGGTATACTATTCTCATTGTGTCACTGATCAATTACAAAATAAATTTTAAACACACACACACTCACTCACATACATACACACACACACACACACACACACACACACACACACACACACACACACACACACACATATATATATATATATATATATATATATATATATATATATATATATATATATATATATATATATATATATATATAACATACATACTCCAACGTTTTATTAAGGCTGAACCATCATGTCTTCCTGAATTAATGATCGACGATCTCAAATTCTATCATAGACCAACATGGACAAAATCAAGTCTTACCTGTATATAGTTGTCTGTGGTTGTGAACCTGTCTCCCGCCTGGGACCAGTTGGTGTACTGATAGGTGACTAGCGATGCGAGTTCTGGCGGCGCGTACGGACTGAGGTCCTTCAGGAACACGTCCATGTGATGGTGGAAGTCCTTCTCACTCATCCCGCCGTCCATGGCCACCGGCCCGCTACCTGGCATGGCTGCGGAGTAAAGGGAGGGAGTTAGGTCAGTCCTCATGCATGGCTCTGTTACAATGACTCAATATTCCAAATTCTGGTACAATGGTTCTGTTAGAATGTCTCAGTAACTCGTCAGATTTGAATGAATCCACGGAGGAGCAAGGGGCTAGCTTCTGACCTGAACACTTATGCTGATGTCATCACATTTCCAAACCGGGGCCCGGCCGGGCTGTTTCCATTAACGAAAAATCAGCAATACGGAAAACACAGTACTACAAACTCGTTCATACATTCCCTGCTACATAGATATTGTGTTACAATTCACTGTATGGAGGTGGGGTATCCGGTAAAATGATATACTAGCAGTTCCTACATCTATGCCGATATTTTGTTCTGGCCTCTCTGATTTCCCGTAGTTCCTGAGCTGAGTACAATCCGCAAGTTTGTACTCCAAGTGTGCTTACCACATCTTAAGATCAATGCCCTACATTAGCTGTCACAGAATGGCTACCCTTTCCATGACTATGTACATGTACTGCACAGAAGTAGGCCCAGAGGAGATATCTCCATCTAGAAGAAAGTGCTTCGGGTTCACCATCTGAGCCCGCGGACGGCGTTTTCACATCTCCCAGGGACGGGTGCAATTATAGCCGGATCAGACCGGAGCCGGACGTCCGGCCCGGAGCTCCGGATGTGTTCTGGTGTTGATTGGTCTGCCGGGAGCATGCCCGTAGCCCGTATCCACAAGGCTCAAAGGTCCACTTTTTATCTTAAGGCCCAAGATATTTCTTGAAAAGATGGACTGGTTCGCATAAACAGTGGGACTGGAGTCGTACGAGTAAAAAAACGGTCACTTTGTCATTTAATAAAAAGTTATGTCTGATTTTTCCTATGAAATCATCTGGAAAACGCAGGAAATGCCATTCCAGATGGTTCAATTTTCAAAACTCTCGCCCTTGACGCTCTCTGGCCCCTCAGACAGCGGGAAGACGCCCCCCCCCCTTCATGGGGTTGGGGAGAGTCTATTCTGTGGCCGACTATAGTTGCCAACTCAATGCTGCTACTGTTTCTCCCATTTCATTGACCAATAGTTTCTCGTGGTATTGTCAACGTATTCCTAATCTGAGGGGAATCACTCTATTACGCCTTCCCGTAATCTCATCCCAGCTCATGGACGCCTGGTGAGTTCCGCATCTCGCAACCAATATCTGCCCTAATCCTCCGCAGGCAACACTTCACCGGGCCCCGCAAATTGCTTCTGCGACGCTCATCGTTTTTTTTTTCTTATTCGTTCCGTGATTTGAAAAGCCTCTTCCCAATTTGATACGAATCCTGGAAATGAATGCCGAGACACGGGGTCAACTGGTATGGGCGGTGCTTCATTGTGTTGCACCGTTGATAGGTACTGGGGCCTAGGCAAAAAATGTTGTGTTTCCTGTTTCCCGACCAACCCTAGAAAAACCTGCAGACCCTAGACTCTTTTGGGGGTGTGCCCCTGCAAGGGATTTAATATTTCGATTTGATCAACCTTTTCTAGCTTCATGATCTGACACCTGAGTGAAAAAACGTTGCACAATCGGCTTTCTAACATTGACATTAATTAAAAAGTGCCCTCATGCAAGTTTTACCTTGTTAAACTGCATTGTATAAGATGTATATTACTGACGTCAAAGAAAATAAAAGATGGGCAATCTATCTGTATATTCTTGATATGAATTGTGAGTTTTTCGTTCATATAAAGAGTCCGGCCGGGCCCCGGTTTGGAAATGTGACCTCGGCATAACAGAGACTCAATCACTTCCCCGGTTTTCTAACATTGACATTAAAGGTGTCCTTATGCAAGCATGCAAGCTTTACCTTGTTAAACTGCATTGTATAAGATGGACCCTACTATTTTTAGGACTAAACAGAAAACACAGCATTTTTCCCTAGGCCTGGGTGGTGTGTCGGGCTTCTATTCTGCAACGCTCATCGTTTTTTTTATTCATTCCGTGATTTAAAATCCTATTCCCAATTTGATTCGAACCCTCGAAATGACAGGAAACACAACATTTTCCCTACGCATGGGTGGTGCATCTTCCACTAGAAAGATAAGTCTGCCGTACCCATCACTTATCGACGTGTGGATCTATGGAAACGTTTCTGCATCGCGCCGTGATGAAGTCCATTACCCCCGGGCGCTCCTGCGGGGAAAAGCAGGCTAACAGAGACTCAATCACTTCCCCGGTTTTCTAACATTGACATTAAAAGTGTCCTCATGCAAGTTTTACCTTGTTAAACTGCATTGTATAAGATGGACCCTACTATTTTTAGGACTAAACAGAAAACACAGCATTTTTTCCCTAGGCCTAGGTGGTGTGTCGGGCTTCTATTCTGCAACGCTCATCGTTTTTTTTTTAAATTAATTCCGTGATTTAAAAAGCCTATTCCCAATTTGATTCGAACCCTCGATATGACAGGAAACACAACATTTTCCCTAGGCATGGGTGGTGCATCTTCCACTAGAAAGATAAGTCTCCCGTACCCATCACGTATCGACGTGTGGATCTATGGAAACGTTTCGGCTTCGCGCCATGATGAAGTCCATTACCCCCTGGGCGGTCCTGCGGAGGAAAGCAGGCTAACAGAGACTCAATCACTTCCCCCGCCCAATAAAGACACATTTCCCCTGCCTTCGATCCATAACGGACGGATTTACGGCCCAATGAAACCGTCAGCAGTCTGCCCGGATCCGGCTGGGGTCAACCATTTACCTCCGCCGTCCCCAACACTGATACGGTTTTAATGAAGCCTTTAGGGCCGGAGACAGATATATTGCCGTGATTATTGATTTAACAGTGCCTCCCGCCTACACACGCAGAACGGGACCAATTTTACTGCATCATGTTATGTGTCCCTTTACTGGATATGGAGTAAAGGGCCTGGATATGCAATAATATGGCTAAAGAGATAATTCGTTCTGTTCATTGCTCCCTTTAACACTTACGCATAAGGGTAATGGAGCTATATTTTATCACAGAAACGATTTAGAATGCTATGAATTATGGCACATGTAATTTACGAAGTGTAAATATCTGTGAATATATCAATCAATCAATCAATCAATTTTTGCATATTCATGTACATTGGGCTAAATACATACTGATGATTATGACAAAAATGCTAAACGTTTGGCCATGTTGTCACAATGAAGTTTTCCAACACTGATGAACTCTCATGCTAACATACTGATGATGTTACATGTACATGAATACTGAGAAACATATTAATATCATAAGTAGCATTTAATTTGCCTGTTATCATTTTTATTGTTCGTTATTTTATCATGTTTTTGCAATTAGCCCTCGGGCATGGATTTGCAATAAACTTGCTATAAAAGCAGAAACCTCTGGGTGCCCACTCCCTGTCGGTGAAGCCCAGCAATCTTAGCTACTATGTTCTATCAAATCTGTCTTCTCTCCTTTTAAAGCAACTGAAGATAAATTCACATATTTTATTATAGTGTGGCCATTAGTGGTAATAATAGGAGTAATTGAATTATAAAAAAACACAGACCTCTGGGTGCCCACTCCCTGCCGGTGAAGCCCAGCAGTCTTAGCTACTATATCTTATCCAATCTAAGTCTTAAAGATTTCTTCTCTCATTTTAAAGCAACTGAAGATAAATTCACATAATTTTACTATTGTGTGGTCATTGGTGGGAGTATTGAGATAATTATAGAATATATAAAAAATGCAAATGATAACTGTTTACCTCCACGAGGGTATGGTGACACCAAATCCAACTCTGACTTGCAACTCGCAACATAGTGTAACCCAACAAAACAGTTTGCGACAGCACTAGTTACCATGGTAACTGACGTGTCTGATCCATCTGGATTTGGAACGGAAGAAGAAACAGAGCAAAAAGAAATATTTTCCTTCTACGAACTTCAAGGTAAACGTAATAAAAAAGTACTCACCTCTGGGTGCCCACTCCCTGCCGGTGAAGCCCAGCAGACACGCCTCTCCGTTCACCTGCAGCCGCCGCAGCATCGCGTCAGGGAAGGCCGGCACCACCTGGCCGTCTAGCACAGGGGTGAGGGTGGACCCGGGAACCGACCCGTCAGCCTGTACAAACACATCAACAAACACACAACATCAACACGACCTGGTCGTCTTACACAGGGGTTAGGGTGGACCCGGGCACAGAGCCGTCAGCCTGGACAGACATTAACAATTACACATCATCAACACGACCTGGCCGTCTAGCACAGGGGTTAGGGTGGACCCTGGTACCGACCCGTCAGCCTGGACATAACAAACCAGCAGGGTTACTCATCAACTAACACTTCAAGGCCGGCACGACCTGGCCGTCTAGTACAGGGGTTAGCGTGGACCCGGGTACAGATCCGTCAGCCTGCACAGAAGATTAACTAACTCATCAATCTCACTATGTACAGGCAGCAGTTTGGTAACTCATGAAATAACACATCGATATGATACATAACAGAAGCCTGGTAATTCAGCATGGTAACTCATCGACTAAGACATCATATAACTCATCAACCAGTTCAGGCAGTAATGTGGTTACTCACCAACTAACATGTCATATACCTGCTATTCAACTAACTCATCAACTAACTCATCAACTAACTCATCAACTAACTCATCAACTAACTCATCAACTTGACTGTGTAGGCAGCAGTTTGTTTACTCATCAACTAACACATCATGTAACTTGTCAACCTGTACAGGCAGCAGTTTGGTCATCATCAAATAACGCATCATATAGCACATCATTCTGGATACTCCAACTAACACATCACATACATCTCTACAGGCAACAGTTTGGTTGCTCGTCAACAAATACATCATATAAGACATCAAGACCTGGCAATCTAAAGTTTAAAACTAGAGCGGGCGTTCACCCGGGCACATATCATACCGTGTTCGAGGTTTTTGTTTAATCTTATTTTAATTAAGAATTTCTTCTAAAATATGATTTCCTCCCCATGCTACATATCTTCCAATCCATCTTGATCAGATGCTTATTCAGGTCAGGTTCAGTCTGGTTC
Organism: Branchiostoma belcheri; assembly: GCF_001625305.1. Classification (NCBI taxonomy): domain Eukaryota; kingdom Metazoa; phylum Chordata; class Leptocardii; order Amphioxiformes; family Branchiostomatidae; genus Branchiostoma; species Branchiostoma belcheri. The sequence goes on from NW_017804109.1 coordinate 569,685, forward strand.
AGGTCATTGACACTGACATTGTTGGTTCAAGAGAAGAAGAAGAGGAAACTGAGCAAAAACCATATGTTTTCCTACGGTAAATAATTACAACAATCAGATAGTCCACCTCCCGTTGTAGAAACACCTGACCTTCTAACTTTTAAAACTAGAGCAAGTGTTTACCCGGGTGCGTAGATTTATGGCTAGATGAAATTGTGTTCGAGATTTTGTTTTGTATAATCTTACTTTAATTAAAAGTTTCTTCTACAATATGATTTGCTCTACATGCTACATATCTTCCGATCTATCTTGATCAGATACGTATTCAACACCCACCTCTCGCTGTAGGAACACCTGGTACTTGAGTTTCCTGAGGCAGTCTGCGATGCCGGCGGCGTTGTCGTACCCGCCGCAGTTTAAGGTGACGGCGAGCTGGTAACTCTCCCTCCGCATGTCGTCTGCCGAGCGGAGCAGCAGCGGCCGCAACGGGGAGCTGCCGGACAGGATCACCCGCTTGAACAGTCCTGTGGAATAGGGGGGGGGGGCAAAAACTGGCTTTAAAGTCTGTCAAACTCCATATGTTCACCCGCTTGAACAGGCCTGTGATATGGGGGAAGAAACTGGCTTTAAAAGTCTGTCATGTGGCGTAACGGCAGAGTGCTCGAGTCGGAACCAAGAAGTCCCGGGTTCGAGTCCTGACATGCCACCGATCTTGTGCCATTGTGAAAAGCACTTTCCTCAAGTGAAAATGAGTATCGTCTGTCCTGTATTTGTCCTGTGTTTACAGACCTGCGACATGGGGGCAAAAACTGGCTTTAAAGGCATCCAATGCGATTTCAAGGCAACAGAACTGGGCATATTCTAAATAAGGCAATGTGATATTGAGACATATTGCTTCACATTTGAGTCAGTATTTCATACTTTGGGCTTTTAAAACTGCAGAAACAAGCCCAAAGATGAGTCCTTTATTTTCTGAGTGATACCCTCAAAATCAGCCAAAGGCCATTCCAGTAACCATTTTCCCTCATCCTCAGACTTTTGGGAACTTTTGCTCCATGAGGGTCAATATACATTGAGATGGTGTGGTTTCAATAGATAATAATTTTATTAGGTCGGTGAATGATTGAATAGAAGTTCTTGAGTTCTAGAATTGAAGTCCTTTATTCACAACCGTTACTTGTTTAACAAGTGCAAGCGTTTGTATCTTTGTTTTCCTCGGTGAAGCCCTGCATTCTAACTCAAAGTGGTTCTTTTATTTCATCCTTATTGCGTTGACTAGAGTTCAGTTTCGGCTGATGCATCCGTGAGCCTACAGTAATCCCAGAGGAGCTGGTACAGCTGATAACGGTAAGAACTGCTGGCGCCACGACATGTTAGGGAAACATGCCTGCTGTAGCCGTCAGTCATCATGTGCGCTGAGATAGTCGCGAACTCGGTTGACCCTGCCCGCATCTACGGCCACAGCAAGTCATTTTTATGGATGACATCAGCGCGCGCGAAAAAAAACAAGAAATTTTGTTGCCTTCTGACAGTGGTCACAATGCCGAAAATGGGCAAAGATGCAGAAAGGTGAATGGCAGCTAACTATAAAGAAAGGAAACTAGAAAATTAAGGCTCTGATTTCTGATGTTTTGTTTCTTACTTTGATGCAGTGATATGTGGTTTTGGCTGTGTATATGCGATGTTCCTTCTGAAACAAAACCATTTGTACAATGATTGAGTCAAAATTTTAAAATGTGGGAAACTTGTTTTTGTCGGCCCGTCTTGTTTTTTTTCGCTCGCTCGCATTAGATTTGGAGTCTGCGGAGGATGTCATCCATAAAATTTACTTGCTGTGGCCTAAATAAGCGGGGCAGGGCTTACCGCGCGTCGGCAACCCGCCATCTTTTCTGTAAACTCACTTTGACTTTCTCTCGCCATTGAGTCGTTTTTCCCCTCGGGTGGGAGGCACAATGAGCCCGCGCCTGCTGCAGAGGACAGATAATACACATCCGTCCGAGGAACCATCACCTCGCGTTATGTCTGACTGACGGGGACGCCTCTGTTGACGGCCCGGCTGACAGTGACATATGTAGGGTCTCTGACCCTGCCGTACATAAAGAAAACAGGGGCGCAGCGTGGCAGCACTCCCCCTCGTTCGAACACCTAATGCGATGTTTAAGTCTAGAATCGTATCGTTTTTCCTGCAGCCTCTGAGTCTATAAATGATTGGTACAAGCTAATAGATATTAAACCACCCTTAAAAATGCTTGCACCACTTTTTGGTATGTTCTTAAGCAGGTCCTGTCATTGAAACGGAAAACTTAAAGACGGCAGTTTTCTTTGATTCAGGGTAAATCTATATTAAACCAAGTGTCCCGTACTTTGATATAAGACTCTACCTAAGTTTGCTTGGTGATGCGATTTTCCGAACGAGCCCCGGTTTACATAACACAGTATATAATCCTTCAGATGTTTAACAGTTCGGGCCCAGGACACTTAGGTCCGAAAGGGTAATGCGGGAATTATACAACCGGCTACAGCATTAGGGTCCCTGCGAACAAGTCACGGCCATCAGCAGAGCCTTCTAATGGAGCTTCTGACAGTGGGGAAGGATTGTGGAGAATGGGTCCCTAAAAGGCTGTTGTGAGATCACGTTGATAGAAGCTAGTCGCTCTGCACAGATCTGCATAAACCACGTACGAGGCAGCCTGGAGGAGAATCTGACTTTGACGGGTTGACGTAACCAGTCTTCTCTATCGGATAACGCCACAATCACCAAAAGGATTCCGTTAAACAATATCGACGGAGTGGATTTTCTAAAATACCTAAAAATAAAATTCAGTCCTCTAAAGAACAATTATAATCGTGATTTTACGGAATAATTGTCAGTGTCAGTCTATAGTATAGTACTGCAGTTAATTGTTACAAATCGTACATTGCATCTATTATCATTTGTGTATGTAATTTGTATGTTTGCCAGGTGACAGCGAGAGGAGGTGAGCAATCACCTGCTTTGTCTTCCCCACCATTTTGTAATGGAAAAGCTAAATAGAGAAATAAAGAAATAATCTAAAACGCTAATGTAGATGTGAACATCGTTGAAGGTCCTGCTATACCTCCATGTTGTACGTGCTTCACCAGGGGCAAGTGTACCTCCCTCTTCCCCAGGGTACACAGTCCCACATGCCTTATGATCCACATACCAATAATGCGCAGTATATGGGACTTATACCGGTTTATCAAACATCACATCAGCTATATGTAACGCGCCGCATTCAAGGCAGAAATTCAATGCACCGATGCAAAATGATAGATCAAACCTAGCCTGTGACGCAGTAGTTTAAAAAAAAGCTGTACACGTATTCTCGCACAACGCGTCGTTGATATGAACGGAGAAGCAACAAAGAGCAACCGCTTCAATGTACTAACGTCGCTAGACATGTACATCCGGGCAACACATGACGTGCTTTACTCACTTACTGGTAATTTCCTGTGATTAGTGTCAACTTGTGTTCTCAGTTCATTTAGTGACGATGAAGAAGGGGGATGTCACTCGAAACATCCGGAAGTTATCTCCGTTAATTATCCAGTAACAGAGTTTGATTTGTCTTTGAATATTCTATTTAATGTGAATGAAGAAGCAGATCCAATGCACAAACGTCGCTAGACATGTACATCCGGGCAACAGATGACGCGCTCTACTCACTTACTGGTAATTTCCTGTACCGGTTGCACTCCGACTTGTACCGTGACCTTGGGCGAGTCTACCTGCGCCGTGGGGATGTTTTTTAATGGCTCCGGGAAACGCGCAGAAAGACTCGATCCATCATCGGATGAGTGAGAGACTTTACGGCGCTCTGTGCAATATTGGTGAATACCGACAAGCTCTGCGATATTGCTCATGTGTCAGTTTATCTGTATCTCTTTTTCTCTCTGTTCCTCCCTCCAAAAAAAAATAAGAACGTAATGAACTAGCAAATGTAACAAAAATGTTAAACGTATATCTTTCTTCATTCTTTAGTTCAGGTAGAAAAGGACCCATATCCGCGATATTGTTAATGAGTCAGTACGACTGCACGGAACGTTGGATTTACTTTGTACGTATCTGGCTCTACAATGGTAGTAAATAACAGTCAACTACGGTAATTTCATTTACAACCCTTGTTAAATACGGAATCACCATACTTGACTTTTATTCAGTACCATTGTAAAGTCCAGTAGTGCCCGGGACCATACCGTATATCAGCCACTAGTACTGTGTACATGTTTCCTATATGGACGTTATCGTTGAACCGACAAATAAACTATTCCCATAGTTATGTGGTGGTATTAACACTATGATGAACGTAGGTTTTACACACCCAACAAACATTTCGCTACCACCAACAGTCAACAGATGTCTAACCCAAAGTCTAACCCAGTTCGATGACCCGGTGGAGGCCATTCGACATAACATTCCGGTGATCTCACACTGGGCCGTCCCCCCGCCACACGTACTGTCCCGCAAATGTGAGTCAAATCACTTAACCTATACTACTTTTTATAGATCAGAAAGAAACAGCTTCCTTCTCTGTGGACTCTCTGGAAACGCAATTTTGAGACATTAGAGGCAACAAAACTCGCACGTAGTACCGGACTCCGGTCATTAATGTAAGTGCAGGTTGACAAATGGAAGGCACTAAAACGGTGTAGCACCAAGGACAAGCCTTCAGGACAGCCCCACACGTACCATTACTGCCCGACCTCTAGTGCTTTTAGCAACGGTAGGAAACGCGGTAATGTGTTTATGAAGGACTAGCAGGCCCAGACGTCTGATGTAAGCTGTCATGTGTTCTATTTCTAACTTTCCCTCACACGAATGAAGAATGGAGTTGCACTCACTCAGCGCGCTCTGCACCTCCAGATGCTTTTAGATGCAGAAGCTCTGGGACCTAGCTCAGGAGCCCCGCTGGGTTCCTTACCTTCATCTTTAAGTGTCTTATCGATCGACAGACGATCACTAAAAGCTACTTCTATACAATCACATCCTTCCAAAACTCTGCAGTGGATAGTGTCCTACAAAATATGACTTAACTGCCAAAGAATATATGATTGAGCTTCTGATCTACAGTGAGACATTTGTTTTCCCTTGACTATTCATATCAGCTGGCAACTATGACCAATAGTTTTTTAACGTCTAAATTCCTCCTGCTATGAAATTGCAACATTATGTAACCCAACACCAGTTACCATGGTGAGAGACAGTCTGGTTCAGTAAGGTCAGAAGTCACTGTTTGGAGAATAAGATGAAGAAGAAATGTAGCAAAAACAATATGTTGTCCTTCAGTTAACATAATAAAACAAACATCACCTTTAGCCATAGGAGACAGCAGCAATATGGCGGCGCAGTCTGCCCCCGTCTGGTGGCCGAACAGTGTGACGTCAGAGCCGGACCCGCCGAAGTAGCCGATGTTGGTCTTCACCCACTGGAGCGCCATCATCTGGTCCCGGATGCCGTAGTTGCCTAGGAGACCGGGATCTCCCGCGCTCAGGAAACCTGAGAACACAACACAGGGTGGGGTAAGGTCACGTGGTCGCAGGGAGTGGGTCAGTGTTCCTGAAGAAGGTTTGGTTGAAAGAAGGTTACATTTTGGTCACAAACGTTAACATTAAAGCATCAAACGTTTGCAATAAGATTTAAGTGGCAGCAAATTCATTTTCTATGATCTCGAGCTATATTTGTAGATGATCTGAAACGAGGAGACTTACATCAATATGGTAATGCTATATGAAATTTAAACATTGTTTTACACAAAATACACATTTAAAGCAACACAGCAATACAATTATTTGTTGTGGCCTTGTAGGCAGTTGACGTTTTGCTCGCCCTAAAATTGCGTATCTACCCTACGCCTTCAAAACAGTAAGTTGTGGGGGTGACTTTTAAAACAGAGTGCTGCCAGTACTTTATGATGGATGGTAAGTCATAACGCCACTCTCTATCGGCGCTCAACATCAGTCAATAATTTTGCGACGTCAAGATATCCCGATGACTGCCAAGTCGGATGCGTTTTAACAATAAACCGATAGACGGTAAGAGCCCGGGGGTGCGCAAGGACAGGCTATAAATGGATCACGTATTACATCAGCCGCCATGTTGGAGTTATCTGCTGTAGTGAATCTGACAGATGAACGCAGAAGAAAGTGCTTTCTGGCTCGACACTTCGCATCGCGCTGACAGGAGCTGCCATAACAGAGCCTTGGTAGAGTCCTGGGGATCGGAACTTTAGTATTGCGTTTGCTTATACAAAGATCTGTATCTGTATCTGTATAGCCGGTATAACCGCCTTTCGGCTTAACACACCAACTTTGATTTGAATCAGTTCTGATATATCTAGGTTTTATTTAGTCAATTTATCATGTAAGTTTTATGATTAATATTTCTAGGTTTGAAGGAGAAGGACATTGTACTAGACTTGCAGGCTTCTTTCCCATGCACACTGTTCGTTTACTTTGTTTTCCATATCTGTTGATTAATGTTTTTTATTGGTGCAAATAAATAAATGACAAAATCATAAAAACTGCAGACAGGTCGGCTGAGTGTGACAGAGACACCAGGTGGAAATGCGCAGCTGGAAGCGTTTAAAACTGTCTCGCTAAGGGCATTACCCGGGTAAGATCGCCCTCGAGGCGAATTCGAAGGTCAAGAGTTTACAAACGTCTACAGGTAAATTCATGCAGGCAGATTTTCTGCAGGCAGTGTAAAAATTGTGTCATAAATCATCCTTTAGTTGTTCCAACATGCTGTTTTCAGCAACTGTTCCTACACGAATGATGCTGACGTCTCTCGATCAAATTCTCGGAGATCGAGAGATTCCAGGGAATGCTTCAGTAGCTCCCTGAGGCAAGACGTAAAGCTGCTGCCTACGTTTTTATATGCTGCTCCGTACTTAGGCCATGTTGATTTGATTATATGGATGACATCCACGTGCGCATGACTTTTTGTCCGTTTCCAGACAAACAATAAAGTTAAAATCAAGTTTTCCATCATACTGTAAATTGTACAAAACGGTTTCAAAATGAGCAAATATATACCGTAAGTTGAAAAAAATATTGGAAAACGATACCAATGTCGTAGAATGCCAAAATCAAACGAAAATATAAAGAAATGAATTTGAAGACTAGATTATTCGCCATACCTTACTCTGTATCATTTGTTCAACCTTCAAAACCACGTAGATTTCATAATGATGAAAGCAACATTTTTTTTTGGCCAAACTTTTTATTTTAATCGCACGCTCGCATCAGTTTTGGGGTTCACAGAGGATGTCATCCATATAATCAAATCAACATGGCCTTACTAGATCTTACTACAGCGAGCCTTCCCACAGTCCGTAATCTCCGAAACCGCCTCTCAAATCTTTTAACGTTATCAAAGCAAGCAAATCGACTTGCCGCAGGGCATAGACAACCTATCATTTCCAGGCTGAAGAGGAGAATTGGGAGGTCAAGAGTTTACCAACGTCTATAGGAAGATTTCTGCAGACAGATTTCTGCAGGGAATGTAAAAATTGGGTTATGAATCATTCTTTTACTCATTACAACATGCTGGACAACTGGACAAAATAGGTTCGGATACACTCATATCCGGGCGCTATCTTGCCGTATATACGAGCGATTGCGACTGGAATCTCAGTCACATCCGCTCGTGTATGCTCGTATTCTTAAAGAATATAACAAGATAGCGGTCCGGATATGGGTGAGTTTGCAGTGTACATTTACTGTCTGAACTTCTTTATAGCAAACAGAGTCTACTTCTTATACGAATGGTGATATCTATTATCGCTGTTACTTCCACCTCCATGTTGGTGAGACGTTAATACAGCTTCCTGGTACAGTGGATTAAGTACTTCAATTAATCCCTTGCAGTTATTGGATTGATTGACAGTCCAAAATCTCTTATAGGTTCTACAAGTTGCATCTAAATTATGAACCAGTACATAACTACGCAAATGTAGTTTGGAGATAAATAGACAGACATTACTTGTCGACAAGATTCTACCATTAAAGCCTGCAGGTGCAGCATTAAGAGTCGTCAGACAAAAGTTCAAACAGTGACTCAATGGCTGATCACGAGCGTAGTTCGGCTTCCAGATAAACCCTTCCACTTTTATTACGATCATCTCCGTGATTCCTGCCTGCTGTAACTCACAGCCAGGAGCCGTAAGTGCTTTCGTAATAGTCTCTCAATGGCACAAGAGCCTTGAAAAGGAGTGGAACAGGCATGTACGACCTGTCTGATAGCCTGTGGAGCAGAGCCGTAGATCCTTGTGGTAGACAAAGCTGGATAATTATGCAGACTACTTACATGTCAGGTATATGATATATGTATTTATGGATATGGCTTGGGTTCAACGGAGTGCAATCACCGGTTAAAAACATAGAACCATGTTTTAAAGATACACAGACAACATGATGACTAATCATCATCAATAATATTCTAATTGTCATAAGATAAATTGATAGTACAGGTAAGCTAAGCGATCTAAGAGAGCGTTTGAATCTGTTGTAGGAAAATCGAGAATCATCAACATCTTATTAAAACGTTATAGAATGAACGAAGAGATACACGTCTGTCTGTCGTTGATTTTATAAATGTACTGCCATAGCAACCCCCCGGGTGCCAAGTTGTCTAATAATTTGATTGTTTTTCGCTTATCGGTTAACGGATCGATGTGTTAATCGTTAAAGATGACTGCTCCAAGCCGGACAGCTTTTACCAATTCCGGCATCATCCTCCTAGTTATGTTTCGATCTTAGAGACTACATGTTAGAGAATAGTTAAACCTTTATTGTTACCGCATACATATATTCTGTACGTAGGATGACGTTGTCCACACATGTATTTAGCTTTGTTAGATCTTTAGTTGTAGAAGACCATACAAAAGTCGCTGTACTTTTTGTTGCTCGTTTGTGTGAAACAAACTTCACCAAGCTCAAAGTTCATAAAACATCGACTTTGTACTCAACGTAATTTTGCCCACGGATATCCATTCATAGATAATGTCAAATGCCATAGTTCGCTGGTTATACTTTGTATTCGGTGCTACCAAGATCATCCATCAGTTTTGTGCTGTCTATTGATCCTCCTGTGTGATCCCAACCATCAATCCATCAACACATCCCTGGGTAACTAGGATGGTGTTCGAACCGTTTAGAACGTTCCTTTGTGTGTCGGTACTTTGTCCATAGATGAGGGCCTGCATGGGGGGGGGGGTAGTGATTACGAATTACGCAAAATTTTCGCCGCCGTTTACGAATTGCGTTAAATTCTCAGAGCTAATTAAGACTTTACGCTTTCCGGCTAATGTACTATTACAAATTACGTTGATTTTTGGAGGAGCCTGCCTACAGATTACGATGACTAAAAGGCCTGATTACGCCTCACAGAAAAGGGCATGCAGGCCCCTTATATGGCGTCAGAGGCGTGAGCCGGTGATGGACATTACATCTGACGGCTTGTTTCTTATCAGGTCTTCACTTCTGTCTCTGCCGGATGATGGATGCAGGCACCTGCGTGTTTTTCTCCGGAATGTCTATGCTAATCTGGTTCTGGTTCTGGAGAACTGCCAATGGCACTTAGCCAGCACGATTCGTCTTCCTGCATCGCTCGATACCGTACACAGTCCGGGTTTGTGAACCTATTAGAACCTGAGATGGGAGCCTGTGATAGCTAACATCGTGAATATCACGTCGTCATGAGCCTGCTAGATCGTCGAGCCAGATTTCGGATGAATTACGGATGTGCTGTTGGAGCAGAGATCAGATATCAGACTGCGAAACATTCAAGGTCTCGACTGGCGGATGTTGTAGATTAGCCTGCCTACTTATATGAAATCGTTTCCTGCTATTATTTTCATTCAGCACCTGGCAGTCAAAACAATAGCTGCCAGGTATTTTGCAATCGGTGGGTGAAAGCAACAAGTCGTTCTCCAAAGGAGTTCACTGCAAACGTAAACGTTTCGTTTCATTCTAGCAAAATCATCCGGCTACACGTTGATAATTTTCTCCACGTGATTTCTAAAATATCTGCCTTTCAGACTTAAAAAACAACATTCAATAAGTAGCATTGTACTTTTTGGTCCGGTTATGTGTTGATTTCCTCACCATGTTGGATAACATGACAGCAATTGGACCTGGGTATTGAGAAGAGAGACAGGACTGCTGAAAATTCGTATGTGTGACAATGCTTCAAATCTGACATTAAGAATTCCGGGGGAAAATGCAAAATGTACATTTCTGGAAAGCAATCGTAGCTGATATTCAAATCTGATACTTGACATGTCCATGCATGCATGTATGTATCTATTTATGTATGCCCAATATTAGCTAAACCATCACGCGCCTTCCCACTTTGTCTATCAGGTTCAACAACCTCGAAATAAAAAAAAACAGCCACTACCACAAACTAGCATGCTTTTCAAGACTGTCCGAACTTGTTTTCCAGACTATTTGTTAACTGGCCAACTCACCAGGAGATAACGTTTGCCCTACAACGCGTACCCGCCCCCGGTATTCTTTACCGCCCACCATATCGATACAGGAGGCGTCTGAAGGATGATGGAAAATCGTTCATGGTACAAAGTCAGCCCTTTGAACGATTGTGTGTACCTGTAGCTTTAGATCTGCTCACCAAAGGCATGTATATCTGGCGTGAATCTGACGGATATATATCATTAGGTCGTCATGGTAACGTACGTGTATCGTATCTTCTCGGGTATCTACTGGAGGAATGGCAGGGTCCATGGATCACGGAAATCGCAATGTCAAGACACAAAACGCATCGCCGGCACTTCTATAGTTGCTAACGTCCTTGACTCTAGTATGTTGACGCTGTGATATTTATGATCTCCAGCCGTTATTCAGACTTTTGTATGCAACTGGGGAGAAAAGATAAGAGACAGAACGTAGGAAAAAGGAACTATGGAAGGAACATAAACGTATGGGGCTATGACGTCAGATACAGATTGCAGGCGCCCTACATGCAGCCCTTTGTGGTGGTAATTTCAGCGGCAACAGTCCAACATACAGTCTTATAAGACGAATTTAGTTGAGTCATCTAATCACGTTGTTAAATCGCAGGTGGGATCAATAATGCCAAGCAAGTCAGCAAAGCATTTTAACGGTGCCAATTTGGCAGGAACCGCTAAAGTAGCAGTTTATCCTAGCTCTGACCGACACCCAAGGACGGGCAATTAACGGAACAGACGCGGGAATGGCAATTGTGATAACAGGATGATAATAAACCAACAGTTTCCCAGTTAGAATAGACTACAGTTTTCCTTCCTCGCTATGTTCATGCCATGCTCCACAAGTCAAGTAAACTTTGTCCTACGTGGTTTCCTTAACTTAAAATACCAATTAGACACATCCACCCCCTATGGCTACGTCCTGGCGACATGCTAAGTGCTATGGGAGCAGCCGGCAATGGTGATACAACCGCGAAATTAATTTGGGTCCCCTGTAGAGAAAGAGATCCGCACTTGCATATTGACGCGAGCAGTTTTCATGGCGTCTTTGGCAGCGCAGCTCCGTGGCACATTCCCTAATGGTGGACGTGACTGCAATGCGCGAACGGGGCACCAACTGCAAAACATGTCAGACAACTGCACAATAAAAAAAACGTCAAACCCTGTGTGGATGAAGATCCGTGCAGAGACTTTAGTGACACCTGCATGTTTCCGATACAAACGACAATCTGTCAAAGATGATAACGAGATATGATCATGAACATCGACGGCTGCTCGTATATTATGCTTTTATGACCAACCTGTAAGGCAGGTGGTGCAGTTGCAACAGCTTACATGTAGATCGAGAGGAAGTTATTAACGCCTACGTTGCCCCGCGCACTTTGCAGACAGAATACGATTAGAAAGAAGCTAACAGCGGGGTTCAGTTGCACTAGCCTCCATAGCATACCAAAAACTGAGGATTTTGTGGGTCTTCATGGTCTTTGGGAGATTTTATGTGCTGTTTTCTGAAAGCATATAGACAACATAGCCGGCCTGGTTGAATTACGTTTTTTTTAGAACTGGGCCAATCAGAAAACAGCCGAAGATCACCAAACCGCCAGGTCTATAAGCCTGCTACCGAGGCTACAGCTGCACCAGATTCCTGATGAAGTCGAGGACATTGACCCCCATAAAACCTTGTAGGAAGTGCTGTCTGTCTTCCATATATTCAATAAGACATTTCCATGTCTTTAATTAGTTAGCCTCCTGTAGCATTAAGTATGTCATCCCTCTGGGTTCACAAACAGAATCCATCTCGCGTGCCAGGCACTCCTCGGCTCTTCAAATTTGCAAGCTGTGAGGAAGCTGATAGGATGAATTGCCCGTTGCCTACCACGCATCCAAATTTCATGACAGGAAAGGAGAGAAAAACTACCTTGAAAGGTGGTCAACCTCTTAAGAGAGAGTCGCCCACACATTGTGTAAGGCGGAGTTAACTTCAAAGTTTCCAAGATGTCAAAAGGTCGCCATGTTTTCATTGACGTATTCTCATGACACTGGCCAGATCTAACGAAAGAGGAATGAACTTTGCCACAAAGTCCAGTCAGAAATCAAAGAGGTGCACAACGCAAAACCTTACAGTGTACCTCCGGAGCTCCTGGTGTGCCTCTGGTGTTTCCTATACGTAACATTAAATAGATTTAATCAAAGCAACCAACTGGAAATTCCCATATCGCTAACTACAAATGTGATCTCCCTTCGTCTTTGAAAAATGACAAAGCAATTCCAGCGACAACAGCAGGCCGACAGTCCGTTGTTGTTGGCCTGGGGCCGATACTAAACCACTCCGGATGATGTACAGTACCTGTCATCGATGGTGAAGGCTTCAAGCTGCTGGAATAACGGATCTACTGCCGTCAGCTGCGGGCGTCAGAGAGGGAAGGTACTTCATTCTAACCCGCGTGGGTGAATAGATACTGATCCGGAGGAAATTGAAGTTTAGCGATATCCCCACGCTGTTTTATAAGGATGTACTTCTTCGTCTTAAAGAAATCACTTCGGCGCTAGGCCATAACCAACAACTGGGAACACGAGTGAGTGATTAAGGTCAGATGTCCGGACTAGTGGGTCATTATTCCTGAAGAAAGCCATACGCACGTTCCGTGATCCTACATCATCAAGTATTAGATATATAATATTTACAATATCTGATGTACGAATCAATAAATGGATGTGAATTAAAAGATCTAGTAGATCATTGTTCACCAAGTATGCCGTAACTTCCGTGACGATACATTAGCTTACATTGGATATCTAATATTTATCACATCTGTTTTATTAATGAATGAATGGATGGATGGATGTGAAACAAAAGATGTCCTTACCTAAGACCCCTAGTCTGTAGTTGATGGTAGAGTGAAAAGATGTCCTTACCTAAGACCCCTAGTCTGTAGTTGATGGTAGAGTAGAAAAGATGTCCTTACCTAAGACCCCTAGTCTGTAGTTGATGTAGAGTGAAGAGATGGCCTTACCTAAGACCCCTAGTCTGTAGTTGATGGTGACCACCACGATGTTCTGTGTTGCTGCCAGCAGACTCCCGTCGTAAGCCGAGCCCGTCCCGAACATGAAGTCTCCGCCGTGAACAAACACCACTACTGGGTACGACACGGACCGAGAGGAGCCCTGGGGAACAACAACGGTCATGTATAGGTCATGTTCAAAACTACATGAAAGTTTCGTTTGGAATGAACGAATGAATGAATAAATATTTCATTTTCGTGTCTTGCCCATATGGGCTTATGACACCAGAACCTAAACATAAACATAAGTACAGAGATAATAGAAACATAAATCCAAGTCAAATTAGAGGTCAAACTGGAGACATCAAATAAAGAACTTAATACATGCACCTCGTTGAAGTGGTATATAGCATAATTAGTACATCAAAGTCAAAAGTGCACAAAGTCAACTCAAAAGTACATAAAGTCAACTCAAAGCACATGAAGTCAACTGGTTACATTCTAGTAAAAACGCCCAGTTGATCTACGTGTAGATAGATTTTTCGTAAGGTAATAAGTATGTACTACGTATATATGAATGGGTGCACGTATGTGTGTATATGGGTGGGTGTATGCACAGCGCTATTAAAGCATCACACTCCTACATGTTCATACTTTGACGATCAAGTTCAACAACCTGAGAGTTGTTGCAAACGTTAACATGCGTGCTCATTTTCAAGGCTGATGAATTTTGATATTTGTTAAATAATATACAAATCTGCAATGAATAAATAAATAAATAAGTTCACAAAAGACGAGACCTGGCTGACGTCATTCTGGTTTCTATGGAGACGGCATGGGAGGGGGGTCCCAGGTAATGGTTAATGTTAAAATTAGCCTAACGAAGTTTCTCCAGTCTTCCTAGCCCCTAAACGCCCGAGTCATTAACGCATTAATCAATTCTGCAAAAGGCAATCGTCCCTTACGTACCGTTTGTAATTGAGTTTTACCGAAATAGATGGGAACGCTCCCATATGGCTGATAAAAGCAGCGTCGTTAATGATTTAATATCCATGCATCGCCGTATCCCCACAGGAGGCATTACCAGGAAAGGCCCTGCATAATTGATAGATTATCGGTTTACCACTCAATACGTTACAGACGCTGTCAACAGTTTGTGTACAGCTAGACTAAATAGATGAGAATAAGATTACAGATGATTGATTTGTGTTTATATTGTCCAATACAATGACTCATCTAACTTGGTCAAACATCTGGTCAAAGTGATCGAAAATTTCATAACTGAAGTATGTCAATAACATTGTGAGCAAGGCAATCGGTTCTAGATACCGAATATGACTACTTTTTGGGAGAGAAAAAAGGCATTAAGGCGCACCAACATTCTCTTAACCGGGACGGGGGATGATATAGACTTCCGACAACCTTTGACACAATGAGGACGCCACACGATCATTAGGTCATGTGTCCTGAACGAATGGATTAGAGTGCTGAAGAAGGACTGAGTGATTCAGTCGAAAACCCCGATAAATCCATTTATTGTTTCTTTTAGTTGGAGAACAGTTAAATTGTTGTGACAACGCAGATTTTATCCTGAACTTATGCAAAGGTAAGATACTTTATCAAGTGATTCAGTCGTTCCAAATATTGCCTAGTACCGTTTGATGCACCGTCCCAAGTTAACACTCATCTGAAGTGATGGGAACTGTGGCGGGGCCATGTATGTACGTCACAGCGAATCGCACGCATCATCGCCGAAGATTTTCGATTCCGGGAAGTGCAGAAATTCCCGAGAAGTCTACAGAGATTAAGAAGTGTCCAATTTTTTGGTAGGAGAACAGTTTGATCTAAAGTGATTGGAGCTGTGGTAGGGCCATGTATATACGTCACAGCGTGCGGCAGGTCTTTGATAGACCATCCTATAGCTAACCCCCATCTGAAGTAATTGGAGCTGTGGCAGGGCCATGTGTGCACGTCACAACGAAAGACCACAGGTCATTGCACTTCCAGGAATCGAAAATCTTCAGCGATGATGCGTGCGATGACATGGCCCTGCCACAGCTAGCTCCAATTACTTCAGATGGGCGTTAGCTATAGAATAGTCTATCAAAGTATCACCTTCTCTCTCCGGACTTCCTGGAAAATCTCTGCACTTCCGGGAGTCGAAAATCTTCAGCGATGATGCGTGTGGACATTTTTCGGGAACTCCGGAGAGAGAAGGTGATTAGAGCCGACCCTGATCCGTGCTGCCATCCCTCCGTGCCGTCACCAGGTGGTCTCCAGCCCGTCGGTAATCCGTCCGGGGCCCGGGGGAGTCATTAACGGTTAGTTAACGACGCGAAATCGATAATTCTTGCCCCCGATGACATTCCAGAATTTCTCTCCGTGAGCCTCAAGGACTTACGTCACGGGGAGAATCCTTCTTCTCTCCCATGCCGTGTGCTCAACATTATCTTAACTTTGCACGAAGGTTTATGAGCAACATGAAAAAAGAAGCATTCAAAAGACTATAGGACAAGATGCAGGGTTTAAAACACCTCGGTTGGCCTCTTAATCAGATCAACAGAGATCTAGGGCACAAAGTTCAAAGAAGATATACATCAGCCATCAATCATTTCACTTATGTACACCTTCGACCCTCTGCACACTGTTTCTATATCTTACTACTATTGCACTCAAACGTATAAGAAGGTTTTCGGCTAGAAAACAGCTCAGACGGTGCAGCGTGATCTGATCCAACGCCTGACTAGTTAGAACGACACGATATCTGTCACCACACGCTAGGTCAGCGTGGTAACTCCTAATGGACTTCACGTTGCTTGGATGTGTTCAGAAGGCGGATAGAGATACAAAATGTAACTCTGCCATTTTCAAGCCGTACCCAATCCTGCTCTATGCGTTACTTATGAAGTCAGGGTTACCTGAATGCTGTACACATATACATGAGTAGAAATGATGGTCCCACGATCTACATTTTATACACCTGACCTACAGTACCCAGGAGGCTGATAAATATGCATTTGGTTCTTCATTGCCCCAGTTACGATTTTGTTACAGAGATTTACATTGGTGCAAATAAATACTAAATAAATCTCACGTCCAATACAAGCAGAAGAAACGTGTGAATTCTACAACTCTCTGAGACTTAGACCATGTACATGTGTCCCCTGGCTAGCCTCGAGCGAAGGAATGAGTTATTTTGTTTTATCGACAAATTTCAGTTCCTCTAATGAATTTGTTCTGCCGAGTCTATCCTAGAAAATGTGCCCGGCTTTGATATATAACCCACCACATTCGGAGATAACCAGCATATTACGAACCTGACGTTGCTGTAAGGAGTAGTTGGTTGACAGATTTGCATTTCTATGGAGGAAGGTCATAGTCAGAGTCTGATGTATCACCCGGCTTTGTAGGGAAGGTTTGGGGGATAAAAGACGGGAGCTTGGTCTGTTTTACCGCTCAGTGTGGAGGTACCGAGGGGCGGTGGGCCAACAGATTATCACGTGGAGACTAATATGACATTTGTCAGGTTATTTGAGTGCACAACAACACCCTTCTGTGCGCGGGGAGGGGGGTGTATCAGTGGCGTGTGCTGTTTAGAAAGTTATCTCACGGTACCAGAGGTTGTGCAGATCTCTTTTGCTCAGCCAATAAACTAAAACCCATCATTTGTGTCTATACACTTTACATAACTTTGTAAGACTTTTATTCAATAGCACAACTAGAGAATTTACAGCCAATGTCGGACACGTGAAATCAACTTTGCTCAGCAGTCGTCATCAAATATTTGAGTTGCTGTTCATTAAAGTTACCTCCGCTCTCTTATTGGCTATAAATCGCCCCATGTTCGAATTCAAACTACAGTCACTAGGTACTTGGTGGTACTGTTTGTAAAATAAAATATGGGGAATGTGTGGCGTGTGCTATTTAGAAAGTTATCTCACGGTACCAGAAGTTGAGCAGATCCATCTCGGTGAAAGAGAACACCCAGAGGCGACTCGGGGCATTGCACAGCTGACACTGAATAACAAGAATCTTGTTTCATCTCATCTGACAAGTTTGACCCCCGGATATTGGAGGTCACGTTCAAGTGCCCATAGATCGATCGGTTTGGACAGTTTCTCGTTTATACTGTGCAGCGAATATTGAGCACAGGGCAGTATGTAATGTAAAGCACCGCTGACCATCTCGATATTGGGTCAGGAGAAATGACAAATGTAGGTGCGACACTGAGCCGCTGGTCACTAACGACTCGGGTGAGAAGTAGTAAATGATTGGACTTTCTCATAAACGTTACAAATAGTATATAGTCCTAGGGTTTGATCATGATGGACAATTTCCCCGCGTACAGGACTGTTGAAGGCATTCGATCTTGATGAAACTGCCGCCTCGGGCACGGCTCTGAAACATGGTCGGCAGCTACCAGCGCATTTCTCTCCGTGCGGATTCTCCTTTCCTGACATTATTCAAAACCTGCGCAAGCTAGCTGCTTTGCATTCAGCACTGTCTATATGCACGGCGCGGGTACCGGTGTGATCTATCGCCTAGAGAGGAGACTGTCTTAGACGTTCTCCCAGGAGTGTCGTTCTTAAGAGATAGGCTACTAAATACGGACCAAAGATACGTCTTCATCACCACTTGGTTCTCCGCTAGCACACTCACCGTACAGTCAGCCAATACTGCGGGTAGCCTCCATAGCATACCAAAAATTGGGGGTTTTGGGGTTTTCATGGTCTTTGGGAGCTTTTATGTGCTGTTATCTGATTGCATATAGATAGCATAGCCGGCCTGGTTGAATTACCCCCGTTTTCTGTTTACCCCCGTTAGAACTGGGCTAATCAGAAAACAGACGAATACTACCAAACCCCCAGTTCTATAAGCCTGCTACGGAGGCTATACTGCGGGTTTGTTACTTTTAGGACGTCGCTCTTTGAATTCTCGAAACCGTTAACTGTCTGTCAACACGTTTTCACGGCCACACGGTTTCGGCATAAACGTAACAGAAAACTGATGAATAAATCAAACCCTCGTCAGGTTCTGTTTTATACATCATTTTTTCTATTCTCCCCCACGCAGTTTTCAACACTAGCACATGACGCATACCGGCTGCGACCTCCATGCGAGGACAGAAGGAGGACATCTGCATTCCTGCGAAGCGTGGAAGATCTGGTCCGTTAATGATATCCGACCAGAAAGGCCTGCTGACATTTCGTGTGGGCGGCAGGTCCGAGATTTACTACTTACAGCTCCTTTTCAGCACTTCATCCGGCACTGACGTCAGCCCGTCCCGTTCTCCACGCACGGCTGGGTAAGAAGTGCGGCTTTGTCGGCGATTTGTCGGCAATGTTGATTAGGGACTTTCGCCTCCCAGATTCACAATCTGTCATATAGCCATAATCCTGGCTTTTCATTTTCTCCTCTGAATTATTCATATCTACGGTCTGAAGCGTGTTGCTACTAATCTCTACACACGTAGCGATGGTGCGTTTTGGTGAGCTTTTATATATTACAGGCTCTACAGATTTGGTCGTCGCCTAGGAAGGCAGAAGAGCCGAAGATGCCGCAGCTGGTAACTTTGTGTAGCAGACCTCTTTGCCACATTTCTTATTCAAATTGCAACAGTCACACGCCGAGGAGCACCAAGTAGCCTTTTTGGAAGGTTTTGGAGGATCTTTATGAATATTTGCGTGATGAAGCTTCCGGCAATTGTTTCCTGTTCCTCTGCGTGTATTGCTCGCTGCACCAGCACGCGATTCGCACATTCCATCATCAGAAGTCCTAATGGAAAATGCGGAACCTCGTCCACACCTGATGAGTGCTGTACCATTGCAGTATAACCGTATCATCGCTAAACACGTCATTCCTATCGTAAAACTCAAGTTATGAGTTAAAGTAAAAGCATATGCACGTTTTCATAAAAACGATTAATCACGATTCCTGGAAAGTACTCACACACCCGTACATGTCGTACACGGGTGACTGAATATTAATCATTATCGAACACAGGTTCCGGTAAAACATGCCATTAACCAGCACTCTGATGCAAGTGGTAATTGAAAGTTGGGAAATTCAATTACACAGCCTGTAATTCTGTTTCACGGTTTTTCCGTTCGGGATATCTAAGCTATTACATGCCCTCTTAATTCGCGCTAACGGGAGCGGTGCAGCGACAGTCACGTGCGTCACGCATCCCGGCGGGGAGACAAGCCAGCTGCCACCCGCTTGAACAGACCTGGGGGTGGAAACTGACTTTAAAGTATGTCGTGTGGCCTAACGTCAGAGTGCTCGACTCCGAACCAAGAGTCCTGACATGCCAGCGATCTTGTGCCCTTGGGAAAGGCACATTCCCACGCGGTACCGGCTCTCGTGGTACCCGGGGACAGAGATCGGGGATCTGTGACGTACATCCAGGTAATCTTCATCTTGAAGAAAAACTTGCAACTTTTAACGACCAGAAAATGAGGTTTAAGTCGTTAGAAGAAGTAGTACTGCTACGAGATCTAGTTTACATTTGGATTCAATTCTGAATCACATCTGAATCTTCAAGCAGACCCTACAGTGGCAAGGCTGTATCCATTGGCCAAGGAGTGGAGGTAGCTCCTTGGCCAATAGATACTTGCCACCGTAGAATCTGCTTCGAGATAAATCATTAAACAAACTTTCACATTAAACTTTAGTTTAACTACTGGCCGTCCGTGGCTTAACGTACTCAAATACAAATCCGCACTGGTTTGTCAGTGGAAGGATTTAGAAACTCCCATTAGAGACAATAAAATCCTGAACAACTTAACAAACTCTGCCAGACGATGAAACACTCATGTTTAAATGGGGCTGAGTAGAAGAAGGCCCCCAACAGGGAGCCATGAATGCCCCTACGTCTGTTCCGACAACATTCCACAATAGAAGGTCATGATCAACACCCTCCACACGTCTGCGAAGGTCAATCCAATCTATCAGAGCCGATAACCGACATCGGCTGATGGAGTGTTCCGCAGGTTTTATGGAGAGTGAAGCGGCAAAGAGATGCCTTTCCAATGGGCTGCGGCATAACCTTTACCCCGTTTAGCTTCATCATCTGAAGAATTCGCTTTCTACATACATGTAGCCTACAAAACAATCGTCCTTTAAGTTACCATTTATTGATCAATTTCCACTCATTTGCTGTTCTCTGTTGCATTTTGTCATGTATTTTGTTATTGTATATCTGTATGTCTGGTGGTGAGGTTAAAATTAGCTACAGCTAGAGTACCTCACTACCATGTCCTGTATTATCCATGTTGAATTGGATAATTGGATAAATTTTTAAAAATCGCTTTGTCAGCGAAGACGCATCGAGAAACAATCTTATAAGAGAGACATCCCTTCAGTCTCACTTTGATCTCCCCAATATAGGAGGCCTAAAGACTTCATCGCGTCTTAGCCCAAAGCGACGTTTTATTATATTGTACCATGTGGAGCTTTAGACTGGCCTTGGACTGAGCTCTACATGAATAACACGTTAGGACAGGATTTCGCTAATGCATCAGCATATATGAAGGGAAAAGGAAACTGGAAAGGCATTCAATCCTTGGAAACCAGATTTTTTAAATTCAATATTCTAGTCACTTATGTACGTACAAGTTGAAACAGCACTATCCTAATGTATATGCATGTAGACATACAAGAAACATAAATTCCCTACATTGTGACGAAACACGGTTCCTGGAAGGACTCGGATTGATTTTAGGATAATACACCACGGGCTCATCTTGGGGCTTGTTTCTGCAGTTTTAAATGCCCAAAGTATGAAATACTTCTTCAAACTAGAAAGGCCAATATTTGCTTTGGAGCAAATACAGCGATGGGTTCACCACATTTTACGACATGGCAGGGAAAGAATGAGAAACACAAGGGAAAACAATGATTTACATTGATATAACTATAATATGAAGTAACATACAACTAAAACAACAGTTGGATAGCTATTCCCTACTTTATTGGTTAGGATTTTTAATTGCATAATGCAAACTGTTGATTTTCAAATAAAAAAAACGTTACATGCCCGCATTCCAATGCTGGAGC
>NW_017804109.1:591233-591764 GCF_001625305.1 Branchiostoma belcheri
GCCGGAATGATTAATGAATGAAGAACTTAATTGCACAAGAATTAAAGGTTGATGATGAACTGCATGTATATCCCGACAGTAATAGCACGGCGATGTCGTGAATGATTATCAGAAAGCTACCTGAGGATTAAAAGTGGAGCAGTTGCGAAGAGGATACGGATATGACGACAGTAATGACGTTGATGAGCTGACGCGTTGCCGTCCCTTGACGTAAATTGTCTGCTCTTTGAAGCTGCTTTACAATTTCAGAGGTTCACAGGAGCCCATTTTAGCCTAATGCATGGCCATTAGTTCTTAGCCTTGGCACTAAAAATTACATGCTGCCACATCCGAACCCCAATCCTTGCATTATCGATGCTTTGTCTCTGGCAGTTTATTCACTCTCAGATAGTCGTAAAAGCTTCAGAAATCATACCAACAGGTGGAAAGGGAAAATGGAATGGATCGACTTTCATTCGACATTGGCCAAATATATTACCAGTTCACTGAAACGCTCTATGCGCTGTCCTTTCTGAAGTTCAAAGTCATTCT
>NW_017804109.1:591784-666989 GCF_001625305.1 Branchiostoma belcheri
AAAACTCAAATAAAACCATTCTAAAAGCCTGTATCACAAAAATTTAAAAAACGCCTAGGGGTATTTGCCCACTGTACCTCCATACCAAATTTCAGGACCTTAGGCCCTAAAATGAAGAAGATGAATCCATTTAAAAAATGGCAGGAGAAGAAGAAGAAGGAGAAGGAGAAGAAACATACAGAAAAAGCAATATGGGTTCACCACCACTTCGTGGTGTGGTGAACCCATAATGACACAATTTGAGGTACTATGTGTCAATGCATATGTCATAGAGATTGCTTTATTCAGAATATCTCCAGTCTTACCCGCGAAATATTGCATTGGATGCCTTTGATTCAGCCGTGCCGGAATGATTAATGAATGAAGAACTTAATTGCACAAGAATTAAAGTTTGATGATGTACTGTATGTATATCCCGACAGTAATAACACGGCGATGTCGTGAATGATTATCAGAAAGCTACCTGAGGATTAAAAGTGGAGCAGTTGTAAAGAGGATACGGATATGACGACAGTAATGACGTTGATGAGCTGACGCGTCGCCGTTCCTTGACGTAAACGTCTGCTCTTGAAAGCTGCTTTACAATTTCAGAGGTTCACAGGCGCCCATTTTATCCTAATCCATGGCCATTAGATCTTAGCCTTCGCAGTAAAAACAAGGAGAAGTCAGGGACATCTTCCCTCCATGGAGGAGGTTGGTGTTGTAAGGTTTTATTTATGTTATCACCTGTATTCATTGTATATGGAAGGTATGTTCAGATGAAGATGAAGAATGGCTAGAAGAAGGCAGATGGGTTTAAATGTAATTTGACGTTATATGGCCATGAATATCATTAACAGCACTAACAGACCTATAATAAAACCAGCCAACCAACCATAGTGAAGAGGTGACGGGACTATATTTCCTTCAGTCTCTGTCTAGGGGTAAAAATAGATTGGGCTGCCTCAGCCTGGCCTGCCAGCTGGAGGTATATAAACAAAAACACTCTAGATCTGTCCCAACTTTTGGGTCAAACAGACCATCCTATTATGAAGTAGGGGTGAAAAATGAAAATCCTTTTAAATTAAGCAATAAAAATATACGATAACCTGCTAATGCACTCTAAAACGCAAAGAGACTCAACAACTACCCACATACCAAATATTATACCAAACGACCCACCAGATTTTCCAAACATTCAACACAAAAAGACCAACTTTAAACATATTGTAAATATCAAACGCAAACAGCTAGGAAGCCCAAATTTAAACCACTAAACCGTGGTAATAACAACTACATGCTACCTTAATATCGCACAAACAGTCCATAACGCGCAAACAACAGAATAAAAAAATTAAACTGCAGTACCAAGGTCAATCACCAGGGGCTCAAAGTCAACCTACACAATCTCCAAGGCCCCATCCATCAATCTGCCAAATATCGTACAGTTCCTTCTCACCGATCTTCAGATATCAGACCAAACATGAAACGGAGTAAAAACAGTACCCCCATTTTCATGGAGGGTAATTACATGCTGCCACCTCCGAACTAGAATCCTTGCATTATCGATGCTTTGTCTCTGGCAGTTTATTCACTCTCAGATAGTCGTAAAAGCTTCAGAAATCACACCAACAGGTGGAAAAGGAAAATGGAATGGATGGACTTTCATTCGACATTGGCCAAATCTATTACCAGTTCACTGAAACGCTCTGTGCGCTGTCCTTTCTGAAGTTCAAAGTCATTCTATTCGCGCTGAGGCGGATGAAGGTTGAAGGTTGCACAAGCGGACCTCCTGGATAGTTGGAAACTACTAACACCCACACGTTGGGCCGCTTTAAAGCCAAAGTTGGTCCAAGTAACGAAATACAAATAACACACCCGGTAACGTTTACAGTAGTTACTAGATAATGGTGTTCACCGTTAGTCAGTATACACTGGGCTGAGATGTCCTCCCCACATCCTGAGAGAAGCAAACATGGTCTCTTAGCGATATGAGGATGCGCAACAAAAGGTTTGCAGGCAATAGCTAGTGAGCATGTTTACAGCTGAACTATCGTCCCTGGTTGTAAAATCGCTATATTTCTACATAGTACTATATATAGCTAGAACTGTACAATAATGACCAGTGTAACTGGTCAATTATTGCTTAGCAATTGATTATTAATTGCAGGAAAATGAATCGTGGCTACACAAACAGATAATATGGGGAGACTCCCTCCTGTCTGTGTTTACATGATTAAACCAGACGGCACACTGTGGGCGGAGACGTATCGTTATCCCAGACTTCTGATGCCAAATTAAGGACCCGGGTCCCCCGTGTATACAGTCTAGCCCCCATTGTTGTGTTGACGCGATCCCGCTGTAATGAAATAACATGCGTCACCGTGTTCAGGCTGTACATAAATGAGGATTCAGCCGAACGTCATCATCCACACGGATGATTTGTATCTTGTCTACAAAGGCCGGGCTAATTGGAGCTGTGCGTGCATCCCGCCCATTGTGCACCTGTAATGGGAGCTCTGATGGAGGCAATCTAATCTGCCTTCTCCCTGCCTGCAGTAACACGTTTAGCTCGGCGGCAAATGACATTAGCGGGATCCGCTTTCCCCCGAGACACGCGTCTATGAAATAGATGCTTTTATTTAGCTGACTTGTTCCCTGATTACGGTTTAATTTCCTTCCGGCTCCAAGTTCCGTAGACGCGTATTCCGAATTGTATGAAAAGATCACAACAAAGATGACAGGTTGGTGCATTCCGAGTAGTCTCTACCAGACTAACTACGCTGGCTATATATTGGACAATATTTTCCAGCGGAGTTTGGCCGCCTTGTAGGGTTTGACTGGCTGCTTCGGAGGGAAAGAAACCACCTCCCCTCGCCCGCATCCGGACACCCTTGGCCAATTTTACTCTTTTTTTTGCCGAATTCTACGATCCGTATTCCCGTAGAAAGGCCTGGTGGAGGCTAGGCAGGGGTGTTGACGAAGATCCATGGGCTGTCAGTAGATCACGAAGACGGGCAGGCAGACTATGCGCGGGGTGATGAATTCGGCAGTTCTCCCGCCAAGAGTGGGCAAGGTCCAAAACAGAAACACGAGAAACTCTTCCCGTAGAAAGGCCTGGTGGAGGCTACATTCTGAGTACGTGTAGTACGTGTTTACATGTCTGAGATCCGCGGGAAGCACTCAGCTCCTGGGCGCGTCATCCTGCCGTCCGTAATTGAAAGTGAAACGGTGCTTCATCACCCTCCATCAGCCGCCCGTTGTTTTCGTCGCGTCCGGTTTTTTTTTTCCGCGGAAATCGACCTCGGTGATCTACCAAGGCGCGGCTCTTATCCAATTAGACCGCGAACTTGCCGAGATTGGCGCGGCGTTCCCCGGTGTTGACGATGATCCATGGGCTGTCAGCAGATCAAGAAGACGGGCAGGGGATAGTCTATACCAGACTAACTACGCTGGCTACATAGGAGAATATTTGCCGTGGGAGTTTGGCCGCCTTGTATGTAGGTTTGACTGGCCGCGGAAGGAAAGAAACTACCTCCCCGCGGTCGGACTCCCTTGGCCAATTTTATTCTCCTTTTTGCCGAATTCTACGATCTGTATTCCCGTAGAAAGGCCTGGTGGAGGCTAGGCAGGGGTGTTGACGAAGATCCATGGGCTGTCGGCACATCACGAAGACCGGCAGGCAGACGATGCGCGGGGTGATGATCCCGGCAGTTCTCCCGCCAAGAGTGGGCAAGGTCCATAACAAACACGAGAAACTCTGACAGGTTGAGGACAATAAAAAGCAGAACTGAACGATATTGGAACTCACCAATCCCCTACTTTGCTAGACTGCTGAATGATTTGAATACTGCCTGATTGTACAGCACGGGTGACTTGAGGAAGATTGTAAATATGTTGTTAAATAAAAAAAGGACAATAAAAAGCAGAACTAAACGATATTGGAACACACAAATTCCCTACATTGCTAGACTGCTGAATGATTCGAATACTTCCTGATTGTGCAGCACGGGTGACTTGATGAAGATTGTAAATTGTTGTTAAATGTTGTTTGTAACTCTGAGTAAATTTAAAATAATGTGCGCGGCTATTATCCAATTAGCCAGACCGCGAACTTGCCGAGATTGGCGCGGCGTTCCCGGGTGTTGACGATGATCCATGGGCTGTCAGGACATCACGAAGACGGGCAGGGGAAGCGCAGGTTGTGTTGATGATCCCTGTCGGCGTCCAGACTACCGCCCGGTTAGCCTGGGTGCCAGAGTCAGCCAAACCCATAGCACACTGGACACAAAGTATCTCAGTGAGCACTGAGATACTTAGTGCCCAGTGTGCTATGGGTCTGGCTGACCCTGGCACCCAGGATACGAACGCGGTTGGGCAAATCAAATCCCCAGGAGTGCCATCTCTATTAGCGGCCTGTTGTACCGGGCGGGGGGAAGTTATTAGAGCCCAGAATACACAGCCTGCCTGAACACCCCAACTACTACATGTATGCCCCAACCACGATAAGTGGGGTCGTGTGGCATAGAGGAAACGTGCTTGACTCGGAACCAAGAGGTCCCGGGTTCGAGTCCTGACATGCCACCGACCAACTCAAGTGAAAATGAGTATTGTCTTGTCCTGTCCTGTATTCGTCCTGTCAGCCTTGGTGGCGGCATAAAATAAGTTGATATAACTTTAGTGTGCTTTTACCATGTCTAGTCATGAAATGCTAGAATATTTAAAAAAACACGATAAGACTGGATACTAGGCTAGCATCCCCGCCGCCCGACATGCTGACATCAGCGGGAACCAGCCGCCGACATGATGGATCTGTTTGGAAACCTTCCAGACTCTGACTGTACGATAACTGCAGACTGGATGGGATATGCATAGACTAGACGTCTTCTTTTCCAGACACGAAATTAGGAAAACAATTTCTTCGTCAATACAATTGTTGCTCTTGCCTTTATCTTTGGTCCTTGTTTTCCGGGGCTGTGGATCATGTAGTACTTCAGGAGACTCAAGTTCAATTTTGTTGTTAACTTCAATTTTTTTTATTCTAGCTGTAATGAATAACGTGCCGTTATGTCATCTACTTTCGATTTGAATTGCTGCCGGCATTGGCAAGCAGTTGTATGATAATTTTCTTCAAGCCGACATGCATTTGCTCATGACTTTGACTCCTAAAATGGGAAAAATTACTGAAGAGATGGAGGTGGGGTCTCTCACGCAGTTCAGAACTGAACAGGCAAGAATCTTGTTGCATTGACCCACCCAACACGTATAGATCAGTAAATATTACTAACGCACTAAACTCACTTATCCTGCCCTCTACACGCACAAATTGAGTTATTTATGTTCTCTCCTCCCTGCTATCCTTATCTTTCCCCATTTTAAAATGTCTAGGACACTTGTTACTAACACGTGCGGTCGGTTCATAAACCCAGCAATGCCCTTCCACCAGTCTTGTGCCCTGGGGAAAGGCACTTTACACGACTTGTATTGTCCTGTGTGTTGGTGGCGGCATTAAAGTTTTGAAAAAAAAAACTTGAGTTTGCCGTCACAATACTACGTCTTGTGATCCACTCACTCACTCACTCACTCACTGCGTCGAGCTCACTCGAAGTCTCCCTATGACTGTTTCCATTTTTTCTCTATCCTCCATCGCAGCAGACAGTTGACTTAGAGTCATTCCACTGTCAGCTTCTAGCTGTTTTATGTAAGTCAAATGTGGTCTTCCACGATTCCTTCTTGTGATTACATGTTGAAATAAAAAAAACAGCAACGGGACTCAGCAGTACAACAGAAGAAGAAGAAGAGTGGTCTTACCTTGTGCGGGACCCAGATGTTGAGATAGAGGCAGTCCTCGCTGTCTCCCACGGTGTCTGTAGCCGGGTTAGCGGGCTGGGGACAGGCAGGGCCGGGACGGTATGCGTTACGCACCGGGTAGGACGTCTCGGGTCTCTCGGGGGGCTGAGGAGGAATAAAACAAGCTTTACTTCATCTGTAGAGCCTTTGTATTCAACTTTCAACAACACAATAACAGTACATCGCGGAACACCAGTACACACAAGCATTGTTCGACTCCATAGCCTTATTAACAAATGTACTATGGGCATAGCACCAGCAAAAGTACAATGGGCTCGTCTGAAGGTAACATCTTCACTCCCATGTTGCACAACACAATAACAGTACATCGCGTAGCACAAAGCATCAGAAAGAAGCATCTCATGACTCCATGGTCTCACCAAATGTACTTGTATCATGTGCTCAGCTCCAAGAATGTACAATAGGCTCGTCTCAAGGCAACATCTACACTGACAGGTTGCGAATGTGAAGGAACCAACTGATCGAACAACACCTTAGATACACGCGACGAAGATCGAGGACAAAAACGTGTGTCTGTAGGCCCTCCTCCGAAATCGCGTGTACGTAAAGCCATCGTTAAGTGTCCGGATACAGTGCAGGCAGCCGAACAGTCAAGAAAATGAACTTGCCGTGTCGAAACGAAGCTTTAATATAAGATACATATATAACGATTGATGTAAGATATATATATACATAAAGATAGATGTCTGTGCATACGATAGCCATCTGTTAATGCATACGGCATCAGTAGATTGTGTATATCACATTCTCTATCACGGCACATCATAATGTATTATGCATGCTGTTCGTGAAACTATGTCGCATGTATAACCTCCATGCGTGAATTCATTCCATATGTTCTATGTTATTCGGTACGGTGCGTCCGTATGGCCCAAGTGTGAAGGGACGATCTGTTTTGTCCGTGCACGACGCCTTGTGCTATTGAACTGTGGACTGGGTTTTCTGACTGTAATCATTCGACAATAAGTTCACCACCTAGACCTAGTCTCCATCAGACTCCTTTACAGGCTGAATAGATAGTAGAAATCGGCCTAAAAGTGGTTTTAATTGGGCAGAGAAGTTGGCCAGCCAGGGAGGGTCCAAGTTGCCTGCACAGATGAACCCTGTCTGGCCGACCAACTTCTCTGGCTAAGTAAAACCCCTTTTTAGTCCGATTTCTACTATTTATTCGGCCTGCAAAGGAGTCTGCTGGGGACTAACCTAGAGCGTCCTATCGCCAGGTCACATGCAGGTATTCGCTCTGAAACAAAAAGCAATTTTCCGTCTAGTTGAACTTAAAGTACAAGTTCACATCTGGTATATCCCTGCGTCTTCCCGAATTTCATGCACATCTTTGCGCTGCGCGGGCTGTATCTGTACGTCATCCTTAAGGGCTGCAAGGCTGCTTTATCTACCTGCGAGTCGCAGTCAGTAGGCGTTGATCCTTTTATCCTGCATGTCCCCGTGTTCCATCTGGCATCTCTCCCGACGCGTGTAGAGGGAGATTACAGGATCGACGCAATATAGAGGAACGGCCGGAACGTGCCTTGTACAGTACATGCTAGAGCTGTGTACCGGTACGCAGTACCGATACTGTACCGGAAAAATTGATTAGGTACAGGTCCAAAATACCTAATCCCTCAGTACCGGTACTGTACCTAAACAATTTCACACTAATTTTATGCCTATTTGTGACCTCAAATGTTTAAATAGCTGGTTAACAATGGGTGCCTGTGTAAGGACAGTGTGTTCATGAAAACAAAAACATCTTAGTTTTGCCTATATTTTATCTGAGCATTCGCCATAAACAAAGAATAAACCTTAACTATCAAGTTTATTTATGTTTTTTTGTTATTGAAGGAGTTCAGAAGAGCATATAAATTGGTCGAATTGTTCAGGTACAGGTTCAGGTCCGGACCTGTACCTAAACCTGTGTACCTGTACCTGTACCTGTACCTAAAATTTGTTTAGGTACACAGCTCTAGTACATGCCCATTCTTTCCTAGAGCTATCGCAGAGTGGAACTCGCTGTTACCAAGTACAGTAGGGGCATTATCATGAGCTAGCTTTAGTCTTAGTCTATAGATGCTGGAGCAAAACCCTCTCTGGGGCATACATAATGTCCAGGTGAACAATATTTAGAGTTAGATGAGTTAACCAATGCTTTAAACAATGTTTAGAGATAGATATTTAAGGGTTAGGTATCGTTTAGTCGTTCGGTGTAATGTAGGCAGCTGCCGCCGCGCCGCGTGCCTGCGAAGCTGGTGTGTTACGCCAAAGAGCGGTTATGCCGGCTATACAGATACAGATACATGGAGTCTTGGCTCTCCTAACCATTGGCCTCAACATTTTTGTCCACCAGTTTTAACGTTACACTCTGAGGCACACAGGAACGATCACGTTCTAGACATATTGATTGCACAGATACAGGCACGAAGCCAACGTTAGCAGGTTTTACATCAAATACGCACAGTGTCATATACCGCCACCAGAAGGCATAGTTCACCATGTTGCATGGATAATCTCGATCACGTCCGTTACTGACATTTTACTGTTAGCAGATATTATAGATATTCCGCAAGTTATTTTTTTTCAGTGGAGGAAACCAACGATTTGGGCGTGCACATGTGTATGACCTGTTGACTCGGGCAATAGGTGACCCATATGCTACATATATGGCATATCAATAATGTTTCTTAAGGTTCAAGTCGCTAATTCCACAATGTGCATACAGATACTGGGAGGTGCGTTAGATAGATATCCCGGTAGTTTTTTTTTTTTTCAAAGTGGAGGAAATCAAATAATTGGACGTGCACATATAAGACCTGTTGACTTGGGCCATAGATATATGCACCGCACGCTATAGCTACATGCATATCGATAAAGATCCTTTTCGTCTCAATGTTCATGTCGCTTATGTCAAAATGTGCACACAGATACTGGGACGCGCTTCCTTTGAAGAAACCAACGAATCGGGCGTACACATATATGACCTGTTAAGTCGGGTGATAGATTTATGCACGGTATGCTACATGCATATCGATCAAGCTCCTTTTGTCCAAATGTTCATGTCTCTTATGTTCCCTAAACCTCATATGTACAAAAGTCAGAAGGTTTGCTTGGTATGAAAATGATATACCATAATGTATATGAGGGATGTACATATCGCCTGTCTTGTCCATTGTAGTTTGTGTACGCAAACTCTTTGCAATTCAGGGAATTTTATCCCCACTGTAACAGGTTTGCTTTTTGGTGTCACGAAAATGCCAAAACGTTCCCACAGATACTGGGCCGTGCAGCTGTATGACCTGTTGAGTTAGGCCATGGATATATGCACCGCATGCTACATGCATATCGATCAAGCTGTTAAGCTGTTCAAATGTATGCTCAGTCCTGACAATCCACTCCATGATTTGGTACCGGATACCAGGTCTGATAGCACAGGGATGTCTTTGAGGAACTCTGGGGGTATAACGGTCCCGAAGGCACGGACAAAATAGTCAAATGCAGGCTTAGTGTTTTTCGCGTTTCATGACCTTTTTGTGTATCCGTATGCCCTTTGTTTCTTCTTGTATCCAACATGTCGATGCAATTTAGGAGTACTATGTACTATGTTGATTGATTCGATAAAATTGAATTGAAATTGAAAATTAAGTTCATTTTCGTTCCAGTGTTCATGTCTCTTCATGTTAAAATGTGCACACAGATACTGGGACGCACTTCCTTTGAAGAACCCTACGAATCGGGCCTGCACATGCAAGACCTGTTGAGTTGGCTCATAGACATATGCACCGCACGCTATAGCTACATGCATATCGATCACGTTCCTTTTCGTTCCAGTGTTCATGTCACGTCTATGAAGGTTAGACATCCAGGTAATAAGATACGTCAAAAAGCAGTTACTCAAGCAACTGGGTATGATATTTTTTTCCAAAATCGTATCCAGTTGCTTGAGTAACTGCTTTTTACGTACTTCATGCCACTTATGTTAAAATGTTCCCACAGATCCCGGGCCGTGCAGCTGTCAGCCTGTGAGTGATTTTGCATTCATCAGTGCGCATCTCGGATCCGCGGCGTTTCTGGACACATAAGTGCCGTCGCCTGGCAACGTGACGTCAATACGTTAACTCAACCTAGCGGGCGTGGACCCGCTTTCAGACCACTGCATTCAGCTATTCATCATTTCGATTTATTCATCAGCAACAAACGTTGTCTTCCTTATCATCATCATCTTCCTCTCCTCTCATTCTCATAACGATCATCATTCTCCGCTCCTCTCCTTACTTCCTCTCCATCTCCTGTTGATGTTGAAAATTCAGACATTTCAGAATAATCCTGTTTCCAGGCCACTGCTGTAGCGCACTCGGTTTCATTCAAACGTAATTATAACAAACGTCCCCACCCTCCCGTTCTCCCCTACGTGTAGCTCTCCTAGCGTGTCACCTCGTGGAGTCTACAGCTGAGCAAATCAAGAGGAATCAACCAAGAATCGAAGTGTTCAAAAACTCGTATTTTCCAAGAACTATCGTACAGTAGATCCTGTTGCCAGAAAGCATAGTTGGTTCATCATCACTATAAAGCTTTAAACAACTGCTGCAATTAATTGTGCAAAGATTGGGTGTAACGGTTCGTTCGGAGTGATATAGCTAGGTGCCGCCGCGCCGCGTGCCTGCGGAGCTGGTGTGTTAGACGGAAGGGAAGTTATACCGGCTATACAGATACAGATACACGGAGTCTGTCAACGGTTATACTGATACAAATCCAGAGTAATCTTCCCGTGTGGCTGGGTCAAGGCTGATCCGGTCGATGTCCTGTCCATCTGCAGCTCGGTCCGCTGGACAGTCCGACATGGTCACATTAGTGGACACTTAATCATAGGATCGATCACTGAGCCGGGGTTACTCCAGACTAAATATGTGGATATAAAATGTTCACAGATTCTACAAACATCTTTTTCATCCCGGCTCAACTCTAGTAATTTTTTTCAGTGTTAGTCACATTAGTGGACACTTAATCCTAGGATCGATCACTGAGTCAGGGATGCAGGAGCTACTCCAGACTAAATATGTGGGTTTAAAAAATGTTCTCTTCATGTACAATCATAGATTCTACAAACTTCCATTATATCAAACTCTAAACTAGCGGTTTTTTTTAGTGTTAGCCACATCAGTGGACACTTCATCATTGGATTGATTACTGAGTCAGGGTTCCAGACGTTACACCAAACTAAATATGTGGATATAAAAATGTTCTCCCCATGTAGTCATAGATTCTACAAACGTCTTTTTTTTAGCGTAGCCCAGCTCTAAACTCTAGTGTTGTGACATCATGTTAGACTCTTTTTGCACTGTAGAATGTTCTAATATTTCTGGCATGACGATTATAAATTATTTTTTAAATTCTATTTATTCTTTATTTCAGGCACCAGAGGCCTATATCTTTACACAACACTAAAATAAGTATAAATAAATCTAGAGACGAAATCTGTCAGTCGTGCACCTGTAATTCTTCACTTCCCACCATCATATTAACATGCTGGGCCATTACGATGACCCTGGCGGGCTCCGCGGGACCTCTAACGTGTGTTTAAAGACGTGGACCCGGCGCTGCACTTCATCTTGCTCAGAAAACCCGGCATATGATGGGAGGGGGGCGCGACAGGTCGGGCCGGCGAGGCGGCCATGTTGGCGGTGATATATGGGCATGGCGCAGGCTGTAATGCAGACACACCAGAACGCACGCATTAGAGAAATGTACAGTCAGGGGCCACTAACTGGGATAATAGACGTCTCACCAAATGCAACATGTGGAGAATCCACCTGGACGGGATGTGAACGGAATACCATATGTGAGGAGATAACCAATAGTGTTCAAAGAGGAAAATACATTAAAGAATGTTTCGATCTTAGAGAGCACATGTTAGAGAATAGTTGAACCTTTATTGTTACATCATACATATTCTCTGTACGTAGGATGACGTTATCCACACATGTATTTAGCTTTGTTAGATCTTAAGTTGTAGAAGACCATACAAAAGTCCCTGTATTTTTTTGTGTCAAAGAATCTCTCTGTGTCCATACCGTCAGAGGGAAAACTGTCGTAGCTCTGTGTCCGAAATTAGATGTACAGAAGTACGGCGCCATTTTCGCAAGACAGAGACGATTTGGCAACCAAATAAGCGACCGGAATAACTGGCCATTGAGATCATTGGAATACCCTCGAGACATTATTAACCAAATCTTGCAGGTCACCGGTAGATCATTTAAGGTCTTCTAGAGATCGTTGAGATCACCGGAAGATCATCCAGAAATCATAAGATACCCTGGAGATCACTTTGCGCTCACTAAAACGACCGGCGAGAGATCTGGCAAATTGTTGGACGCTCAGCTTCCGACCATCTGAGTTTACAACAACTATTCATAACAATCGATGCATTTCTGATGGAACACGTTATATTAGCCCATTTATACAAGGATTTCATACCTTCATGCCACATTCATGGTGTATTCTGCTACGTATTACACTACATCAGAGATTATAGGAGAGGGGACCAAATAAGTCACAAATTTATGTTCAGATGTGAGATATTGAAATAGTCAACCTCACACGACATTGCCTACCAATGAAAAATAGAGTAAGTCGATTGTTTATTGAATCTGGTGGACCCTGATAAGTCGTGTGAAGTATCGTCCCGTGACAGAATGAATGGTAAGCCCTACATACTATCCCTTCTGCAGTCATATATGTAGGTCATTAATCTTTAGCCAGGTCCTGCCAGGCGCTTTTAGCAGTCGGTCACGCGAGGATATTAACCTCCGGGGAAGTAGATACCCTTCTTCTGCGGGAAAGTATTGTTTTCGGTCGAGTTTGTGTGTTCGCAGCTATAACTCCTGTGGGCTTGACGGATGTCTTGGGTGTATGATTAGTTGTACTGAGCGTCAGAACGTTATTACACCTAGTACCTTCAACTTGAACAAGTAATATAAGTCAATAACACGTATAGTATACGTAGGGGCATTATCATTAGATAGCTTTACGCAATAGAGTTATAAACTTCCTTGTCATGTTTTGATGTTTTGATGAATAAAAAAAACAATAGAGTTAGAGTTAGATGTTCAAGGGTTAGGTGTAACAAGTCGATCGGTGTAATATAGCCAGCTGCCGCCGCGCCGCGTGCCTGCGAAGCTGATGTGTTACACCAAAGGGCGGCTATAGCGGCTATACAGATACAGAAGTCCGTGTGCTACAGTTCATGAAGCTACAGTTGATGGATGTTACAGGAGAGCAGACTCGGCGTGCGCGTACCGCGGGTTGACAGGCGGGCTGCAGAAGTGTATCAGCGCGACTGCTGATGAAGTAGTAGTAGTAGTTAGTAGTAAACTTCAGTTTATTCAGCAAACAAGAGCACTAACAAGGTTCCTGGCAGCCACGATGGCTGAATTGCGAGGCTTGTGTTGACAAAACATTCCGACAAAATACAACATAAAGGTAGAGAGTTACATTTAAAAACAGTGATTAAAATCTATAGGAGCATCAGAGCGTTATTACACCTTCAATACGTTGTAGTTTTGAAACATACAAACAATCAAAGACAGGGTAGATTCACGACAACTTGAACAGGTAATATAAGTCCTACAGTTGATGGATGTAGGAGAAGAGAAGCCGCGGCGTGCGCGTACCGCGGGTTGACAGGCGGGCTGCAGAAGTGTGTTATCAGCGGGACTGAAGCCGGAGAATCGCCGATAAGAGAAATAGAGGACTTTTCCACAATCGCCCAGATCTAAGTGTGCTTAAGGCTAATGTCCTCTCGCCAGGGATTTCAAAAGATGTTTGGCGTCTTATCGTGGTATAGATGTTCTTCGTAATCCTGTTGTTGAAGACGGTCCAAACTTAAAGACCTTAATAACTGATAGAGGAAGATGGAAAAGAACAATATTCTCGTGGAAGGCAGAGTATTGTTGATAAGAGATGCAAAATGGTTTTCAGAATCATCGTGTAAGGTTGCTCGTGGGTGATGTCATGTTGCCAACAGATGGGCTTTAGATAAGCTAGATATTGTTTTCTGATCCTCTTCATAAACTGCGGACCTGAAATAGCTTTCTGGACTGATAAGGGTGAGATAGAGGACGATGATTTGTGTGTATTCAAATATACCTGCCAACCAGTGACGAGTTTTCCAGTATCGCCCCGATCTAAAGCTGACTATGAAGGATGTTCTCTCTGTGAGGGGTTTAGCGAATCGACTCGCGATGAGCGGCTTAGGTTTCATGTCCGGAGTTATGGATTATTGTAATCCTGGTGGTGAAGATTTACCCGAAATTATCTCGCCAAGTTAGCTGTGTTGAACTGATAGCGGAGGAAGGGAGGGCGATACTTCATGTCGGGGAGACTGTGGGGGTTCCTTTGCCTGTGGGAACTGTAATGGTTAACAGCGTCCCAGCCTTTCAAGCCTTTATTCCTGTACATTTTTCTCCCGTGAATGTTTAATCCACGCATCTGGGCCGTACTGCGTCATAGTGCCATGGAGATTCTACTTCAAATGGCGGCTTCAATTTTACAGCTCTGTCGGACAAAGCTAAAGCTCCCCTTCTGCTTCGTGGTAGTCCCTTATATCCACCCGTTACCAATTCAAACACTTTGTTACTTACTCTACAATTCATTACCGCAACAAAATGCTTCTAAAAACTCAATTTTTGTCTTGTATTTTGCATTCTGTCCGTCATTTTTACTCCGTACGTCATTGGGTGTGAAATATATCATGTTTTTTTTCTATTACTTTGTGTCACATATGTATTATCATCTTTATTTTCTACATTTTGGATTCTTTTTGCTAATTTTCCTCACATTATGTGTAAGTAGCAGCGTTGAAATAAGGTTTAGAGTGCACTACCAGTTTGTGTTGTACTATATTATACTGTGTGAGCAATATAAAAAAATGGCGGCTCCTGTACATTTCTGGCCGCCCGTCTCAGCTAATTGCCGCGCCAATTGTGGAACGATCAATACGTCATCCTGTCCTGATCCGTCTCGACCAGACCTGACGCGACTGTCCGCATGGACAGATCGAAACTCATTATGCAGTTTACCGCCGATGTCGGCAAGCGAAATCATAATAATAATTAATAACCTTTATTGTACATTCATGCCCTATTGGGCTAGGTACAGGTGAACACATGAAAAGGTATATACATGTTTGTAGTACAAACAGCTCTTTTTGATTGAATAAACCATTCTCTCTCTCTCTCATTCTCTCTCTCTCTCTCTCTCACTCACTCTAATACAGGCTTCGGCTTCTTCTCGTTTCTTTGTGATGTTAAAGATATAATTTGAGGTGGGTTTGTTTAATACAGGATGAGCAATATTATTTTAGTCAGGTATTGGAGGTATGGAAACGTACTTGTAATATATCTAAAAAGAGCTATCATCACTATACATACATATATACCACAATCACCGACAAAATAGACTTCATCTTCTACTTTGTTTTAGCTACAAAATTGGCCAATTCTTTGCTCGTAGCTGGAGGTAAGACGGAGACTAATGGGGGTTCGCCATGCGTGGATGAGGTAAAGAGAACATCCGCAGCCATGTGTTGATGTAATATCCAGGCCCCTGCCGACCGTGTCTGTGTCTGTGTAACACTGCCGGCCACGCGAACGGGAAATATTGAGTTTCTAATCAACCGTGTGTGATGGAAATACAAGCTGATTCTGACGGCAACACAAAACATCCCATTTCCGTAACGGATCTCTGAACGGAATTATTCCCAGCCTCTGTTTATATTCATTATGTTCGGGTAACAATAATCTCCAAGCAGATCTTTTGGTGGCTTAAAAGACAGTATCAAATTGGCCAGGCAGTACACAGTAGTTCTTTCTGTATTAATTGCCTGTTCTTATACCAAATGTTCTTCTGTACCTGCAATTAGCCCTCGGGCATGAATTTGCAATAAAACAAAAATCCAATTGCCAAGCTGTTACCGTTTGCCACTCAAAGTTTGGCTGGCGTAAAACACCAAAAAATATGACGAAGCCTTAATTAGCCTCTGCCTGAAGAATATTGTATCAAACCCACAAATTAAAGAAAAAGTGGGATCTTTTGTCTTGCTCTGTCTTCAAAAAAGAAGTCAAACACAGTAGTACGTAGTTATTTGTGTATTGATTGTCTGTTCTTATACCAAATGTTTCCTCTGTACTTGCAATTAGCCCCCGGGCATGAATTTGCAATAAAACTATTATTAGGCCATAAGCCCATACTTCACACACTGTGCCTCTACCTTACTGTCTTTATGTTACCACAGACTTGATTATTTATCACATTTATTTAGTGCGTATTTTTATTCTATTCGAAAAACACTGTTCTTTTACTTACATTACCTCTATTATACATATTTATAATCACGATCGTGTCTCCGTGTTTATGTCATCTTTGTCAGTGGCGCCGCTAATACATAAGCTATAAGCTTGAACACGACAACATGGTGCATATACATGCCCGTAGCCAGGATTTTGAATGGGGGGTCTTCCCACTGCTTGAGGGGACCGCGAGCGCCGAAGGCGCGAGGTTCCTAGGGATCCTAGGGAGTCCGGGGCCATGCTCCACCGAAAAAAATTGAAAAACGAACCTTCTAAAATGGCATTTCGTGCGTTTTTGAGAGGATTTCCAAGAAAAATTAGAGATCTATTCAATGACAAAGGGAGCAGTTTTTCTACGATTCCAGTCCATCTTTTCAAAAAAAATCTTGGACCTTTACATAAAAAGTGGACCAAAAAGTGGACCTTTGAGGCTAGAGGGGGGGTTCTTCCAACCCCCCTGGCTACGGGCATGATATATTTTGTCTTGTTTCTCTCAATAAAAAACCTGGCTAGGCCGACTGAGGTGAAGGAAGGCTTTATAATCACGATTCTGTCTTTATCTTTATTAATGGTGCAGCTAACACACAAGCTATAAGCCTGAACACGGCACCATGGTGTAGTCTCCACCAGACTCCTTTTGCAGGCTGGATAAATAGTAGAAATATAAATGGGCCTAAAAACGGGATATAATTGGCCAGAAAAGGTGGCCGGCCAGAGAAGCTCCGTGCAGGCAAACTGGAACTTGTCTGATCTGGCCTGCTACCTTCTCTGGCCAATTATATCCCCTTTTTAGGCCCATTTCTACTATATATCCAGCCTGCAAAAGAAGTCTGGTGGAGACTACTCCATGGTGTATGTACAGTAGTTTCTCTTGTTTCTCGCAATAAAAAAAACTAAGCCGCCTGAGGTGAAAGAAGTAGACTTCAGCACATCATGTATGTATGCAGCACTCCGGGCTCCCCTGGCTAATTGCAGTCCTATCGCAGTGCCTGAGAAGCGCCTTGTTGACAGCGATCCCTGCCAAATGACGACACATCTTCGCATGAATACATGAAATCCACTTGTGTTCCTGACAGCTCGAGCTCTCTTTGAAAACCATTTGCTGTGACAACCTGTGAGGCTCACTAACGTATGCGTGACATTTTTTTAAGGTTTTACACACAACAAAGACCTCATTGCGATTTCTTCTTCAAAAACACGTAGATTGCGAACCGGCTGCTGTAACGACCTATGAGACGTTCTTTCGTATGCGTAATTTTTCATGTTTAAGAGAAGACCTAATTGCGATTTCTTCTTCAAAAACACGTAGACTGCAGATTTAAGCGTCTTTTCAGTAGTTGCTCCCTATTTGAGAACCGGTTACTTCGTAATACGTATGCGTTTCAAATTTTTAACATTTTATATTTAACAAAAGGCCTAATTGCTATTTCTTCTTCAAAAACATGCAGACTACAGATTTAAGCATCTTTTCAGTAGTTACTCCCTCTTTAAGAACCGGTTGCTGTGATAACCTATGAGACGTAAACGTTATACATGTATGTTTAACAGACTGAAACCTAATTGCGATGTATTCTTCAAAATCACGTAGACTGCAGATTTAAGCGTCTTTTCAGTAGTTACTCCCTATTTGAGAACAGGTGGTTGTGACAACCTATGATACGTATGTGTTGCAAATTTTTAACGTTTTATGATTAACATAAGACCTAATTGCTATTTCTTCTTCAAAAACACGTAGACTGCAGATTTAAGTGTCTTTTCAGTAGTAGCTCCACGTCTCGGGTGGCGGTTTTGGTTCGGTGGGGAGGATTTCTTTTTGGTATGCCGCATTTCTCCGTACGGAGCTGTGAACATCGCTGCAGTGTGTTCAGAATACACAAACTCAGCTGGCAGGGAGCTGGCTGAGATACATCACCAGCGTCAGCGCCATCCAGACGATCTCAATTGATGTCGCAACAGTGTATAAGTCCTGTAGGGTGTCGGCATTCATCTGTTTCTAACGGTTCCCAGACCGGCTTTGGCCGCTCGCTTTCGAATCTGTAATAGCGCACTGCGAGCGATATCGTTTCTATCACGACCAATGGGAAACAAATCTCGCCGTTTCGACATCGGGGCCTGATTAAATCCAGCGCGCGTATCGGATAATTTCCTGGAATTCTTTCTATGGCATCGTTTCTATTTGCACGGAGAACATCAAAAGGAAAAAAAAGGCGCCATCTTCTTCCATCCATCGCTTTATAATACAGGCCCGATGGAAGCGGTTTATTGGGTTTTGGTGCAGCGGGAGGGATGTGTAGGGGCTGGGAAGCGGCAGGAGGTAGCGGTAATTTCGGCTATCAATCCTGCGGACCTAATGGCAGGTAGGACGTGCGCGGGAACACCTGTCGCGCCGCCTGTTGCAGCAGGCAGCGGCGTTACGTCTACGGGCAGGTGTCGGGAACAGGAGGATCCGCTGCCTCAGGCTTGGCGGTATATTATAATTATAGAGTAGAGGGCCGGGAAGAGAGAGCGGTCCTGCTTTCATAAAAGCATCGCCATCACAAGGGCCAAGTGCCCAGGGTTTCGGCTGGGGATAAATCAAGCATGGTACAGGAAAAAGACATGTATAAATATATATCTGTGGCTAGCCTCAATAGCATGCCAAAAACTGGGGGTTTGGGGGTCTTTAGGGTCTTTGGGAGCTTTTCTGTGCTGTTTTCTGATTGCATATAGACAACATAGCCGGCCTGACCTGGGCTTAACAGCCGAAGACCACCAAACCCCCAGTTCTATAAGCCTGCTACGGAGGCTAAGCTGTGGCGTAGTACAAAATAAATGTTGCAAACTGTTAGTAAATGTGGCGAGATGAATGTTGCAGTTGCACGTACCTTGAATCTGCGGTCCCCCACCGGTCCGCGCGCGTACGGCACCCCGAGGTACACCTGCACCTGTTTCCCGCCGGCCGCAGCGGTGACGTTCCCGCGCACCTGGCCGTACGCCGTGTCCCTGACGACGTGCGCTGCGCGGCACGGCCCGGTCAGCAGCGTCAGCTGGACCGCCGTCACCAAGCACAGCCACCACAACAGCGTCTCCATGTCGCCGGTTAGATCCTAGGCGTGGGCTGGTGCTGGTGGTGCGCGCTCTACGTACTTCCCATCATGTCTCCCCACGGCGGTAGTAGATCGTGCGTGCAGCATCCTCAGCTAGCTCAGCGATTGCCAGCGAATCTTTTACATCTGATTTACATGGAGAGACTGCAGCACCGCCGGAGCACGCACATTGCACATTCACTAGCTCCCCGCTGCCTCGCACACACACTGTAACACACACACAGCTGTACAGTGCGGACCTAGCGCGTGTGAAGTGACTCGAGCCCGGCGCTCTCCGACCCAAGCTCCGTTACGGACAGACGCCCGGCGTTTATCCGCTCTCCTGTCCGCGCCGATGAATTATAGATACGGGGAGCACGCTGCTACCGAGTCCAGAGCCTGTGGTATAAACTCCGCCTGTTGCCCGCAATGTGAGCCGGCTGTTCCTCCAAACGGCCAGGCTAGCTACGCGACTTGGCTACCGGCCCGGACCATCACCCATTTAAATTACGGCTCCGACCAATCAGCAACTATAAACGCTGTCTATCCTGGGGACGAGCGGCGAGGGAAAAACTAAAAAGAAGAAAAAACGTCACTTCTTCTTCCCCTGCTGTAAATCGGCACTGCTTTCAGTTCTAACCTCCGCGCTGCTGGCAAGTTCAAAGTCTGCCTGCATGTTTGAAGGCGATTCAAACAGGTTGTACTGTATGTATGTAATGTTCGGCTGCTTCAGCCGACTTTAACAGCAGGGAGTCTGGACGGCTTGGGTTGTGCCACTCTGCGCGCGGGGGACGCCGATCAATATTGTACATTACAAACTCGTTGTCCGATAACGTTAACGTCATTGCTCACTTGGGGAAGCTTCGTGATAGGACACAAAAAACCCTGACGACTGACACTAGCCAGAAACACAGAACAGCTTTTGTTTTGTTTTTTTTTCATCTAATGCTTTTATATCGTGCTTTGGTGAACAATACCGCTGTATTCGTTCCATGTTTTATTCAATATACCAATCGGTTATGCGAATTCCAATTTAATTGTCGTCTTATTGTATTATGCATTAATGAACTTCATCGTGATGCATGATGATCTATTCATCCTTATGTCTATTCTTAATGAACATTTTCATATACGTGATGATGATGCATTTTCATCCATGTTGCTTCCAACACGCAACAAAACTATGTCTCATTCACTGATTTGTCTTCCTTGTTTATCTATGTGCGAATTAACTAAAGCAGGCTTTTATTGTCTGTTGTTTGATTTTTATGACGCTGCCGATTTTGCAGCGCGCGAAGCCAGCCCTGCCCTCTGACCCGGTGCATGTAAGGGCTGAATGCTCAAGGACTGATGACGTCAGAGAAAAGGGTCGTCTCAAACATTCATACACAACTACAAAGCAAAATTACGTTCTTCCTGTCGCCCGAGGAACGACATAGTTTTCAAATCAAGACAAAGTCAGGTTATGATTTCTGTTATTAGTGTTGATTATTATTCAATATTGTTATTGGTTCGTTATCTGTTACCCATTGCCATTATTTATTGTATCTTATTGTTTGTATGTGGCTTGATGTATTTTAATTGTTTATTTATGTATTGTCTATTGAACTGAAAACAGTGTAATCACTGAGTGGGCAACCCTACATAAAAATTTTATTATGATTATTGTCTAATTATTTTAATTATTTTGCAATGTATAGCAGTTTCTATAGATTTTATCAAGTGTTTTATTCATTTCTTGTAACTGCCTAATATGCATAATTCAGCGACTTGTACTATGTACAAGTCGCTGCAATGTATTTTAGTGTATTGCTTTCAATTGAAACAATAAACCAATTATATAAAAATGACGGAAAATATAATAAAATAAAAAAAAATGATTCCGCTGAACCAGACAGATGTATGGCTCGTTAAACCTAAAAAATCGAATCTTTTCTTTGCACGGTGTGAATTTAAAAATCAATATCGACAAACGGGACGATATAAATAAAAACGTCTGGAAGAATAAAATCCGATGTACGATAGAATTCCTTGGTTTGTCGTCGCTGCAGGATTCTGTCTAATCTGTGAAAAGAGAGAAAGCGACCAATCTGTTGCCGCCCACGGTAGATCAGAAGTGTGCTCGATAACAAGGTAGGAGACCTGCATGTAACATTCCTCACACATCCCGGCACAGCAGGATGCTTTTAACAACCTCAGCATTATTCTCGCCTGACAACGT
This sequence comes from Branchiostoma belcheri, assembly GCF_001625305.1. Taxonomy (NCBI): domain Eukaryota; kingdom Metazoa; phylum Chordata; class Leptocardii; order Amphioxiformes; family Branchiostomatidae; genus Branchiostoma; species Branchiostoma belcheri. The sequence continues at coordinate 613,255 of NW_017804109.1, forward strand.
TAGAATATCGAGTAAATACCGGTATGTAAAACTAAGATTTTTTTAAATTCAAAATAGTGACACAACAATACCAGGAGTGTACTAGGCAGCGAGTATGCTTATAACCTGCAATTTGATATACATGTAGCTAGCTGCCGCCGCGCCGCGTGCCTGCGAAACTGGTTTGTTACACCGAATGGCGGTTATAACGGCTATACCGATACAGATACAGATATGCTGATAGACTTTAGCAAAGGCTGGAGATAAAACAATTCAAGAAATCATCCTAACAATCTTACAGCGGCACTGTCGACATGTCAGATTCGACGATGGCCGTCGTCAGATTTTCAAACAGACTGTGACAGAACCAAAACCGCAGACAAGGATCTACGAAGACAGCATTTGCGGTAACAAGACAGCTAGACTTTGTACGATGTATACACAACTATCGCAAGATTGCAAAAAAATGCCCTCACTTTGCGATCATGCAGCGAATGCGACCACACGTGCACCCTATGTGAAGTACGTATCTGTAAGTTTAAAATTCCAAGATGCATAGTGGAATAACTGAAATCTTATCTGCAAACAAACGCCTGCAGCTGTAATCTTACTAAGTCAGCTTTATCATTCCACAAGGAATAACGAAAATGCATGCAAGCCCGATATAGCTGAAGCCATATATTATAAATCTGCAGCCAATAACGGCGTTTATATTACAAATCAACAGTCAATATTCATAATGTGCAGTGCTTATTGGAATTTACATCTTCAATTTTGAGAGGGATCAATATCTCACGGCTCGTTCCCCCATCGTTTATCACACCATGTCGCCGGTGCAGTCTGGCTGAAAGGTAGGCTTTTAAGGTTATCTTTACAAGTTTACAAGTTTATTTCATAAAAAACACAATGTAGCATGGGCTGAAGTGCTGTGTTTCTTTACAAATTGTGAATTTAACAAGTTCGAACTGATCTTGATATACATTACATACACATTTAGCACATTTAAAAGATTATTCGTAAAAACAGACTATTCAGATATGTACAAAATGTCAACGTTCGTTTGAAATGTTATCAGTTTAGCAAAACAGTGGATAAGGAACGGATTTGGCTGTGTGTATATCATAAGTATGTAATTCCTGTCAGAGACTGGTTATACAGAGATACTGTGTGGTACAAGAAAGATCTTCTTAAACGCTCAGTCTTTCTGCTCCAACGGTTATTACCTTTTTTTATCTGTCGCGCTCCGTCGCATCGTTTAGGAGACGCGGCAAAGCGTGCAGACAGTGATGTGTATGAATGAATGAATAACTGGTTTATTTCATCAACATGATCCTTAAAAAGAGTACATCGCAGCCAGATAAAGTGGCTGAATTGCATACTTTTCACATCAATAGATAAGGCTATTTAAAAATTGACATATTCTACAAATATTAATATTTACATCGGAGAAGTTACTGCTGTTCGTTTAGTAGTTTTATCATGTGAGGAATAGGACTGTTCTTGTATCTGTTTGCTCGTGCTCTGAATGTGGACAGAAGGTGTTAATTTCTAGTGCCTCATGTGTATGTGGTTAGGAACGGGTTTTTTCAATTGTTGACTAGGCAGTAAATTATGCCATGAGATAACAATAGATATTATTCCTCCGTAACTTAATGTTTCTAATCAAATCTAGATCACCCCAATATCGTTTATGATGCATGTGGTGCTATACAATAAGTGTGTAACTTATGATCCATTGGTAAGATCTACTATCAAATAAATACAATCTTGTGGAAAAGGAACATGAACATATGAGACCGCTGTTCTGGCAATCGCCCAGGAATCTAGCTGGGATCTGCGTCGAATAAATTACATGGGTACGATCCAGTGGTACGTAAACAAAATATTTTGGAAAAGGAACATGAGCATCTGGAACGGTCGTTCTGGTAATTGTCGAGGAATCTGGCTTGAGTCTGCTTAGAAGTGCCCTGGAATTTTCGGACATTGCCCAAGATTCTGCTTGGAATCTGCTTTAGATACAGTCCATTAGTAATGTCTAGTGGTATACACACACAGAGTATTGTAGAACGTCGTAGCGTTCTGGCAATTGCACAGGAATCTGCCTGGCATCTGCTTAGAATTACCCAAGAATCTTCGGAAATTGACCAAGATCTCATCTGTAAGCTGCTTAGAATATCCATTGTTAAGATCCAATGGTAAACAAACAAAATCTTGTAGAAAAGGGAACATGAACATCTGAGGCTGTCATTCTGGCAATTGCCGAGTAATCCGGTTGTCATCTGCTTAAAATTGCCCGGGAATTTACGGAAATTGCCCAAGATCCATCGCATCTTCAATCGGTAAGATGCAATGGTAAACAAATAAAATCTTTTAGTTTGCGGAGAAGGAAGATCTGAGACTGTCACTCTAACAATTGCCGAGGAATCTGGCTGCAATCTGCTAGAATTGCCTGAGAATTTTCGGAAATTGTCCAAGATTCCGCCAAGATACAGCGCATTGGTAAGATGCAATGGTAAACAAATAAAACCTTGCGGAGAAGGAACATGAACATCTGAGACGGTCACTCTAACAATTGTCGATGAATCTGGCTGGTCCTGCCTCCCTTCCCCAGGCTGTATGTATGTATGTATGTATGAGAGGAGAGTGAGTGGGAAGGAGGAGTGTCCTCCTCAATTTCAGCTCCTTGCGATCAGCGGATTCCCCCCTCCGGGCTTCCGCGTCGTATTTCCTGATCCCTTCTTAAGCCGATAAACCTCAGCGCAAGTATTGAAAATGTGCATTTCATCACATAGGGCCTCTCCGATTCATTCATCACGCGGCAGTACCTGCGGGGTGGCAGCCGCTTGTTCATTATATCTGCCGTAGCCGAGGCAGAACCAATGCTTTTAGTCAAGTGGGGGTTTTCACGGGACAAATATTTGCTTCTTCGCTTTCCGCTTGGTGATATGATGTATGAATTTGTGGCTCTTGAAAACAGTCTCTTGGAGGCTGTTTTACAAGTTTATTTTTTGTCATTACAATGTAAAAACAAAAACTGACTAAAAAGTTATGTGAAGACTTTATGGTGACAGGTTTGTTGCACCCATCAATAAAAGGGGATTATGTGGCAAACATATTGATATCCTATATTACATTAGCCTAAATTCTTTAGGATCAACATTATATTTTAGAACGATCGATGCATACTGATGTTAAAAAGACTTTTGCGAGTTCTTGCAATATTTTAGAACATTTCACTGACTTTCAATGACTGTTAGATGTTATGCCATGGTGAAATAAGTAATATTGTGTAGAATATCTGTAACTGCATGCAACTTTTATGCAAACTACTTTTTAAACTGTGTCATTGTTCTCTGAGGCCGTTGCTCCCAACTTGTGCTTGCCCAATAAATACTATTATTATCAAATTTAGCATTTACCCATTCGCCATCTTAACATGATACGACCAAAAAATATATAAAAAAATATTTCGTAAATATGTACATAAACGAGAAAAAGCTCCATAAATCAATACGACGTTTGCATACTTAGCGCGCATTACAAAGTCGATATTCTGACCTGTTCCCTCCGGGCACAAACAAGATTCTTCAGCGTGAAGGAAGCGTTTTCAATGGGAGAAATGAGTTTTCCGAGTTCACAGGAACTAGGGCGACTTCTAATCCATATCTCCGAAACCAGATGTTGCCCCATTGCCACCGTACCATTGACCTGTTTGTTAGCTTGTTTTTTTATACCATATGTTTCTTGTGTTCCTGCAATTAGCCCTCATGCACGAACTTGCAATAAAACAATTCTTAATAATCGAATTAAATATCACAAATTAAATAATCAAATAGGATGTAAATAATGAGTTTGAATCAAACTGGGTGAATCTTAATTTCTAGTCTTTACCAACACTACAGTTTTTATGCCTACATGTGCATTGCGCTTCTTATTAATTATTGCAATATACATATCATCCTCATTACATATACTGTTATACATATACATCTACTGATAATAAGGAAAGTTTGTCAGAATGTAATGGAGATACATTGTATGTACTGTATGCTGTTGTCACCTAAGAATCATTCTATTCCCTCATTAGAAGGTTTATATGCACAAGAAAACATTACTTTTGTTTAACAAGGAATTGGTCGAACACTGCAAGCGCGTGTCTTGAGATAACACAATACATTTGGATTTCTCACTACCTCAATCACGAAATGAAATAAAATCGTTGCCGTTAGAAGTAACAGAAATAGATAACTTTGATAAAATGCAAACTTCAAAGCCCAAAGCTAATCGTACCTAATGGCAGAAACCTACAATCGCATCGACACAAGGTCATATAGCATCAGTCGGAAGGAAAAAAACCTTCCTGACAAAAACAGGCTGAGTACACGCTGTGAATTTCAACCTGTTACAGACAACAAAAGAACGGTCTCTTCGCGGCAGCGCTTTGAAGATAACACTGAGGTGATAAAAGGGAGCGGATGAAAAGAGGCGTTTGGAGCGCCCGGGAGAAGTGGGCAGCGGCGCCGCGCACATATGTATGTGACGGGTCTTATCATCTTAAGACAGTTCTGAGGGTTAGGTGTAACACGTCGTTCGGTGTAATGTAGCCAGCTGCCGCCACGCCGCGTGCCTACGAAGCTGGTGTGTTACGCCGAAGGGCGGTTATACCGGCTATACAGATACAGAAGCTGGTGTGTTACGCCGAAGGGTAGTTATACTGGGTATACAGATACAGATACAGATACAGATACATGCATGTAGAGCATTGCAAATGTATGTAGATATGTATGTATTCTGCTCTCTTCATCATTCCCAACCACAGCCGCTTACTGAAATCAAAGACCCACAGCAGGAGGGCCACTGTATTTCCCTCACCTTCACACAGCAACGCGCAGCTAATGGACGTGAACCTTACTTAAGGCCACTGCCCAAGTAATCTTTATGGATTTTGGGGGGGAAAAGAAATTTTGTTGCCTTCTGACAGTGTTCAATCTGCCGAAAATGGACAAAGATGTATGTAACCATACTGGAAGTTGGATTACAGATGATTGTGAAGACAAGACAAGGCTCTGATTTATTGTTCTGTGTTTTACTTTCACCAAAGAGCTTATTGCCATTGTATATTTCATTCCTTAAAATGTGATGTTGCCACTGAATAAAAAAATCTTGTTTATGATCTCAAAATTTCAAAATGTACAAATCTTGTGTTTTGGGCCCGTCTTGTTTTTCGCCCAATCGCATTAGATTTGGAGTCTGTGGAGGATGTCAGCCATAAAATTTCCTTGCCGTGGCCCAATGAAATCCGCCCACACTCCCGTCACGGAATAACCACCCGTCGTTACGAGCTGTCCTACATACCTCCGGCCCTGGAAACGCGTAATTCTTCCTCTAATCTTCCACCGCGGACTTTGTTCCCAGCTAATCCACTCCCTCTCCGCGTTATTAAAGGCAGACCGACTCCCGGGATGCGGGCTGGCCTCTCTACTGACGTGTCTTATCATCTTAAGACAGTTCTGGGGGCATCACCATCAGGACGTGTCGAGCATAGCATTACCGCTTCCACACGAGCGGGGAACACACTGGCGAATAAAGGGAGTAAGGATATGTCGGTGAAGGTTAGACATTCAGGTAATATGAAATACGCCAAAAAAAACAGTTACTTTATTACAGTGTCACTGATGAAAGGTAGTAGATGCTACCTCAAACGCCTTGGTCTGACCGTTTCCAAAATCATATCCCAGTTGCTTGAGTAACTGTTTTTTGCGGAGTAAGTATATGGTTGCTTGTCGTTCTGTTGATGCTGCTAGTGTCTCAAGTGCCACAAGCCTAAGACAAATAGATAAAAAGATTTCTAATAACCGCGAGGGGGGGGGCGACATCCTCTACCAGATACCTTTGACCCAGTGTTAACGTCCCATTTCAAAGAAGCCACGTGACAAGCCTCACTGGATCAGTCTACTGAGAAAGAACAGAGTGACTGGTCGAAAGCTCTAGGTGAGATAACTTTGTTGTGTTGGATCAAAAATGTGAACTTTAAACAATAAACTATTGGATCCTGCTCACGATTTCCTTCATTATGCTTCCGTTAAGAACATGACATTTCGGAAGCTCCTGTTGCTCAGGTACTCACGGAAACTCATCAGCCAATTCATTATCAGCTGCCGAACGGGACAGGAGTTTAAATGACGTACTTATCCCTTCTCATGCACTGTTCTTTATTTAGACTGTAGGGATTTTACATGTCGTTAGGTTTTCTCCATTGACCTATTTAGGAGAATCCTGGGATAGAATAAATTTATATCGAATGAAAGAGCTTTAATTTTTAAATTATTGGATATTTATGGACTTAAAAACTAAGTACAGGTAAGGTGATAAAGGTCTATGAGGCTCATCATCGTAGCTTATGGCCGTAACCCTCCAGCCAGTTCCGTGCCGTTTCGTTGGCCTCCTTCAGGTCTGAATCTGTACAGATCCCTGCAGCTGCTGAGCATCAAATTCTGGATGGTCTGCGGGTCCACTCTGCATCTGCATGAGACTGCCATTCACATAATTTTATTCAGATGCTTGTTAATGTCCAATTCTGAAGGGATTGATAGCAAATGTCATGACCGCATCAGGTTGGTGCTTAAGTAAACCACCATGAGGTGCGAAGATGTAACACTGACAGTTCAGAGTTCTCGACCGTTCCATTCTATGTTCCACTCTATACGGCTGTCATTTACAGCGACTAGCTCAGGCCCAGTTCTGGAGGGATTGAGTTCAAATGTCAGGACCGCATCAAGTTGGTACTTAAGTAAACCACCATGAGGTGCTGACAGTTCAAGAGTTGCCCACCGTTGCCGTTCTAGTCACAGCGGCTCGCTTAGGTCCAATTCTGGAGGGACTTCGTACAAATGCCACGACCTCGTAAGGTTAGTGCTTAAGGTCTTTAAGTAACCCACCATTTGGTGTGAAGACGTACCACTAACAGTTCAGAGTTCTAACCGTTCCCCTTCCATTCACAGCGGCCTGCTCAGGTCCAATTCTGCGATTCAGGAATTCAGTACAAATGTCACCACCTCGTAAGGTTAACGCTTCAGTTAACCATCATCAGGTGCGAAGACGTAATACTAACAGTTCAGAGTTCTCGACCGTTCCAGCCCCATTCACAGTGGCCTGCTCAGGTCCAATTCTGGAGGGATTCACTACAAATGTCACGACCTCGTAAGGTTAGCACTTAAGTTAACCATCATTAGGTGCGAAGACGAAACGATAACAGTTCAGAGTTCCCCACCGTTCCATTCACAGATACTTGCTCAGGTCCAATTCTGGAGGGATTTAGTACAAATGTCATGACCGCATCGGGTTAGTGTAAACCAAGATACTGACAGTTCAAGAGCTGCCCACCGTTCCTGTTCACAGCGGCTCGCTCAGGTCCAATTCAGGAGGGATTTACTACAAATGTCAGGACCGCGCCAGGTCGGTCCGCGAGTCGACCTCTGCTGTCCGAACATCATTAGGCCGTCGGCGTTCATTTCTCGGACGAGGTTTTACATTTTGTATATCTGCCGCTCAAGGAACCAGCGCTCGGCCGTGCCAGCACTGCGAGATGAGGTGCGCGGACTGGCATGGTAGCTAATGCGGGGTATAACTGTAATCTCCAAGCAGATCTTTTGTTGGCTGCATGACTATATCAAATTGGCAGGGAAGTGTCCATTTCCCATCCGAAGTTTCTCTTGCGAAGAAAAACGATACCGGTACAAAGAAAAAATGTCGAAAAGACGCTGATAAAGCATCAGCGTGTAAGTTGAACATCAGTTAGTGAGGCGGCGTGTAAAGTATCACTGAGGCCGCGTGTAAGCATCGGCGTGTAACTTGAGCATCAGTAAGGCGGCGTGTAAAGCATCAGTGAGGCGGCGTATAAAGCATCAGTGAGGCGGCGTGTAAAGGATAAGCGTGTAACTTCAGCATCACTAAGGCGGCGTGTAAAGCATCGTCGCTTCTCTGCCGGTTATCTGTGGATCCGTCTCGCTCGGTGACGCCGGCCGGTCTCACCCCCGCGCCCCTCCTGTTCTCTAGCCTAATTGGCGCGTTCTCGCCGCCTGAGCTCCTCCGCGCGGGGCGCATGTCAAGATGAAGTGGCTGAATTTGGCTCTTTTGTTCCCCGCGCGCGCCTGGTGGGCACAGATACACATCCTGACAGCCATCAAATCTGCAGACAAAGCGCCACTTATCGGCGCTGAAAGCTTCCCATTTACCATCTCCAGGTTGTAACAAGCCCCGTTCGACTCATCGCCGGCAGGACGAAATCCTCGCGTCTTTACCGCCGCCTGGATGACGCATTTCGCCGCTTTCTGTCTGGTTGGGAAGACAAGATAGCTGCTCCCTACACGGCTGATTGTAGGGTCGGGATCCGCGGCGATGGATGGAGATGAATATAGCGGTAATCCACTTTTGGTACGAGACACGTCAGCCAGCTGCCGGCTTGGCTGTGTTCTAAGCCTCCCAACTTTGTTGGCGACTTTGACTCCAGCTGAAAAACGGACTTTTCTGTGATGTTGGATCCCAGGATTAGCCGTTCTCCACTCCGGCGTTGCGGCGCTCGTAGCTCATCCATTTTCCCCTCTCTGTACATGATCAGGGCAGTACGTCTTTCTCTCCCTTCTCTCATTTCTCCGTATCTCTGCACAAAAGCGGCGAGATATTGCTATGAAATAACGTCAAAGGTAGGGTGTCCCATCCTAATTCAACCAACTTGAAGGTTGAAGGTCGAAGCTTTTTTTCTATCTTTATTCTTTATTTCAGATATCCTTGGCCCACACAAAATAAACTGGAAATACACTTAATAGAAGCAATTAAAATACACTAGAAATACAGACGGACCCAGACATTGCGGAATATTACATCGGATTCGAGAACAGATTGAATGGTGTTATTTAAGAAGTTGTACAGACGAGATATCAACAAATAGCATCGTTTGTGTCAATGGTAAACAGCTATTTTGGAATTAGCTTTCTTGTTGAATGTACTTCTGACCTTCTAAGCCAATTGTGCATTAGCGTAATTCTCATTTCGTACCCGTAAACGACCTTTAGCAACAGTTATATCAACACGCAAACGAACGACGCGACCTTTTCCTACGCCGATAATGTCTCGTCTTGCTGAAGAACTTTGGATGATGAGTTACCCACTGGATTGCAAATTTGCCAGTTTCTCCGACAAATAATGGCTGGAATCAGCCGTAACCTCCCTCAGTTCACTGTCTGCATATCTCACGGCTACTCTCTGTATAGGTATCGGTACAGCCCGTATAACCGCCCTTTGGCGTAACACACCAGCTTCTGTATCTGTATAGCCGGTATAACCGCCCTTCGGCGTAACACACCAGCTTCGTAGGCACGCGGCGCGGCGGCAGCTGGCTACATCACACCGAACGACGTGTTACACCTTGAACATCTAACTCTGAACATTGTTTCAAGCTAAAAACTAGTGATAATGCCCCTACTGTACTTGGTGACAGCGAGTTCCACTCTGCGATAGTACTAGGAAAGAATGAATTCTTGAGCACCTCAATCCTTGGTTGATAACTCTGGTACTTGAAGGTGTGGCTATTTCTTCTGTTCTCCTCTGGGCTGGTATTAGTCGTCTATTCCCCGCACATATCTCCCGTGCACGCATCACTGCACAGTCTCCCACCCCCTGCCCTGTGGGTACGGGTGAGTGGGAGTGGAGCGGGGAAAAGCGACTGGATCCCATTCCCGAGAGAGTCGGTGTCAAAAGGTCTCTCCAGCAGCCTGTCTGGCGCCGACAAGTCATACTTTAACGTTCCGTCGTGACTCCGCGAGATTCAAACAGTTAAAGTTAAAGAACCTAGTACAAGTCTAGTGACGCATAGGGCGGCGCCCATCTCCGTTTTCAACAGCCCTGGGCCACACAACAATCACTACAGCAGAAGGCTAGTCCACTGGTAGTGGTGTGTGTTTAACTCCCATACTCTTTCCTAAATGCTGAGTGCTAAACAAATAAGCAGAGAAAGCAGTATGTACCATTTTTAAAGCCTTGGTATGACTCGGCCGGGGATCGAGCTCACGACCTACCGAATGCAAGGCGAGCACTCTCCCCATTTGGCCATTGCATTGCGAGATTCAGCACGACGCAAATCGCAGCTATGTGAGTGTGTCGCTTCAGGGCCACACAAATCCTTGTCTCGTAAGAGTAAAGATAAAGCTACGTCTTCAGAGGGCAGATGACAAGTATCAAGAACCACCAACGCAATGCTCACTGCTGATGACCTGTGGCGATGGAGAAGACCTGTGGCATTAGTATTAAAGCTCATCGTCTGAATCAAAAATTCTTTGAATCTTTCTCTTGTGGTGGATAAAAGTAAAATCCTAGACCAGCCTAAGACGACTTCAAAACTGGGGCCGAGGGTCCTTTAGAGATCTCCATAGTACTTGTACGTCCTGCTTTGTAAATCCACGTACATCGCAGTCCTTTCATTTACGTTTTACAGCAGATGATTTGCAGTCAGGTCGCGTCGGGCAACAGAGTCTGAGACTCTCGATAAGAACATATCAGGTTGTTGGAATCTGCTCCCAGTCTAGGTTAGTGGGACACTCAGAATGCACAAATAAGAGTTAAACCCCTCCCCCTGCTGATATTTGATTGTATCATGAAGCCAATCCCATGCCTAAGCCTCTGTGCCAACTCTGGTAGTCTTGAAGGGAAACTGACAACGTATCTTGCATGCAAGTCTTTCCTGGCCAATCTTCTTGGCTGATGCTAGACCCTGGTAGCTACATAGAGATAAGCACACTGCTCATACTGTGAATACAAGATTGCTTGTAGACGGGCAACAGGAAAGACACTGTGGTTCAAACATACAGGGCACCAGAGGTAGTCGTAACGATTTCTCGCTGAAGGTTCGTTGAACTCTAGAAATGCGTCTAGAAAAACAGAATACGCAACATTTGAGGCATCACGCCGCACATCATTTTTTGAAGATTCCTCGCACGCTTCCGTGTCCAACTTTTTTTTTATTCATCAATAAACATACAATATACAATGTAGTGAACTCCGTGTCCAACTTGGAATACCTTGTGCATTGCAGTCATGTGACTATGACGTAATTATGATCCGCCATATTAGATGGTTAAACTTGGAAGCCGGTATTTTGAAGTTTTATATGTAATTACAATCAGGTAATTATGAAAATTCAACATACTAACATACTAATACTAAAAAACTAACATACTAATACTAAAAAATTGTGCATTTTCTGCAGGTTCGGCGCAGATTGACATCAGAAATATCTTCCGGGCCCCGGTTCTATGTTACGGAGATAAGCATACCGCACAGTAAGCGTCTTTCCGACTGATATAAATGTGGATTACGGAGTACTTCATGCTTTCTCTTATCACTCAGGATTACGAGAGTGCTTCTTACTTTGATCAATACCATTTATCGACAATCTACGGCGCTGACCCCGATTCTCCTGCGCTGTTTACAAGCGAGATAAGTAGCTTTCATTCTTCACCCATGATAAAGGAAAGACTGAACTAAGGTGGGGCTAATAGTCGGAAAAATATTGTTTTTGCTCAGTTTCTTCTTCTCCAAACAGTGACCTCTGACCTGGCCAATGACCTGAACTAGACCGTGTCTCACCATGGTAACTGGTGTTGGGTTACATAATGTTGCAATTTTATAGTAGGAGGGATTTAGACACCTACCACCATATATGTGAAAATGAGTAAGAATTAACAGAGCAGACCATATGCGAAGTTTTTTTAGTGTTTCGTTGTTGTTTTTTGTCTATATTGAACACTGCTTGGTGAGGAGTGTAACAAAATTCACACGTGTCAGCAGAAAGCACGCTTCGGTGCTTAAATCCTACGAATCCCGATGATTATGGTCTACAAATTAGGTCAAGAGGTTACTGGGACAGGAGGTAGCGATTTCGCTTCGCCATTCTTTAAGGCCTTATCTGTCTCATTCAAACCGCCAACTGCCGACGATCTGTGTCGGTTGACGTAGGAAGCGGAGGGTATTTAGCCACATAAACAGAGTAATGGTTATTACAGCAATCCATTCATCTGGACAATAATCGTTCGTCTTTTTAGCGAGACGTCAGCTCGGTACTCGTGCAGTTTGCCAATCAGTGGAGGTCGGTCAACTCTTACCTCTTATATTCGGGTTAGGAGCCAATCAATACGTTAATCATAGTGCCCTGGCACGGACAATTTACGACTTGATAAAGATATTGGAAAACAAAACGTGAGGACGTCTTTTGGAAGAAGATTGATGTGCTTGTTGTTGGAACTGCCATCACCAATCAATCCATCTCCAAATTCCTCAAAAAATATAACGATGTCTTATTTGCCGTTATAAGTATTGTTACTGAGAGCAACTGCTCTTCCAAACATCTAAGAGGGAGGTAAAGATCACCAGTGTCGGTAGTGAAGTTCACATTATCAGTTCAGAAGCAAAAGCAGTGTTAATCACAATCCTTTGTCTCACCCACCCAGCCTAGCATGGTTTAAACAAACAGCAGGAAATGACAGGTTGCCCTACAAAGCTAAACGTTCTCAGAATCGTCAATGAAGGTTAGACAACCAGGTAATGAAATACACAAGAAAACGGTACTCAAGCAACTGGATAGATTTTGAAGTTTACTACAGGCGGCTAAGAAGTAGTGTATGCCACTTGAAACGTCTCAGTTTTAAATTCTATCCATTAGCTTGAGTAACAGTTTTCTTGTTTGTGTGTTCTCATATCTATATCGTATGTTCTCAGATCCGTCAAAATCAGGATCGTCTTACGGTGGTATCCGTGACGCTTCCCAACTTTTTCCGATAGCTATAAACCGTTGAAAGGACGACACACAACCACTGAACTATGACTGAAATCACTCTATTTACTACAATGTCCTCAGTCCACCCCACCAATACGAGACGACAGATGGCACAGCGACAATACCTTCTGTCCCCAGGGACTGGCAGAATCGAATGTTAGATAGCCTGTCCAAATCCTTCCGACACTCTGGGCAGTGGACCAACCCGCTGTAGCGTGTCCCACACATCTCTCCGCACGCCGCCTGATGGACAGGAGGGCAAATTGGATACTTTATGGTTTGATTTCCGACAAGGCCGGCACCCGGTACACCTGCCCGCTGATGAGAAGCAGTGGCAAAGGTCAATATCATTGCTTTCCCGATACCTGAGGCCGGTCCCAGGCCGCGGCTCGGGCCATGCATGCGTGGTTTGGATAATGGAACCTACTGCTCCGTATTACAGGAGACCATCTGTATGGGATTTGGGAGACAGAATCGCGTTTACATCATCCAAACTCCATGTCAGCAAGAATGGATGCCTCCATTCAATACGTGAACTCGGTCCCAGGTTATGGGATATACTGTAGACGTTTGCAGAATGGAATCTATTGCTTTGTAGTTTACTTTATCACCTGCTGCAGAACAAAATTAAGGTCGTATCATCTAAGCGCAATTTCACCTTCACCTTTAATGGTTATCTCTCCCAGTGCCTAGCGTAGGTATCCAAGTGTTTGCCGCTGTGTAGTCGTTTAGATACTGGAATCTATTGCTTTGTTGCAGGGGTGATTGCCTGCAGAGCAGTAAAACAAAATTAGATCTTCGTCATCCAGACCTTCACCATTACTTGTCCCCTCTTCCCAGTACATAATTCCAGGGCACGTTATAAAGCATTTTGGAAACGCTTGGATAGTGGATTATACGGTTGCCAATCTGCGTGGCTTTGGAGCTGACTTATTTTGGATAGTGGATTACAGATAGAAATCTGTGTGGCTCTAGGACTGACCAATGCAACAACCTCAGAGTCTGCATCACCCGAACGGCACCGCTAAGTTATGAACCTGTACTGTCTATCTGCTGAGAGGTGGAGATGTTACAATCATGGCTAAACGGTGCGCTACCTTTTGCTTTGTATGGCAGCATTTTCCTTGCAGAACATTAAACATAATTAGAGTTTTCATCATCCAAACGCCTGCCATGTCACCTTCATACATGTATGCGCGCTGGGTATCTGTTCCCATGGTCTAATACCTGCCCGTGGTGCCGTTAATGTTGTGAGCCAGGCTGTAGACATTTGGATAATGGAATCTATCGCTTTCCATTACAGGTTATCACCAGCGGGAGGCGGAATCAAGTAATAATGCAGGAGGCTCAGAGTTTGCATCATCCAAACGTTGACGCCATGTTAAGTTCACCTTCCTTTAAGTTCATCTTCTTTTCTCGCGCTATGTAATTATAGGTATTCTCTATGCTGGCTATATATGGAGAGATATAAGGGATGTTTGGCCGCCTTGGGGGGGCATCAACCTTTTTACAAACGCTACGATCCGAATTCCCATACTAGGGCCTCGTGGAGGCTAGCCTAGCGGCCTGAGTTCCAGACTCTGTACAGTTCAAGTTGTGGTTGGGCACCTTCAACTGGTGTTTTTAAGGAGGTTCTTGGCTAAGAGTAACGTGCTGGTGATTTGAGCTGCCCTGCCTACGCCCTGCCTACGACGTTCGATTTTAGATACGTGTTTGCTTCAGCTTACACTCTCTATACACGTTTTCCTGTTTGATAAACTGTAAGTGTAAGGGAGTATCCTTATGTAATCCAGTGCATATAAGAATGGTTTATTTGAAATTGAAATTTCCCTCACATATGTCACACTTGCAGTCCTAAGACTGAATTATGGTGACAGTACATACATACATTATCACAGACTTATACAATTATCACTGAAGGTTAAAAGTTATGAATTACCACTACAATATATGTACAATCGAAGTATCCGCACGTACATCTTCAAGTGCATGCAGGTCCTACATCCATAGTCATGAACAGACGCCCCGATAAAGGTGTCAGAATGCAGGGAATGTTCCGTGCTGAGATACAAGGTTGCGTAACCGAGACTTTTGTCTGCATACAAAGGGCTTCTTGGTTTACACTCTCTATATACGTTTCCCTGTTTAATATGTAAGTGTAAGGGAACATCTATACGTAACCCAGAGCACATCTGTACTACATCTTCAGGTGCAAATCCTACATCCATAGTCATGAATAGACGCCCCGATAAAGGTGTCAGAATGCAGGGAATGTTCCGTGCTGAGATACAAGGTTACATAACTACTCAGACTGTTGTCTGCATACAGACAAAGGCTCTGCCGCTCGCCTGCCCGGCGCCGGGCGGATACCCTGAGAGCCCGGTCTGTAAATATTAAGTCGATGGTGTTTGTGTTTAAAGTGACTTGGGATTTCCCAGTCTTAAGGCTCGACGCAGTGGTGTCTCTACGACTGCGAAATCCAAGGTGATGTTTTTACATCGTGTCTTAGAAGCGCCGCAGATGGAAAAGTTAAGGAGGCTGGATTACGGAATGGAAGGAACGCGAATGTTTCTCGGTTTAAAGGTTGACGTGATGGATCAATAGGTTCCCCATTTGCAGCGTATGTAACGCACAGATCGGATCATAAAAACAATGTGAATTGCAGATATAACTGATCTCCGGGCTATGTAAGTCGTAAAGTGAAGTAATCCCGCACTACCCCCGAGTGAAGCATCAAGGTCTCGGGAAGGACGTTCTGATGGAACGTTTCCGTCTGCGAAATGGGCATTGAAGGATGAAACATGATCTTCCATTTAACGAACGTTGTACCACCATGGCATCCCATGCATGTATGCGTGACTCCATTGACTATTCTTTTTTATTCCAACATCCTTTACAAGACAGGTTGGCCGGTACCTCTCTGATGTAAGTCTTCTTAATAACAGCGCAACTTTCAGCACCATGGACAGATGTTTTAGTCAACAAAAATGGTTTTCCCTCTGGTCTACGCAGACACACAGAAACGACAAACCAAAGCGCATACTCGTACACTTTTGCCTTAGCTAATGATGCATGACAGACCTATGTCTGCAATGTTATTTTGTTAAATCTACACATTACATTATTACATCCTTTAACTTAAAAAGCGACTACGTGGTCTATTTAGGCTTTTTAGATCTTTGTTGGTGTTACTTGCCTGAGGTTCGTCAGAGATTCCGTCCCTATCACAGATCACATAGTTAGTACCCATCTCATACCCGTATTCTGTCTCGTCTTTCTCGATAGACTCTTGAAACATAATAACAAGCCCATAAACCGAGAGGCCCTATGGTTACCCGTAATAGAGGGCAAGTCGTTACGGGTCATCCTACCAGATGTAGTGGGAGTCATAACATAACAGACATAATGGCAACGTATGCTTTTACATTACGGAGTTCGCGTATCATTATGACCAGTCATTCACCCCACGTGTGTTTCCCTAATCTCTAAGCAGATCTTTCGGTGGCTGCCAGACGGTATCAAATTGGCAAGACAGTATCAAATTGGCAAGACAGTATCATTGGCAGTGCAGAATCCAACACGCAGGTAAAATATTAAGATACGAGTACAAAAAAAACAAAGCCCGAGAAAAACGCCTAAAAAGCCAAAAATAAGACAAAGCCTAAACCTTTATTTGGAGAGTGTGCTTCCCTAATCTCCAAGCCTACCTTTCAGTGGCTACAAGACAGTCTCAAATTGAACAGACAGTATCCATTTGCCAGGCAGTTACCTTTTGAACTGGCTTAAAACAAATATAACAAAACATATAAACAATATAAATATAAACAAAAATAAAAACACGTGAAAACAAGTAAAAAATAAACCAAACCCTAAACCTCTGCTTGTAGAGATTTTATCCGCCTAGCGATCAGACCTGTGTGGTACGTGCGGTCTTCAGTATTCACACGGCGGGCTCCGTGATGAGCATTACACCCCGGATTACCTCCTAATCTCCCCGCTCGACGGTTTTATTCTGACCCTTGTTACGGACATCCTTCCGTCTGGACTGGCCGGACACTCCTGGCCAATCAGGAGCGGTAATTCCCACCGGAAGCTTACAGTGAGCCGGGCTGTGAGGAAAGCAATCACGGGACATCAAAAGAACCAGAAAGCCACGAGATTTCACGACCCCAAAGGCCACTGAACGTCTGCGCCGACGGAATTTAAACTATCATTTTGCATGATTATCATTTTCCACAACAAAGCCCAACTGCTCATGCAATAGAATGAACTACACTTATATCAGAACTGTATGTAAAAGAAACCAGAAAGCCAGCAGATTTCACGACCTGAAAGGCCACTAAAGGTCTTCGCCGGCAGAAATTAAACTATAATTTTTGCATGATTATCTTTCCACAACAAAGCCCACATGCTCAACAGAATGAACTACACTTAATGATAATAATAAGTTATATCAGAACTGTATGTAAAAAACATGCCCTCCCCAAGCACGATGATCAGAACGCCTCTCATGGGACATCAGAGGAACCAAAAAGCCAGCAGATTTCATCACCCGAAAGGCCACAAAAGGTCTGCGCCGGCAGAATTTAAACTATCATTTTGCATTATTATCTTTCCACAACAAAGCCCACAGGTTTAACACTGATATCAGAACTACGTGTAAAAGACATGCCCTGTCAAAGCACGTCGGCAGAATGTACTTGGCCTGGGCTGAACCCGGCTGCTCCGATAGCCAGTACTTTTGATGAGCTGGCAACTATCTCGGCGAACCATGTTGGTGTCATTGCCTCGGAGAAAAAACACTTTATATTTACATTCAGCTGTAGAGAAAGCCGGCTGTACGTCCTCACATCACCCCTCTCTCTACTCCCCAGGCAGATTTACCGATGGCATGACAGTGGGCCAAAATGCTTTTGGCAATTCTTTTTTTTTTCGTCCACTGTCATGCCACCTGTAAATCCTTTGTAGCACTTAAAACTTATTGAAGTTTTACCGTTGGTATGACAGTGGCCCACTGTCATGCCACCGGTAAATTTGCTACAAGTCTGAAGTGCTACAAAGGAAGCTTAAAATTCTCCGGCTCACAACTGTGGAACAATCTGTCACTGAAGCAACGCAAGACTCTCTTCAGACTTGTTTCAGATTTATCGGTGGCATGCATCACAGTGGGCAAAAAAAAGGCTTGCAAAAAGCATACAAGCTAAGAACACGGTTCTGGTACGTCCTCACATTATCCCTTCCTCTAATCCCCGAGCATATTCACCGTTGCTATGACGGTGGGCCAAAATGCTTTTCTTTTGGACCCCTTTATAATGCCACCGGTAAATTTTCTCGAAGCTCCTGCAGCTCGTACCGGCAAGTTCGCGCGTACATAATTGACCTACAGGATAAGAACACGGTTCTGGGATGAGTAAAGGGGCCGGGGTCTGGAGGCCACGCCGCGGTCTATCCGTCACCGGGCCCGATTCAGCAGGACCCATGGATCAGTCTGTCCTCGGCGCGCTGTCACTGCCCGTGTGGCAGGTGTCAGATGAAGGATGGTTGATGAACTTTCCCGTTCAATTTGTAACGTTTCGTTACACTTTGAGGAAGGACGTCATGCCCGTAGCCAGGATTTTGATTGGGGAGGGAATTCTTCTCACTGCCTGAGGGACCATCGAGCGCGAACTTCCTAGGGAGTCCGGAAAATTTTGACAATTGAACCTTGTGAAGTGGCATTTCCTGCATTTTTTAGAGGATTTCAAAGGAAAAATAGAGATAACTTTTTACTCAAGTGGGCATTTTTGGTGGGATTCCAGCTCAGACCGTGATACAAAAGTCCACCGTTTAAAGACAAATTTAGATAAAAAGTGGATCTTTGGGTCTTGTGTGGCGGGGGGGGGTGTTCTTCCAAAATACCACCACCCCCACCTAGCCTTCCGGGAATGGAGCAGCCAGGTATTTCCTGGAACGGCATCCGGTGTACTCTGTACGCAGCATTCAGCCTATTTTTTGCCTCTGTGGAGTCTTATTATTGTACATTATTGTGTGATTTACGCCCCCTAGTGATACTTCCGTGCAACAGCCGGGCTTCTCTACGCTGCGCCCTGCATTAATGTTGGTTGGAAACATGCTTACGGTCCCAGTGAGAATTCAGATTCTTCTTACATATACCTGGAGTTTCAGTTTGTGTGACAAGCTGAATAGTAGTTCTAAACAGGAATTATGCGGCTCCAGATGTCTTACCGAGGGACGACTGTGAGAATGAGGAATGAATCCCCTCTACTATAAACTGGACCTCGAGTTTCGTACTTTTCTTTCTTACAACGTGTGAAGAAAGCAACAAAGGCACAAATGCAAAAAAAACAGCGAGCTTCGAAATTTGACAAAGATCTGCAAAAAAGTTTCCCGGTTGCTCTATTCACGATACCATCAGTAATTTCACTGTTGCAGTGAAACGATCGTCTCAAACCTTTGACGCACTAAGCATCATCATCGTTATAGCGTTATTCATCACCTCCACAGGTCGTAAACAAAATGAATCAGGCTAGAAGCTTCAACAAAACGCTCCACATAACGATACACAATCACGCCTCGTCCTGCTAAACCGAACCGTAAACCCAGGCAATATCCCTCGGCTATCAAATTTGAATGAAACTGCCCACAAAGTTTCAATCCCAATAACGTTAACCATCGAAAAAAACGACTTGCACGCCGCATACAGAGGTTGTATACTGCAGAATCAGATGTGGAGGTTTACAGTGATGGCATCAGTGTGACGGGGTCTGATAGGTAGGTACACGTAGGTCTGTATGAATAAGGCGAGACTTTAACACGGAAGAATACTGTAGGCAGCAAATCTAGCCTGGGTACCATCCTGGATAACGGTAGCGACTGTGGGAGCGGACGTAAAGTAACCAGGATGGTACCCAGCCTACAGCAAATCAGGAACACTGAAATAATATAAGAACATGGGTTCATAGGGATGACGGGGTCTGGCACAACAGCTAGTCGCTCGTGAAGCTAAATGGGATGGAAAAGCGGTTGTTCCAAGAAGTGTCGCCAGAGGTCTCTTTTATCCCATGGTCCGCTGCCATGGACAAATACGCCAAGACACCTGTTAAGCAGTTGAGATATAGATATTGAGTTGAAGTATAGATGCAACGTATTCAGCCAAATGAACGACAACTTACAGGTTTAGTCAGTTGTCCGCCATATTGTTTAAACAAACTTCTTTCCACAAAACCAAGTGATATTGACCCGCCCACGTTTCGCGAATTCAATGGCCCTCCTAATAGTAGATATACTATTCCTCCTGCTACCTTCCTCGTGGCAGTACTGACTGGTTCTACTTTCCATCACAAGGTGGCGCTGCAGCGGCAAGGATGCGGTCCCAACGATGTCTGGTGAATATCTATTGGTCGTGTGCTTTTAACCATCGAATTACCGAACTAAAAGTAGGGGCATGCCCCGGTGTGCGATGGCACAAACTGGGAGCTAGTGATTCACTACAAATCACCCCAGAGGAGGCCTGGTGAACCTCATCTGGTACTAGCTACAAGAAGGCAGCAGAATCTTCAGCTAGTTAGAGGCGGCTGCCTCAAATAGAAAGAAGAACTTCCGAAAATAGTTTCATCAGGTTGTTAAAACTTAAGAGATAGGGGAATTCTTTTTACACAACCAAAGAGTCTCACCTCGCTGACGTTTCGGTGTCTGTCAGACACCTTCTTCAGAGCTTCTGACTGGAGTACTGCATCTCGTCGCTACTCCAGTACTCCAGTCAGAAGCTCTGAGGAAGGTGTCTGACAGACACCGAAACGTCAGCGAGGTGAGACTCTTTGGTTGTGTAAAAAGAATTCCCCTATCTAGAAATAAGAACTGATTTACCATCGGATTTGGGACGATCGTGGCTTCAGGCCAAACGTTTTATAGTCTGGCGTCAAAGGTTTTATCCGCACGATTCATTGCGCGTGATGCCTTTGAAGTCTGCTGCTATAAAGAGGATATTAACGTACTGCTCGGCTCAGAATAATTTCTGTGAAGGCGTCGTCAATGGGTATTGTTGCCTGGGGCTTGACTGTTTGTTCTTTTTTACTTTCATTTATTTCAAAGCTTTCTAATAAAAAAGAGCAGAAAATCCGTAATGAGCCGACACCAGAAATAGTTTCTCTACCAAGCCGGCTCCTTATGAAATGTACAATGTATAAAGAAATGTGACATTTAGTGATTGAGCCGAAAATCATTGATGTACGATGCCAACACCAGGCTCTTTTTTGTATTTATTAGAAACAAAATGAAAGAAAGCGGAACATCTAACGAATACTACTGCTAAGTACAAAGGTAATGAATAAGTAATGATACTGATGTCCAGTACCTGGGAAGTCTGGTCTTGTACATTGGAAAGGAAAGCAAAGCCATAGGTAGTACGACACGGTATCAGAGAAGGCGACTGGACTGTGCGATATGTTGTGTAAGTCAGCAGCATACTCATTACCTACTGTGATACTTGGTAAACTGACATGCATGTGTAGCAGTGTAGCCTCTATCAGGCTTCAGAAACTAGTAGAAGCGGCTAGAAAGGGTAAGGTTCGTCACTCCGCTTACGCGGATAAAATGTACCGACCATAGCTTCCAGTCTCCACCAGCCACGTCAGAAGCGACTGGAAAGGGTATGAATTGACCAAATAGACAGATAACATACCAGTGGAGTTGGTCTGCTGAAGAAGTGCAGTTACATGTAGTTCTGAAGCGGCAACTGTACTACTTCGGCGGGCCGATTCCCCTGGCATGTTATCCGTCTATTTGGCTAATTCCCACCCTTCCCAGTCGCTTCTAAAGCCTGGTACAGGCTAGTAGCTGTGATTAGTACATGAACACACGAGACTGATATTTTATCCGCCAAGACGTAGGGACAAACCTTTCCCCACGTTTGGACCAACTCCTGCTATTTACGTAGCCCAGAGGTGACGTCAGGCAAAGGCTCTCCACTGGTTTAATAGCTTAGTTTCGTGTCTGCTTCCTCTGCAGTGGTCGAACTTACGTAAGAGCCAAATGCTGATGTTTCATAACTTGTTTCGTAACTGCTTAATGCCCTGCAATAATTAGTTTTCTTCGAAATGTGATTGCTTCGTGTTGTAATTACTGTTTCATAACACCTTTCGATTTTTAGCTATTAATTCTAAGTCACGCATTAGCAAAATTTTAGTCACGATCTACTTTCGGAGAGTGGACATATATGGTTTGGTGGGGACCTTCCGGAGGTTTCATAACACAATTTTGGAGTGTCGCTCAATGTCTTCAACGAACCGGTAACTAGATGTAAGACCCATTAGATAGCCCTCCTGTTGTGAAGGGCTTTTAAAAGTGCGTAAATGGACCCAACACAGTGGAGGAGGCTGAACCGTGTGCTGAAAAATGATATTACATAAAATTGCATGCACCGGTTTTTGTGGCGGACAGCACTGAATCTTTATGGAAGAACAGCCCATCACCCTTCACCTTAATACAGAATGCATAGTCACTTATAAACTCATCTGTTTGCCGCTTGGCAATTACGCCCACATGATGATAATTAGCATAAATTAGCATCAGGCGCACAGTTACGTATACCGCCTTCTTTATGTCCGTTTTGATTAGATTTTCTATTAGTTCTTACTACATAATAGATAGTATTATATCATATACGTCATGGATCATATTCACTCTGAACTAAAAAAAGTCTTTTGGCCAGAAATACCACTTATGGTAGCTATAACGGCCTAATTACAATCTTAACCTTACAAGGTACTATGTACCTGGTCACCATTACGAAGCAGTTCGCGGAAAAAAAGTAATAATTACAGTCAAGTGCGATACACTGTATCAAGATGAGTGTGCTTGGATATAAAACACCAGCTATATAGATATAACGAACGTATATAACGAATCCGCAGTGCACTATCAGCTACAATGTATGGACAAACGCTTCTCGTCTCAAGCATCAAGCTTCAGGTCTGACCTGTTTTTTCGAGTGCAGCCGTCCACACTTTGATGTCCGTGTCCGTATTGAGGCGAGCACAGATGGCGTGTCCATTTAGTGTCCACTCCACTTGTGGTTTTCATCTGTCCAAATCATTCAGGCATTCCCGCGTTCAAAGCGACCCATCCCAACAACCGACAGATGAAGACCGGTTAAGAGGGACGGATTGGAAGGAAATTAAAGACCTAGGAGAAGTCTTGATGTTCCTAAATGGAAACGCAAAGAGCTTTGCTGTGTAATGATACTCCCCGTCGGCTTGCTGCTGCGAAATGTATATAGAGAGAGGCTTAATCATCACTTCAGGCACTGAAAATACATTCAAAGGTCGAAATACTTAAGACTAATCAAACAACCAGCTCTGTGTGTCCACCTGCGTCAAAATTATACAGTCATAAGTCCTTGGATTTACTCCCACCTGGAGTACATGTAGGAACGGGCCGGGATTCTAACCATTATGGGTAGATCTGACAGATTTGGATATATATTTTCATGCAATAACTCCAAAAATGCAAAAATAGGTAGGTATATAAAATACTTCTTTCTTATCAAAAAAAATACAGAAACTTATGATTAACCCCACTCGTTTTATTCTATACCTTCTTTGTACTATTCTCATACAGATTATATCGGATCAGCAGTAATGCATCGACGACGTAAATATGCTTATCTTATCCCGATGCATAGGCGAAGGATATATCATAAACTGAAGGCGTAAGTGGGAGTGCATCATTCACTTAAGGCCACACCATCTTAATTTTATGGATGGCATCCTCTGAAGACCCCCAAACTAGTGCGCGCGGGCGAATAAAAAAATTTAGACCGAAAATAAAAATGCTACTAAACCACAGGAATACATTTTATGTACAAAGCTAATATGATAATTGTGAATTTGCGACAGTACATAGAGACGTATACGACAAGCCGGCACATGCTGGCTTTTTGCGAAAACCTGCACTGTATGTACTGAGGTCTTGAGTCGTAGAGCTTCGGCAGCCAGGTCAGAGCCTCGGTGGACGTGATTTTTTTTTAGAACAGGCGAAAATCAATGCGCGCGCGGATGTCATCCATAAAATTAAGTCGGTGTGGCCTAATCTGATATAATTGAGTGAACAACCTACGGATTTAGCACCATCACGATGCACCACACGTGGCAGCTTGTGTTGACGTGAGTTGCCACATGAACGCATCCGATCCAAAACGAACAAAAAAAAAGCAACGGCAAGAAACTCGAGGTAAAAGTTGCAAAGTTATAGCGCGTGCACAAGCAGGAACCTCGCAAACTTTGGGTACATCTTAGGCAAAACAACTATTATTCATCAAATCCTGGTGGAACAAAGGAGTTGAATAAACCCTCATTGGTAGCTGGAACGTCTTTCTTCCCCGAGGCAATTTGCTGGTGCTGTTATTATTTTGTCAGACAGACTCTTTACAATAACACCAGCCTACTGTAGCTAACCTGTGAAAAGAAATCGACTTTCTGCCATCTCCACGGCCCAATTACGCCTGC
Organism: Branchiostoma belcheri; assembly: GCF_001625305.1. Classification (NCBI taxonomy): domain Eukaryota; kingdom Metazoa; phylum Chordata; class Leptocardii; order Amphioxiformes; family Branchiostomatidae; genus Branchiostoma; species Branchiostoma belcheri. Next base: position 637,564 of record NW_017804109.1, read on the forward strand.
TTACGAAAACCATTCATTCTATTTTCAACGCTTTTTGTGTGTACCAACAGACACCATCTAACAAGACCCGACACGATATCGGGAGACGGAATGGCTTTCTCTACAGAAGCGGTATTATTCTGTCTGATTGTACACCTCCCCCCGCAGCTTACTGCTACCATTAGCAACTTTATCCAAGCCGTGAAAAAGAGATGATAGCCTCCCAATGTCTCCACGGTCCAATTATTCTTTCTTAAGAAAACCATTCATTTTCACGCTTTCCTTTCGTATACAAAAGTCAGCATCTAACAAGGATCGACATGATATATCGGGAGAGTCACGATGTGAGAAATAATCTGTTATACAATTTACAGTAAGCCAGTAAGGTGAGAACATCGGGTGTTGGCATCAGTCTTTATTATCTATTCCCCCAGTTTTAAGTAGACAGGATAGGTGGTCTGGAAACCAACGTGTCGATACTTCTTGTGCTTTTGATTGCTCTCGACGCTAAATAGGACTTACCTTAACGGGCAGCAGACTAGTACGTTATGCAAGTAATGGTGGCGTTTGTCTGGGTCCTACCCTTTTTTCTCTCATTCAATTATTCACTCACTCACGAATTCACTCACTCACGCACACAAACTCGCACCGACCCACACACACACAAACACACACGCACAAGAACATCCGACCACCAAACAAAAACAAGTTTGGCTGAAGTTCGGGAACAATCTGACCACATTTAGGCCACTCCTACTGTCAATATGAATCGAATTTTAGTCAAATTTGAGTCAAACTTGACACTGCTGACACAAGGAGATAAAACCTCATTGACTGACCTAAACCTGAACACCAACCAACTACCTGCCAACCATGGCCGAACCTCCCGCCCATGGGACCATAGGTCGGGTCGGGTGGGATCAGGGTGAAGAATGGAGTACGTAGATTGGCTGCGCGTGTCCTGGCGTAGAGTGTTTTTGACGCCGGGCGTTTGCTAGTTAAGGTCTCAGCTATGTATCACTGCTAATATAGATCCGACCCAATAAGTAAAGTTTTGATTGAAAGTAAAGGCTGATTGAAAGTTTGCTCGTATTGGCGACAAGTTTCCTTTTAGTTTTAAATTGACCAAACGTCAATTGCAAACTAATGGAATCTTGTTCGTGACTGAAGAAATAAGCACGTAATTCTATGGTAGCCGCACGCTAGGTCAGAGGTGCCATGCGTTCTGAGTGGTTCGGTCTTAGGCCGGACCCGCGAAAGTGCCTCTTGTGGGCAGCCGCTAAGTGCAGTTTGTAATAGCATTGCCATTAAAAGGGATTTTGTAACTATAGATCCTTGACGGTTTTTTTTTCAAATGGTGTGTAGCAAGCAAATGTGCTCAACGTAGAAAGCCCTGTAGGCTGGTGTCAGAGCCCTGTAGGACGTTGTCAAAAGTCCTGCAGGTTAATCACTAAAGGCGGTCGTGTAAGTCACACACTCGCTAGCCCCAATGAAACTCAAATCTGTTATACATAATGAAGTTTACCAACACAGATCAACTTTCATGCTTAAACTCAAATATCATAAATGAGACCTGAATTCGTCGGTGAATGTTAGACATCCAGGTAATAAGATACGCCATAAACAGTTACTAACGCAACTGGATATGATTTTGGAAACCCGATTTTGAGACCTTAATACTCTAACTTAGAGCGAACCAATGACAACCGTTTAGGTTGAGCTCCTGGCCGAAGTCGTGACTCTTAAAACGACTTCAGTGAAATGCAATCGGAACCGTAAGCACACAGGAGGATGTTTCAATTTGCATCTAAAGATCGTTGACATTTTTTCATATCGTGTAGAGCAAATGTGCTCAACATAGATCTAGAAAGTCCTGTAGGCTGGTGTCAACTTCCTGTAGGATGTTGCCAAACTTCATCACTTAGGCATTCGTGTAAGTGACACATTCATACATTAGCCCCAATGAAACTCAAAGCACGTAAATGAGACCTAAATACGTCGATGAATGTTAGGCATTAAGGTAATAAGATACGCAAAAAAAACAAGTTACTCAAGCAACTGGATATGATTTTGGAAACCTGATTTTAAGACTAACTCCGATTTTGAGACCTTAATACTCTAACTCAGAGGGAACCAATGACAACCGTTCAGGTGGAGATCCTGGCCGGAGTCGTAACTCTTAAAACGACTTCAGTGAAATGCAATCGGAACCGTAAGCACACAGGAGGATGTTTCAATTTTCATCGTAAGAAATTGTATCACTGAACCGGACACTAACCATTACGAAGCGAGAAGAAGCAGAACCTGTATAAATAAGCGAGAAGAAGCAGGGTCTACCATCGCTATTTGTCGTGACCTGTACTTAGTTCGCAATTGAGCAAAAAGGTACAGTAAAGGTCTTTCATTCATTAAAACTGATCATTGATTACAGCTCCACGGGTTCTCTTCAAATCACCACCAACACGAACTCATTCTGGCAGTCACGTTGCATAGCGTTATTTTGCAGAGTCACTGAACCAGTGTAAAATCTAATCTAACTACATCGCTAACAAACGGTACGATGTGTCAAAACAGATTAGCTACAACTAACGTGCACTGATGCATGAACCAGTCCAGGACGAACATACGTGCCAAGCATTAAAGTCCACACAGGAAGACACAATCAGAGATTATTAGCAATCGAGGCCTCTAGAACGTTTTTACTGAAATGAACTCAGTCAATGGGTGCCAGTCTGAATCATGTTAATGTCCTTGTCAGGCGAATATGGCCTGCCAACCTAAGGCAGGAACACAATGCACTGTCATTGAGATGCTGTAACTCTACTATATTGGAAGGAGATGATCACTTGTAGCTAACAAACAGTCGTTGGAATATAAACTCCTAATATTGGATTGGTTGGACTCTCTAATATTCCAATAGGTTCAACATTTAGAACTTCTAGGTTTAAGAGTAGCACATTAACTTTTAGCGTTGAGTTACTGAATGACTTATAATTATTATCATTTTACTGTTTACTGTTGTTATCATGTTCTTGCAATTAGCCCTTGGGCATGAATTTGCAATAAACTTTCTTCCTATAATGCTTCTTTTTAAGGTTTAAACAACTTCTGCAATTAAATGTTCAAAGATTCAGGGTAACAGGTCGTTCGGTGTTATATAGCTAGCTGCCGCCGCGCCGCGTGCCTGTGAAGCTGGGTGACACGCCGAAGGGCAGTTATACCGGCTATACCGATACAGATAATTAATTCTAAGTGTCTTGTAGTGCATTTTAAGTGTCTCAAGCCCCAGTTCAGCCATGTAAGGCAGCCATGGCAAGTTTTTGCAGTGTTTGCAAGTAAACCGGTCATCATCAGTATCATCATCAACATGATAACGTAGCATCACCTCTAAGCATAATCAAGGTTAGACATCCAGGTAAATGATACTCAAAATAGACAGATCTAATTCCACTGCTAGATAAAATGTGGGGATTATCTCCCGACGTTTCGAGTGACTGATTGAATCATCGGTCTTCTTCTGGCGTCACTTGTAGCTAATGGTACGCCCTGAGGAAGGGTTATGGATCACGAGAAGCACTGGCGGTACGCTGAAGAAGAGTGATGGATGCCACTTGAAACGTCGGTATCTAAATCAATCATCTGTTGATGCTGTCAGGACGCTTGTCTAGAATTGTCGATTCTAAGCCTTGTAGAGATCCCAAATGTCAACAGAAAATCGGATCGGAGTCTCTGCTAGACTATATAATTGTTTCGTTGATCCATATTCAGTATCACATATTACAGCATTAAAAGACATTCAGTATCACACATTACAGCATTAAAAGATAATTAGGTGACAAGCACAGAGTGACAGACTATTCAAATGATGCCAGTAGCTACAGAAAGTGTGAATGAATTCATTTTAGGCTATATTAAGTTATGGTGATAGACCTGGACCTCTCTGCCGGTAAAATCACCGATTCTACTATACAAGATCGGAGTGCCTACCCTGACATGTTTGAAGTACTTTGAAATGGGATAGCTAAGGGTAGAAAACATCCCATTATACCACCAAGGGTTACAACACTGAAATACTGTCTATTTGTACTCATCAAGCAGAGGTTGTGGGGGAATGATTGTTAGCTTTTGATATATGACCGTTTTCTTTGTCGCTACCCCGTCGGTGGCCGGTGACCTTCTCTGGCTAATGGATACTGTCTTGCTACCGAAAGGGATCTGCTTGGAGATTATCTATATGATGAATTAATGGGATTGATTTACCAAAGAGAGATTCACGATTTCTCTATATGGTGAATCAATGGGATTGCAGGGGCGCTATCCCATTAATTTACCAGAAAGAGATTCCCTAACACCTGTATTCAGTTTGTGAGCTTGATGGGAACGTTCCATCTTCGGAAACGACGGAAAGGAACATGGAAAATGGAGCACCTAGTTGGTCAATGAAGGGGAAAAAATTTGACTACATGGTTGTGCACTTAGGGTTGCCTCTTCTCAATATCAGTGTTGGCTTCTTTACCTGATTTTACAGTTTTATTCTTAAATGTGCAGAGGCTAGTCACTGGTCCCTTATTGTCAAGAGACAGAAGGCATAGGTCTGTACACCTGGTTTTTTTTCTCCACAACTACGTTGGGCTTGTTACTCCGTGAAGGAGGTCAGGACCTCCGGACGGAGTGTTGTGATCGGCTGATTTTTCATGTTCGCAGTCAAAACACTGGGTTCTCTTTGTGTAATCGGCACGCAATTTTATACGCCGTCTGCGGGCATGCCCGTGTTGATGCACGAATGTGTATTTTTGCCGTTGCTGCTTTCGCGGTCAATGTAATATTGCAGACGCACCCCTACAATTACGAGGCGAATTGGAATGGTCCAGAAAAACTCGTTGTTTGGAATAGCAGTGGGGGGGGGGGAATAGCAGATAAGTGGTTCCAGATGTTTTTGCCCATGCTTAAGAGATGCCAAGTTTTTTGGAAGATGTTCGCAGCCAAAACGCATTCTTCCGTACGTCGCATTTCTGTGTAATTTCGCATGTGGTGTGGCATTATGTCCGGGATGATGCACGTCTTTTTATTTTTACCGTAGCTGTTTTGATATTGAAGTAAATGCATATTTTAGAAACATCCCTACTTTTACAATCCTGTGGAATAGGCCGTAGGTTTAGGCAGTTGTCTGGTAGTAGAGGTACTCATAAGCAGATATCCTGGTTATCTGGCCGGCGGTAGTAACACTCGCGGTGCTTACCGCAACTGTTGCTGGAATTTGGCCTGTTCCGGGCGCGCTTAATTAGGTACAGGCACGGTAAGACGGTGGGCTTGTCTTTGTTACTAGACACGACCATGATACTAGTAGTCCGATCTTTATATGAATGCAATGATTGTGTGTGTGTAATTAAAATGAACTTCGAACTTGAAGCACAGTATCTTTACACGCCCTGGGATTTAGCTCTTTGTATGTTTTATGCTTGTGACGCGCCCTCATTGTATTAACCGTTGCCTAATTATAATGTCTGCACAGTAGGTCTGGCGTTGACGCTTGGGATTTTGTTGAAATATATAAAACTTCACGGAGGATTGTCACCTATGGCTTCTTGTTTATTATTAGGATTTACATATAACGCTGAATTGGAAAATTAAACATGTAGTAACTACCTTTACCATGTTTATTGCAACAAGTTGTTTCCACGATTGAAGGTCTCCCATATATGGAAATAGCCTTCATGCAGCCTCCTTCCAGCTGTGACGTCACGCGTGTAGCCAGTTAGTTCTGGCCCGAGCCGGTTCTTCGCATAAATATTCCCGCGGGACATTCCTGATGAGTTGTCTAACTCTGTTTTTCTGATTTATCAGGCTGTAGGAGTGAGGAGGCGTGTGGCCGACGGACCTGCACGTGGGCTGGCCGCGTGGGGAGGAGGTTTTAAACTCCTGTCAAGACCTGCGCGCTTGTTCACCGGCACCGACTGCCGCGCAGGCCACTGCTAGTTCCCCGCTGTCTTCTAACAAGGCCAGGGCCGGCGTTGGTCATTGGAGTATCCCAAGAGATTCACATATACATGTATGTATATGTATAGCAGCCAGTCGCACCTCACCTAAACGCAGGTGCAATTTCAGTGAGCAAACGTCACTGGTAGTTAGTCAGAGCTAGCCTCGCCAACGTTGTCTACGGGCAGGCTTTGGAGTAGTGTTTCGGCCCCAGATTGTTGGCAGTTCAGGCTTTTGGCAGGAGACCAGAGAGACTCTAAGCACCGCAGAGGTAGCGGACAGCCACGCCGGCGGTCTGTTAACCAGGCTAGTTAGACGGTGTTTTAGACCTCCCCACCTAGTCAATCTCCCACCGTGAAAAACGTACCGGGGAGCCTAGCTGAGGCGGGCGGAAAAGAGCTTCAGCGGCCCCGTAGAAAATCCGCCCCAACCGCGATAGACTGGATACCACAGGCTTTTGGTTGGAGACCGGACAGACTCTTAGCACCGCAGAGAGGCATAACGAAGAGCCACGCCGGTCTGTTTACCAGGCTAGCGCACCTGTCAGAGCTAGCCTGGTCACCATTCTCTACGTACATACGAACAGGCTTTAGAGTGTTAAATTTCGGCCCCAGTTTGTAGACACTGGCCAGGGATTTGGCAGGAGATTGGAGAGACTGTTAGCACCGCAGAGGTAACGGAGAGCCACGCCGACCTGTTAACCAGGCCAGCCCACCTGTGAGGCTAGCCACACCGTCTGGTGAACCTACCTCCCCCCTCCCATGGCGACGACCACGGCGGCGGACCTGTTGGACCAGGCGGCGGGTGGAGGCGCACCCACCGCCGAGACGGACGGAGACGCCTTCGCCTCCAAGCTAACGAGGGAAGCCGACATCATCATCGGCGTGTATCTCATACTCATAGGTAAGCTCTGATATTTTTTTTCTATCCGTAGTTTCATTTTAAAAGGGACCCAGGGCGATTTCATCGCAATGAAACTACTCATGGGTAAGCTGTAGTCGTGTTTGTTTTCTATCCGTAGTTTTATTTCGGCTAAGAACACCAACGGGCCAGGTGTACTTTTTAATCTATTTTGCGTACTGAATCACGCAATTCAGCCTATGGCTGAAACGTGTTTTAATGAATAAATCTTTCAATTCATTCATTTATTTAAAGGGGACCCAAGCGATGTTCAAAGTCAATTTTCTGTATATTTTCTTTTCAATGTAGTAAGTTGAATCAAGCGTATCCGATGGCTTACTGATATTTGTGAGGCAAATATGCGATGTAGCTGATGGAAAACGGTTGCTTGTTTCGTAGCGTTGGCTGATTCTAGCTATTTACTGGTGGTACAAAAATAGTACAGAGACTAGAGCTCTTCACGTAGCTTGTTTTGGGCGCACCAAGTACGAAATGACGACGACAATGTGCTACGAAATGGCATGCAGTAAATGTCAATATCAGACAGATTTCCACATCCAGAATTTTTTGGTTTCTTTTGCTGCCCTGAAATTGCATTGGACGCCTTTAACGGCAGGCAACCATACGACGTCTTTGCTATGCACATTTTTCAGTGGGTGTGAATGAAATGAGTCTGCATATTGTACATGCATTAATTCATCACAATGTTTGTTTTCACCACGTAGGTCAGCACTGGTAAAAGTAGGGCACTTGGGAATAGCAATCAACTTAAAAATTAGCTGATGGAAAGCAATTAAGGTGTAAATAAGCTGCTGGCTAAAATGTGTATTGCTTCTTGTGTAAGTTCACTGTGCTCGAATTTTGCATTGGAAGTTAAACTAGATTTTTTCATCTTGGCCCATTTGTGTGCGCGCTCAAATATTATTAGTCTGACTTTTGCAGTATGGAATGTAACAAAATGGCTTTGCAATACCACCAGTTTTTATTGAATACATACATACATTGAACCATTCGAAAAACGTTTTTTTGATGGGGTTGTTAAGCCTTCGTGTGTGTGTGTGTGTGTGTGTGTGTGTGTGTGTGTGTGTGTGTGTGTGTGTGTGTGTGCGTGTGTGTGTGCGTGTGCGCGCGCCCGTTGTGTGCGTGTGTCAAATGTTTCTTTTTTTCACGTAGAAAGAACCTAACACATGCATTGAGAAAAGTAGGGGTAGCCAAGGACATGTAACCTCCTTTCGGGTAACCCACTGTGCCTGGGGCAAATTCTTTGAGACGTTGCTGGCTCATGCCTTCTTCTACCTAATGACCAATGACCGATATAGCTCTTAAGGACAGACACAAATTTAAGAGCATTGATAACCGTCACCTCAGTGGTATTGGACAGCGCCCTTGTGACAGCTGCTAAGCTGAGACTGACATTGCATAGATGAAAAAAATGTAGGCTGTTGAGTTGAGCTGACTGACGAGGTAGGTCGGAACAAACGTGTTGGCCTAAATCACGACGTCCTTCACAGACAAATGTACTCAACAAGAACAGGTCGCCATTAGACATTATTGTTAGATCCATATCAGAACAGAAGAAACACCAAGCCTTTCATCTTATAGATAACGTCCTTGCCATTTTTCACCAGCAGCAGTTAAGTAGCAAAGGTGTAGAGACAAAATGAGGAGCGGCGTCCACTCAAACTCAATTCATCAAGCTAACGAGCTGCTTTCCACGACGGGCTCGCCATTATGCACCATCAGCAGTTCATTAGCATTCCAAATTTAGACACAAAATTAGATGTGGCTAATGAGGCCTATTCATACATGATGCACCTAGTAGTCTGGAAGCGAGACGACTTTAAGGGCATTATCACTGGATAGCTTTCAACAATGTTTAGAGTGAGATGTTCAAGGGTTAGGTATAACAAGTCGTTCGGTGTAAAGTAGCCAGCTGCAGCTGCCGCCGCACCGCGTGCTTGCGAAGCTGGTGTGTTACGTCGAAGGGCGGTTATACCGGCTATACAGATACAGAAACAGACCGTAATCTCCCCGTATCTCTACTGACCGCCCGTTCAGGTCTATTATCGCAGGTCGGGTTTTTTATGGGGTCGGTTTCATGAACTAGTTCGTCTACAATGGGCCGAGACGGCAATAATTCGACTGACAGCCTGGAAAGATACTCAGTATATCAGGAGAGGTCTGTGTCTTGTAGGACTGGGGCCTGTAAAACACGCCAAATCCGGTGTAACATAGCTAGCTTGTGAAGCTGGGGTGTTACGCCGAAGGGTGGTTATACCGGCTATATACAGATACAGATACAGAATCCGATCTCAGTAGAAAATGGTATTTGGTCAATTTTACTATTCAAGTACCTTCATTACAATATCAACATGAGGTCTTCAAATTTGCAGGTACTTGTTCTGCAATATTGAAAATGTCTCTGCAAAATGCAGACTGTTAATGAATCAACGGATAACCGTAGTGTAGGTAAACACACAGATAACAGCAGGTGTTGTCGGCCGGATTACAGGAAGATATGAGAGCCGTGAGCGGGCAATGATTTCCTGCACGGCAAACTTTCATCGCACCCACATCCCGTGCGCAGAATTCACAGAAAACAAACTTTCATCTTCTGCAGTGAAAGACCACACGGCCTGGGGATTAACAGCCACATCCGGCGTTGAATCCCCTGCATAAACTGTCATTGGTATTCATTCAACTGTGCAGAAAAAGAAGTTCATTTTGTAATAGGTCTCGTGTTCGTTGCACATTATACAGCATGCCTGCCTACTCTCCAGGCGTGTTTTTAGGCTTTTTTATCGGGGTTTCTTTTTTTACACTGGAATTTTCCCCCTCCCCCCCCAACCCAACCTGCCTGCCTAAATGCACAGGTCAGAATCTGACCCCTTGCTCCCCTCCGTCTGGTTTCGCCAGCCCGCTCTGTCAAAGGCCTCCCTTAGGGTAAGCCGGCCTGTGTCTTTTTGTATTAGGGACAAACATACTTATTTCATCGGCGCCCTCAATCTTGATACACGATCTAAACAGACGAACTACTTGTATATATAATGACACCCTCTGACAACACTGTACAACAAAAATTCTGAGTTCGCACACACCTGTTTTGGGAAGAGGAAAGAGACAGATGCAGTGAGTGTGACGTAGTTGTTTTGTGTCCTCCTGTTCAGGAACGCTACAAGTATTGATCCTTTACGTAAACGTTTCACGTGAAGCTACTGCATTTAGGCCACACGGGTACGAACGTGCGAATGAAGATCATCCATATTCATTCATCCATCTGGGTCAGTCAATCCGTGGCCCGAATGTTATTATACACTGGGAAGTAAGTGCGGAAAAAAATTAAGTACGGTACTTGGGTTAACTTTAATGTCGGAGTGGGTAGAAATAACCAGCGTGCACAGTAATGCACGGTAAACCACCCTGATGAAGATGACAGACGGTCATTGAAACGTCGACTCGTGTTCAACAAGTGGTTGTGAATAGAAGAACTTTGCTATTCACAACCACTTACCAACCCCATGGAAGTATTTACGAATACCCAACGTGTCTGCTGCAAACAGACCGCATTCGCATATGTACGCTTGTTGCATGCTTGCTAATCACTCACTCACTCACTCACTCACTCACTCACTCACTCACTCACTCACTCAAGTCCGCATGCTACTAGGAGCGTAGAGCCCCGGCAAACTGTCCTCCAAGCACTTCTGTTCTGCGCCGCTGCCCAGGCTGTAGTTAGGTTGTGGCCTGCTGCTGAATAAAATACCTAGAGCATATATGCCCACCTGGCCGGATAGATAGTCAAAGGATGCATCGTTTTGAGACGATCCGCAGCGAAAGATGTAAATAACTAACGAGACACGCGTCACAAATGTGCAAAATGTGGAAGATATGATCAAAGTAGCTGGGGAGCCCATTTCAAACGTTCCAGATAGACAAGCAGTTGGTAATCTAGGGCCTCGATCACAAGGTTAGGGTTTCGAATCCAGGCCAACTTGTCCCTATCTGCAGCCTCTGTCATCAATTTTCAAGACCTTGCCCCGACTACTGGACAACCAAAGTTGGTATTAGGTTGGGAGCAGTCTGGTCGGTTTTAGGCCACACATATATATCATTCGCGACAACCCTTTGACAACTAGTACACGACTACTGCCAACCGAGCCCTGAATACCTTGTGGGGTGGTTAGATTGATGACGATGACTGGTTTATTGATTTAAAACGTTTCGCAGCCCGGAGGCTGAATTGCATGTTTCATTACATACATCTACGTTGATTGTGGCGTTGTAACTCGGCCGGCATTCAGAAGTGCAAGAACAGTCAAACCTTCAGTAAGTCCAAATAATCTTGATATTTCCTAATCACCAAGCAGATCCTAGGGTGGCAAAACACAGTATCAAATTGGCCAGGCTGCATCCATTTGCCGGAGAGGGTCCAATATGCCACCCAAGTGCGGTCGACTTTCTGCAGATCCCTGTGTGGCGTATTGGACCCTCTGTGGCCAATGGATACTACCTGGCCAATTTGATACTGTCTTGTGCCCCACCCCCCAGGATCTGCTTGGAAATTAGATATTTCCGCCACAAGTAGCGGCTTCTGAGTCATATCTTTTCAACTCTTTTCAACTCCTTTATAGAATCGTTTGCTTCCGGCAATGGACTGCATCAGTTTTACCCAGTATTGGCCCTTGTGTGGACTCCAGCTGATACAACCTGCGTTAGAAGATCTGCTTTGAAAGAACCAATTAAGCTCCATGGCGGATGTTACCACTCCAGATCACAGCAGGCCATTACCTGCTAGCAGCAGCGCCCGGGGCTTATAGTTCATAGACTTGTGATTCATTCTTCTTCCTCTTCCATTTGTTTGCATCTCTGCGGCTTTAAACTATAAAAAAAATGAAGGTTGGTCCACGACTTAGTTATTGCCGCCGCCTCAGGTGACCAATTACGTACCACGTCCGCCTTAGTAGGGGTATATTTCGTGAAATGTCCAGTTTGCATTGTACCCAAAACCAACACTGCGTATCTATGATTTTCTAGCTCAATGATGCACTGTCAGATGTTGCCGAATGTCTGAATGCTTAGCTAATGCTTAACCATGGGTCACAAATGTTTTGGGGTCTATTTTTTTGCCTTCCCTGTGTAGGAGGAGGGTGAAATTCCCAGAACATACTGATCCTACTACGTATACCACCTGCTATGGGATTCATTCTTCCTCCTCTTCCGTTTGCATCTCTGCGGCTTCAAACTAAAAATGAAGGTTGGTCCGCCAGTAATAGCCGCCGCCTCAGGTGCCCAATTACGCACCACACGTCCGCCTGCATAAATCTCTTGTGAGTGAACGTAAATAACGAGCAACAACGCCGTATGCAAAAACACCAAACTTTCTCTCATGTCCCTGGACAGATACGTGTTTTTCCTTTTTCTTTCAACTTCTACCCGTATGAAGTAGTGGTGCCGGAAGTTGTTTTTTTTTCTCTCGTCCGGCACTATGTGGTCTTTGATATAGTTTATGCCACAACAGAACCACAGCCGCCAAGTCGTACCTATACAGGGTGCTGTATATAGATAATACAATTGTTGGGCTCCGCAGGACAAGGGTTAGCAAAGATATAAGCTTGTTCTATACGGAACCTAGTTGCCATCCCAGGCGGCAGCTGATTACGCACTATTACCGGTGCTGATGTCTGGAGGCCATGTGCTATATGCAGCCGGGGAGCCAGCATGTCCCTGGCCTGTATTCACACCGGTGTACGCGTGCGATGTCCACTGATGCACGTACGCAAAAACTGAGACACAGTACTGTTTCCACTGCTTGAGCAGAAAAAAACTTTCCTCGTTATTCTCTGCTGTTAGGAGTAAATTTATGTCCGTATTCACTCAACCGCACTCATATCATGATTTTTTATGACTTATGTTGTACAGCCTCGTGGGCTATGTAAAAGTCGTGGTCGTATTTTTGAAGCAAACTATTCAGCTGTAGAACGCTGAAGATTGATTTAACTCCATCCCAGTATCCTCTGTTTGTTCCACAGATGTAGCAACCTATCCTTGGTACTGAAACACTTAGAAACGACTTAGTAGCGGTATATTTCGTGAAAGGTCCAGTTTGTCATTGTACCCAAACCAGCACCACGTATCTATGAGCTTCAATAAGTGTTTCCAAAAACAATGGCGAAAACATGAACCAGGCAATGAGGGACAGAGAAATTAGGAGTCCAAATAAATAAGCAAAAATGGTATTTGTAACCATGGCAAATGTTTGTATCTTACCGCTTGCTGCAGGTACCGGTTCCACGCTGGGAAACGGGCGGGTGCCGTGGCTGTCCTACCGGAACTAGAAGAAGCTGCAGCCGGTGGTGGTGCTTAATTATGGGTCACAATTTCTTAACCTTCCCCGTGTAGGAGGAGGCTGAAATTCACAGGACATGCTGATCCTTCCACGTACTATGGGAAAACAAAAATAAATTTTAAAAAACACCAATAAGTGTTTCCAAAAACGATGGCGGCAACATGAACCAGGCAATGGGGGCAGAGAAATCAGGACTCCACATACATACTAGTAAGCAAGCAAATAAGCAGAAATGGTAATAGTACCATGGCAAATGTTTGTATCTTACCGCTTGCTGCAGGTACCGGATCGACGCTGGGAAACGGGCGGGTGCTGTGCATGTGGCTGTCCTACCGGAACTGGAAGAAGCTGCAGCCGGTGGTGGTGCTTTTTTTACCTTTCCCTTGTGTAGGAGAAGGGTCAAACTGCCAGGGCACACTGATCCTGCCACGTACTATGGGAAAACAAAAATAAAACGAAAAATAAACACCAATATTTTTCAAAAAACGTTCCAGCTTCCAAGAACGGTGTCGACAACATGAACCAGGAAATATGAGGGACAAAAACAGGACCCTACATAAGCAAGCAAGTTACTAGTCGCAAAAACGGTATTTCCAACCAACTGTTTGCATAAACCTTACCGCTTGCTACAGGTACGGGGTCCACGCTGGGTAACGGGCGGGTGCTGTGGCTGTCCTACCGGAACTGGAAGAAGCTGCGGCCGGTGGAGCTGCTGGTGGCGAGCCTGGCGGTTACCGATGTCGGCATCTCGCTGTTCGGCTACCCGTTCGCCGCCACCTCCAGTCTGCTGGGCCGCTGGTCATTCGGCACCGCAGGGTGCACCTGGTGAGGGCCAACAGTAGTGGTTAGATATTTGCCGGGGAGTGAGTTCTTTACGCCGGCAAAGTCACTCGGCGGCAAAACCGTCCCTCCGCGGCACAAGTCGCGACGCTCCCCAGTAAAAAATTAGCGCCGCCGCCCCACAAGTCTGCAAAGTAGGCTAGGTTTTCCCAACGTTATGATATAGTTCTTCGTTTTCCTTATTATGTTTACCTTCGCAGAAGAAAAACATATTGTTTTTGCTCTGTTTCTTCTTCTTCTTCTCCAAACAAATAAGGTCAATGACCTGACATCTGTCACCATGGTAACTGGTGTTGGGTTACATCATGTTGCAATTTTATAGCAGGACTGATTTGGACTCCTGGCACCATATATATGAATGTGTTTGAGACAAAGTTGAACATGTACAGTTATCAAAGTACACACAAACTGTCTATTCAAACTGGTGGAGTCCAAGGCAGGTACATGAATATAATATCTCATTGCCCTTTACTTTACCGTTGTTCTCTTACGTTGCTGAAGTGTCCATTAATTAATGCAATTGTTTTAATTCTGTTTCAGGTACGGCTTCACAGGGTTTTTCTTCGGCATCACCAGTATCGCCACCATGGCGCTCATGAGCCTTCTGCGCTTCATGATTGTCTACAAGGGATATCCGGGTAAAGACAGTCTTCATGCTTTTGTGTATGTGTGTGTGTGTATGTGTGTGTGTGTATGTGTGTGTCTGTGTGTGTGTGTGTGTGTGTGTGTGTGTCTGTGTGTGTGTGTCTGTGTGTGTATGTGCGCGTGTGTGTGTCTGTGTGTGTATGTGCGCGTGTGTGTGTCTGTGTGTGTGTTTGTGTGTATTCGTGCGTGTATGTGCGTGCGCGTTTGTGTTTTTATTTGCATGTCTGTGTAGAGCAGAGGGATGCATAACCCTTTCACCTACAGCCATTTTTGTTGACTATAGCATCTGTCCGTGGTGCTGAAAGACGCGTGTTGTGTTATCTGGCCCTTTCTTCTTGACCTCAATGAAAATCTTCTCATGAATAGACAAAGGTTGAAAAAACAGATGTGTGTGTGAACCAGAAAACTTTACTTGTTCCCATCCGCAGGTTCGTACCCGTCCCGTCGGAAAACCGGCATCATTGTCGCCGCGGGCTGGCTGTACGGGCTGTTCTGGGCATGTCTACCGCTGGCAGGTACGTTCTACCGATTAATGCCATCTCTTCTAACAATTCGGTGGGAACCAAATGCTGAAAATGTCGCATTTTAACCATAAAAGGGACCGCCAGCATTCCAATCCACTCTGCTGGAACCATGGTTCTGAAATTCAATACCTTACGTGTTCTATGGAACCGGGTTCTGAAAACTGATACTTCCTCAAGGCGCCTAATATCGCTTTTCAGTTCTGACTTTTGGAAATGAGTGAGGGTAGGAAACATCTTATCGATGCGGGCAATTTAATTTCCAGTGTTGGGGATAGAATTCGAAACTAAGACTAGAACATATGGGCTACATCTGGTTCTGATTAAGACCAATAAAGTATCTCTGGCCACGCGGCCAGAGCCAGTTTGGAGCGAGTTGTCAATACTTCTGTATCTCGGCTCTCTACACTTGGTGGCGGTGGTGGGATAATTAGTTTCTTCATCTATTTCTCGGACTCCTTTCCTACAGGCTGGAGCCAGTACCACGTGGAGCCGTTCGGCCTGTCCTGCACGGTGGACTGGGGCAGCTTCAGCCGGGACGCCAACGGGATGTCCTTCATCCTCTGCATGATCATCTTCTGCACGGCCGTCCCTGTCGCCGCCATGGTGGCGTCCTACGCCGCCATCTTCTACATCTACAGGTAGTTCTAGTAGTAGAATGGTTTATTTAGAAGATTCAAACTCAAACATATATACACAATACACTCTGACAACAGACTCGCAGGCAACCTTACTGGATGCGCCTGAATTGCTCTGTGGTCAACACAAAATATCGTTAAAATATGCTGTTATTGTTACAACATTCTACAGGAGGGCCAAGAAGGGCGTGGACAGACATCTGAAGAACAACGCCGTCATGAGCCAGAAACGGAGAGAGGTGGAGAGATCGATCACGCTGGTGCGTAGTCGTTTGTTCTTTGATTACTGATGATGATGGTCAACTAAAATACTAGAAGTGCATCCATCCATGTGATCTTGTGTCAGTGTCAAATTGCGCCACTTAGCGGAATTAGAATATAGGGCAAATGCATGCTGAACGCTGATGGATTTTCATATTTCCATGTCGTTTGAAAGGGACGTCATGCAACATTAGGACAATGTATAAAGTACAATCTCCTGTCATTCCTTTACGTAGCAAATTCTATCAGTTCTAGGCCTGTGGCATTGCCTAACAGTATTCAGGGACATCGTTGCACCTTTAAACCCGAAAGACTACATTTAGCTTCTGAAAATGCAGTAGTAGGCATCCTTCCATCTCGAGATATGATGGTAGCACACTAGGTCTGATGTTCTGATGTTGTGGCTGTGTGTAGCGCGCGAAATGCAAGCAGCCTAAAGAGTGCAAATTTCGAAGTAGTAGAAGTAGATGCTATACTTTGTACCCTGTACAACTGCTGTGTACTAAAGTTACCTGTTATCTCGTGTCTGTCGGCAGATGGCGCTGGCTGTGTGTGGCGGATTCCTGTTCGCCTGGATGCCCTATGCTGTGGTCGGGATGTGGTCAGCCGTCGCTGGGGCAGATGCAGTACCAATCGCTCTCGCTAGTGCGGCGCCCCTGTTCGCCAAGAGCAGCAGTCTGTGGAACCCGATCATCTACTTGGGAATGAGCGATCGCTTCAGGTTAGGATCATCATCGTGGCAGAAATACTTTTATTTTCCTTGTTCATTGATATATTGCAGAATGTCAACAAATCTGAAATTCGTCAAAACTTTCTGCAAATCCTAAGGACATGAATCCATGGCGTACACAAATTTGCATGTTGGCACATGCAGAATTATTAATATATCATGGAGTCCGCAGTAAACAAAAAAGCTCTTAAACAATATTATGCCGGCATCGTTGAACCCTACCCGGATTTTTGTCAGTCTGCCAAATTTCAGGTTGCCTAATTTTTCTTCTGCAGTATTGAAAATGACTCGGGTGGGTATCTCTCACACTGGAGGTGTTCATTAGGGATTCAGGGTTCATTATGTTATCCTGTAATCATCAATCACATTCACTAATCTTAAACATTCTTTCGAAACGAATAGATTCTTTTATGGTCTTTTCATGGCCCCTCGGCAGACCTAATGTAATCTATTCGATCTTACGGCTCGTTAATATGTTAGACATTATTCTTTGTCGACTGCCTTCCACGGGTGCCGTCAAGTTTGTTAACGACGCTTGGGTGCGACGTGACTGTGTGTTTTACACGTCCGTAAAAATGCCACATTAAACCATCAATGATTCCCGTCCACTTATCCCTATCCACTCCTAGGAATTCCCAAATCTGATTTTAATTTGTTTTTTGTTAATTTGTTTGCCTTTGTCAGCATTGTAATTGAATGTCAAGAATTTAAAGCCATGGCCCTCACTACAGACGATATTGTTGGCTGTGGTCTGGATCGCTCTAGATTTTTACGGAAAAGCGAACCGCTCCACTTCAACTGCCACATCATTAATTCAACAATGATTCCCGTCGACTTATCCATGTCCACGTTGCTGTTCCAGGTTGAACATGTGTGGCTGCTTCGTCACGCCGACTCAGTCCCAGACGGCGGTGCACGCGCATCCGCAGCAGCCCGGAGCCCCCCTCCCCCTCAGTCCCCGGGGCCCGCTGGTGAGTAACCTCCCCACGGCGGTGGGACCTCTGCCGGGCGGACTCCAGGCAACCAACATCCAGTAGACGTCACGAAACATCCGGGTTCTACCCCCGAAAGGTCATAGAACATCGGGGTTCTATTCCGGAAAGGTCATAGAACATTTGGGTTCTAACCCCGGAAGGTCATAGAACATTAGAGTCCTACCCTATAAAGGTCATGGAACATTCGGGTTCTATTTCGAAAGGTCTTGGAACATCCGGGTTCTACCCCTGAAAGGTCATAGAACATCCAAGTTCTGCTCCGAAAGGTCATAGAACATTTGGGTTCAACCCCGATAAGGTCATAGAACATTTGGGTTCAACCCCGAAAAGGTCATAGAACATTTGGGTTCAACCCCGAAAAGGTCATAGAACATTTGGGTTCTACTCCGAAAGGTCACAGAACATTCGAACTATAGAACTTTTGGGTTCTGCCTTGAAACGTCATAGAAGACGTCATAGAAGATTGGGTGTTCTTCAATGAAGGGAAAGTTTTCCTAGCATAATATAAGGATGGGTCTGCGTGCATTGCTCTAGACGCCCAATATTCAGGTTATATATCAATGATGTAGATATGGTCCTCCATATATCGCCTGAAAAAAATGGGGGCAGGGGCATTGTAACATCAGGCCTTGCAATTTTCTTTGTGCCAATTTTTTAATCAATCAAGCTGCGAAAGCACAGATCAATGTGTGCCAAAGTGTAAAAAGAAAAGCTAAGGGTACAAGAGATTCGTACGCAATGGATCCAAAGTCATGTATTACAGTAATGTACAGTAACCATAAGGCACCAGTATCGGCGCAGGCGCCTAGGGTGCAATAGGTGGATGTAGTCAGGAAAAGTTCAAGATAAAAAATTGTAAGCGACGCGGATGGTACAGAAAATATACTTTCTGATTTTAATGAAAAAAAGAACCTGTGCATTGTGTTCAAATTTTAGGTGTTAAGTCATCCCTTTTGTAAATTGTTCTGAACGTCAATATATGTAATATGTGTAGAGAATCTGTATCTGTATAGCCGGTATAACTGCGCTTCGGCGTAACACACCAGATATGGTGGGAAGCATTTTGGGTATAGTTTGTATGTTCTATTATAATTTTTAAATTATATCTAAAAATATAATATAATATATCAATTGTAACCCTACAGAATGGGTGTCAGAAATCTTTCTTATAGGATTGTATTTTTGTAAAAAAAACCAAGTCTTGTCCAATACGTAGACCATTTAAGATATGAGCTGAAGTGTACAGATAATATTAATATGTAGAGAGCGATCAATGTCGCAGATCGACGAGTCCCATTGTAAGGATGATGTTCTTGTTTGAAGGTATGACTTTTGTAACTGTCAGTAGTTTTTCGAAACCTGTCAGAAGTTCTTTGATCTACGCCTACCTCACCAAACAAGGCACGAGTGTGTCTGGCCTTATACAAGTGTACACGGCCTTGGTTAACAATTGATTGTGATTTATGTACATTTACGGAGACTCAAATTACGCAACATTTCTGACGCAATGTACCCACGGATCTATGTTGTTTGTTTTGTACAAATCTGATATGGCATGTACACGGTTGTTTCTTATTGTAAGTTACATTATATGTTAATTTGTGATGTTAATAGTGATAAAGGTAATAAAATCATTACGAAAGAATACGCCGCCTAGAGTGTCATTTTTTGGGTCGTAGATAAGTGCCTGGCGTCTAAGCACAGATGAAGTTGGCTCTGGTTCGGTATGTAAGTATGGAAGGTAAATCGCTGCCAATCAAAGATATTGAGAAGCTGCTGTGTTTAAAAAAATCTGTCAGAATTTGTATCTTTTCAGGAGGCTGACCTTCGCGAAGTGTTCAAGTCTTCTGCAGGTCGTAGTCCTTAACGAGAGGTCAAGGCAATCCGGTCACCATCATCAGCGCTACCAAAGGTTTACAAAGCATCATCTAGAATTACTCATGACAGTGACAGAGCTTGATGGTATGAATGCGTGTGCTTAGGCATTGTACATGTCAGGAGAGTTGAACGGCATTAGATCGTTAAAGCTACTCAGGACAGGGATGGAAATATTTCTCTCTGCATACTGCATACACTGGTGCAGGGAACATCGAAAATGTACCAGACAAGATTTACCTACACCTCTCTGCCTTTAGTAAGAATGGATCATAGGGAAATTTTTTAAGAGGCCATTGCAGTCATTTCTTTTAAACGTCATAGATGGTAACAGTCAATGAAGCAAAGAAAAGTCCACATTCACATAAGTGTATATATAAACCCAGTAAATGGACCGGTGTAGGTTAGGTGCAGGTAGACATGAGAAATACCCGCATAGCTCCAATTTTACCTGCACTAACCTGCATGTACCCAGTACATAGACCAGTACAGGTTAAGTACAAATGTAGACATCAGAAATACCTGCACAGCTCCAATTTTACCTGCACTAACCTGCATATACCCAGTACATGGACCAGTATAGGTAAGGTACAAATGTAGACATCAGAAATACCTGCACAGCCCCATATTTATACGCACTAGCATGCCTAAGCATGTGGTATATTTCTAGCCCTGTCGGGGGCATCCACCTGAATCTTAAGTCATCAATCTCTAGGGCCAACAAGCGAACATCGCCGTCTTGTAGGCGACGAGAGTGACTAGATTCTGCCCAATGCCTCCGTAATGACTGTTGTAGGGACAGACGCCTGGAATCCACCGTCTTGTCTGACGAGACTCAAACTAACGAACATCATAAAAACCTGTCACGGCACTCCACGATGACATGCCCCCCGTGATGCCTACTCTCAAAGAAGTACTCTCTGAGAAGCCTAGTAGTGCCATGGCTACATTTTGAAACCTTGCCAGGCTGGGTGCGTGTACGAAAAACAAACAATGCATATCAAGAATATACGAAAATGGTGTGGATTAATTTTTTCGTACTTTTTTTTGTGTGTGTGTGTTTTTGTTTTTTTTTTTGTCTTTTATACCCGAAGCTATGTATTAGTCTTCACCTGAATCGAGTGAGGAATTATGTGCATTTCCCAAGGCAAGAGCACAACATTGGGTCCTGCTAGGGATTCGAACCCAGAACCACAAGTTCGGTCAAACTTACACATGAACATTAACAGGCTTTTAGGTCATCGACGTGGTCATGTATATGTCTAAACTAGTATCTGGTTCAGCCCCAACGACCTCAACGTGCTCATCCCCACCACTAGACAGCCAAAGACAGCTCCATCTCCGACACACACCTGCACGTTCCTTACTGCAAAACAATGTACTCGTATAGGACGTACAAGAAAAACGTAAAAGTCTTTATTAGAACAGCTTTGTTCTGTACACCTCGCCGCGGCTCTGAAATAGTCTCCCGACGGAGGTGAGGGAAGTTGTCTCCTAATCTCCAAGCAGAGTCTGTGGGGCACGGGGAGTCTATATTGGCCACCTGTATTCAATTGGCCTTCTGAAACCGCTGGCCGCCTTCGTGTAACCATAGTGGGACAGCCAATATGTACAGGATGCCGATGGATACAGACGGTTAACATAGACTCCTCGTGCCCCACATAATCTGCTTTGAGATTAGATGCCTCCTACACCCATCCACCCACAAGCGCGCCAGCCTTTCTCCTGACCACCTCCACACATGCAGGAGGGACCGGGCGGGGTGCGCAAGGGAGTTAGTAACCTACATAGCTAGAACATTTCATTGTCTGTCGTTTCATTTCAAGCGCCGACGAGGGAGGTCCCATTGTCTGGGATATCCTTTGCTTCTCCCTCGTTACAGTTTTTCAGCACGACGTCACTTTCGTCCTTACCTTTCATGTCCCGTAACAACCTCAATGAAAGGCGGATAGATCTAGAGCATTTTATTGATAAACAAAGGTTCAAACAAAGAAAAAAGATGAGTCATTTTACAAACGCCATCATTTCCAATCATGCATGTACTAGTAACCTCAATGAAAGACGGACAGAGCATTTCATGAATGAACAAAGGTTTGAACAAACAAAGAAAAAAGATGAGTCATTTTACAAACGCCATGCGTGACTCACGACCATGGCAGAAAGACTGAAGGCTGCTTTTATCTTCGTATCCGGGGCATAATTCATCTGTCGCTGCAACTCTAGATGTGGACTTTTTGTCGTCTAAAACGAGAAGACACGACGGCCATCTTTCTATGTATACTTCCGTGGCCTTTTTTTGTCATTTGTATGTTCATGTCAGTTACCTTGACCCTTCTTGGGATCCAGTATATGGACAGAATCATAAAAGAAACATAAAAGTCCAATGCGTCGAAACAAAATCACAGTCCAATACTCAAGGTCCTAGCCGTTCCATAGTCAAAATTTGGAGTGATTTTAGTGTGATTCTTGTCGAGCAGTCAACATACGCTCCTCCACACAGAAGTCTCATAATCCTTGTTTTGTCAGCTCATAGCTCAAACTTTACAGATGTGGGAACGTTTAAAAGCCAAACGCATCCAAACGACGTACCCAAAGCCTCACAGACACGGTGCGTGTAGTGTATATACCGTCCTGTAGTTGGTTACGATTATCACAAAGCTCAAACAGAACTACCCAAAGCTGTGCTGTTCTCCGACGCCATCTTGGCCTTCTGAGTCCGAGTCGGACTTCCACATACTCTAGCGTGATTCTTGTCGAGCAGTCAACTGACGATTCTCTACACAGAAGCCTCATAATCCTTGTTTTGTCAGCCCACAGCTCAAACTTTACAGATGTGGCAAGTTTTATCGTCGCAGAGACACTTTACAAAGAGCTCCAGCTTTATCGGAAAGCCCCACGTGATACCACAAGAAAATCGACAATCGAAAATCACAAACAAACGGCCGATCCATACGTTATCTGGTGCTAACACCTTTGTGCCGGCTGTTTGGAAGGTTTAGTCCGTTCAACAAGGTGATGGAGCTCTATCCTGCCTTTATTGTTGAAAACAACTCGCATGAATCTACAGAGGCCGCATAACTCATACGCGGCGTGTGTTGTTAGCTTCAGAGGTGTTCGCATTGAGAGAAAAGCCAAAGGTGAAGCATACCTAGCTTATGAAGTGATGATAAACTGAAGCATGACGGTCGTTGACAAAGCATCAAAACGTTTTGCCAGGACTTGGCAGGCGACAAGGTTTCACTCGCAGCTGCAAGTGCTGAACTGCCATCCATTGGGCACATGTCTGGGGATAACGTGCATCGTCACTGCGTGCCATAAATGTTGCCTTTATTACGCGGTAATAGCCATTCCCTTGGTGGCGCACCCCTAAAGTGACAGATAATCCAGGGTAATCGTAAATTTTCTCAGAAATGACCTCGTCTTTTTAGAAACTGATCCAGCCCTATCAGGTAGATAGTCCAAAAGTGGTGGGAAGAACCGTAAATTATCTCAGAAATGGCCTCGTATTTTTGCAAATATATTCTAGAAACACTGACACAACCATAGAGGGGAAGATAATCTACAGGTTTTCAGAAAAATCGTAAATATCAGTCGACATGGCCTCGCCCTTTGTCAGAAACATTCTATTAACACTGACACACCCTTATCGGATAGATAGTCCAGAAGTGCCAGAAATATTCTAGAAACGTTGATACACCCCTGGTTGTAGATAATCTAGAAGTGCCCGGAAGTCGTAAATGTTTTCAGAAATGGCCTTGTCCTTTTTTCAGAAAAGTTCTAGAAACACGTCATCCGCGTGCTCTAGGACGTTCTGCGGGCAGCACGTACGTTACACCACACACGTCTCTACATGTAGATAACACAGATGAGTCATGTTGATCATGGTCTGCTATATTCATATGTAGCTACGTTCCATTTCACGCCCTTTTAGGTGATATAGGGGGAAATGTCAACATTCTTCTCTGTTCTTGAAATTACACAGTCATGTAACATCTATTCTTTTTTTATAGGCTTCACACTCCAAGTGATGTGTAGACCTAGCCTCAATCCCTAACCTGTAGGCCCAGGATAGTGGAATTCCTGAAAATAGTAGAATTTGGCCAAATAGACTGAATATTATGCCATACGAGTTACCTGGCTAAAGGCCACTCTTTTGGCATACTATTCGGTCTATGTTGCAATTTTCTAGCATTTTTCTAGCAACCTGAGGAGACTGCAATAGGCTAGCATTGACCGGCCAAGTTTTCCTTTTTTTCTTCTTCCTCCTGCCTTGACATTCGCATCTTTCATGTCACCCCCTGCGCTTTCCCGACTTACCCAAAGGTTACCCTAACGTTTACCGGGTTGAGAGTTAAATCGTCAGCAGTGACGCCTTTGTGGTTAAAAACCTGCATGGTTTGCGAAAACAGCGGTTTTACACGTAGGCGTCCTTGTGCCCTAAACAACATTGACAAAGAAAAGTTCATCCCAAAACATCCCCATCTCGCCCTGACGTATATATTTAGCTGTGTGAAAAAGCCGCGCACAGATAGAGACGCTGACATGTGTTAAGCCGTGGGTTGGCCCGCAGTAAGGCCATGTTGATTTCATTATATGGATGACATCAACGCGCGCATGAATTTTCGTCCGTTTCCAAAAAAGTTTCAACCACACTGTATATCGTAAAAAAAAACAGTTGCAAAATGAGCAAATATATACTGTAAGTTGCCAAAAAATGTTGGAAAACGATGCCATTGTCGTAGAATGCCAAAATCAAACGAAAAAGATGAAAATGTAAAGATACTAATTTTAAGGGTAGATTATTCGCCATACCACATTCTGTGTCATTTGTTCAACCTTTATGACCACATAGATTTCATAATGAAAGCAACTTTCTTTGCCAAACGTCTTTTATTCGCACGCTCGCGTCAGTTTTGGGGTTCCCAGAGGATGTCATCCACATAATCAAATCAACCCGGCCTTAAGCCGTGAGTTGGCCCTCCGTAAGTGCCGCAGGGGAGGCCGGCATCGTAAATTCCGCAAAATTTGCCAAAAAGCCAGCATGTGCCGGCTTGTCGTATACGTCGCTATGTACTGATGCAAATTCACAATACCAGCTTTGTATTCCTGTGGTTTAGTAGTATGTTTATTCGGAATTTTTTTTATTCACCCGCGCGCACTAATTTGGGGGTCTTCGGAGGATGTCATCCCTAGAATGAAGTCGGTGTGGCCTAAGTGCCGCAGGGGAGGGCGGCATTGTTGGGCTTCCTGCCGCGCCACCATCAACGCACATCGCCGTGCAGCAATCATCCAGCGGGGACCTTCGTCACTTCCTGCTGTGGGTTCTCTCTCGTACCACGTACCGAGCTACCGGGCACGCCTTCTCTTATAATATAAACGGGGCGCGGAGCCCGGGTGAGAACAGAACACAGAAGACGCGCGCACGACGCACACGTACGGCCACCATCGGCGGCGGAACCATCGAGACGGTTTCTTCTTCACTCGCACTTCTCTCCTTCCGACGGCTGTTCTGGTTCCGGAGACATGTGAGTACTACTGTAACAGTGGGGGGTTTATATGCGCTACCAACTGACCCAGCCGATGGGTCTAGACCTTTTAGCCGAATCGTTAGAGCATCGGCATGTGGACTGGTGCCCGGGTTTGGTCGTGGGTTCGAACCCCGGTCCGGGACCAGGGGTTTTTATCTGTTTCTACTCGCTCCTCATGTTTCTTAAAGTTACACTACTGCCTTCTTCTGCCTTTAATCCCGGTGAAGGTATATAATTGTCTGCGCGCTGTGTAAAGCACTTTTCCGCGTCATTTCTGTCACTTAACCGTGTGAGCAGGCTGATTTGCCAGACATTTATCTATTTTTTTAATGTCAGCACGGCTTGGTGGCCCCATTCAGCCTACAATAGCTGTTTCCAAGGGGTCCCAGCATGTCACAAGACATTGTTACATCAATGAGTTTCTTGATTACATACAGTAAAAAGTAAACATAAAAACATAAGAGCCCAATGCGTCGAAACAAAAATCCTAGTCCAATATTCAAGGTCCTATCCGTTCCATAGTCAAGCCACAAACATTTGGAGTGGCTTTCGATGGCTGTTCTGGTTCCGGAGACATGTGAGCACTAGTACTACTGCTTTTTTTCTTCTGCCTTTAATCCCGGAGAAGGTGTAATTGTCAGCGCGCTGTGTAAAGCACTTTTCCGCGTCATTTCCGTCACTTAACCGCGTGAGCAGGCTGATTTGCCAGACAAGCGTTCTGCAATTAAGTCGCGCGAATCGCAGTGTGATAGTCCATTACCACTGTAAGGGCGGCGTTCTTTCATCTTCCTTATTATCTCACGCATTACCGACAAACCCTCACCATTAGCCTGCATAACAGCTTGATTCTTTTCTCGTTCTTCACTTCCGAAGCAGTTACGTAGTAGCTCTAACGTAACTTTTCCTTTTGTTGTGGAAACATGTATATCATGTATAGTTTTGAGATCGGACACGTTGTTTGTCCGGATATGTCTTCTTGTACTGGCAGTACAACCAGCATCAAACGACAAGCAAATAATCAAAAAGCAGAAGAGAAATCACCAATTGTTGTATCCAGAACCGTGCTTTATCCAGGGCCATTGTCAAGGACGGTTCTGGACAGTCCACACGTATCCAGAACCGTGCTTTATCCAGAACCATGCCCAGATCCGGTTCTGGATAGTCTACTCTACGCGTATCAAGTGCCGTACAAAATTTATGTTCTTGGACGCGCTGAGACTATCCAGAAAATGCCTGATTCCAACCCTAACTCATTCATGATCAGGTAGAACCAGATAGACATTGTTCTGGATGCGATACCAACATAACCACGACAACCTCCCTGTAAGACTTGTCAAGGAAAAAAAAATGCGGAGTGGCGTGAGTTTATGGCTCATAGATATGCAGGTATCCCCCCGGCCCTTCCCGTACCCGTTCTTACGGTTCTGTCACAGCCTAATGCCCCCCCCCCATTCCATCATGTCATCCCTGGTGCCCTATAGGGGCCAGGCTAGCCCTCAGGATCCACACCGAGCAATGAAGTCTTTCTGGTCGATTCCTCTGTTTAATTGTGCCTGCCGCAGCAGGACTTATCTCCAGGTTTCCTTTCTTAATTCATGTTTTAATCATTGGTAAGTCAGAACTGATATCCTGAACCCGAGCATGTAACGTTATCGGCGAGTCCTGACAGGACGTGCCGCAGGTCATAGTTCGATTGCCAGCTCAGATCATCGTCAAATGTCTTAAGTTCTAGCAACTCACGGGGCATAATACTCACCAGTATATTTAAACTTATTGGGCCAAATTGATTAATCTGTAGAATTCAGACGTGATTGATTATACGGTTAATGATTTATGTTCTAAACAAGCGTCGGAATTCAGCCCTGTATGTCAAGACTGCGAGTTATGTTGTTGTTGATACAAATAAATAAACCAATAAACAGTAATAATCAAAAATAACCAGGCAGAGGTTTAGGCTTTGGCTTTTTTTACGTGTTCTAAGGCGTTTTATCGGGTTTGCTTTTGTACTTTCATTTGGATACTGTCTGGCTAATTTTATGCTGCATAATAACAAATCCTTGACACTCCATGGCGTCCACCAATGATCTGTTTGGATTGTTTTATTAGGTGTTGTATCGGGATTTCTTATTTGTACTTGTATTTTTTCTTTATTTGGGTGGAGTATTGGGTACTGTCTGGCCAATTTGATACTGTCTTGCAAATCCTTGATACTCCATTGCGTCCATCAATGATCTGCTTGGATATTAGGGGCAGACTGCTGATGTGTATGTACATACCTCCAGGTAACAATGGAATCAATGGAAACTAGGACTTGTGTCCTGTCAGTAATTCTAAGAGATGGGGGTCGGGACTTGCGCTCGTCGAATTCCATTTACTATTTATTTGTCTATGTAATTAGCATATTTTTCCATGTAATCGGTATATTCTTTGTTTATTCATTTTGCGTAGATGGAGACGTTAATATACGTTCCACGGAACTTGAGTGCGGTGTCATCTTGTATGTATTCATGTTTTTTGATGTTTTTTTTAATAAAAAAAATGGAAACAGGGACCTTATCTCTGAGCTGTTCTGTGCTTGTGGCAGAAGCGTGTATAGTTGGAGCTGGAGTTTTACGCTTGGCTCGAGACCCAGGCTACCGTCTGTGACTTCTGTGGCCCCGCATCAGCCGTCGGAGGGTTGGCTCTAGATCTTCACTGCAAAAAGTGTGAGGAAAGTGAAGTGTGAAAACCAAGCAAGACGTTCACACAACATCGGTGGTGCATAACAGAAAACATTGGGCAGAAAACATGGGGATACGTGTAAAGTAAAGGGCGGTTGCAGCATAGATAGATGAATATAGAAGGATTTGCCAAAACAGTTACTCAAGCAACTGGATATGATTATGGAAACGGTCAGACTTTTCAGGTAAGTGGATGCGCTCTGAAGGCGTATCTTATTACCTTCACCGACGAGATAAGGGATTTGTTTGTTTGTTTGTTTGTTTGTTTAAGGAACCTCCCATCAGCGACCATACAACCACTACTCTTCCTGGAGTCCTCACATTGTAAAATACAAACATTATAACGACTACATGCATTTACATTCACTCCTAACTACTAAAAACACGTCGTCTCATTAAAACATTTGCCATCTAATAATTAACACAGTAAACGTCATTAAAGTAACAATAATAATTAAATTTGGGATACGAAACAATTGAAAATGTTTTGTTGTACCTTTCACAAATCATGACAGGGTACATCCTGCAAGCGACAAGAAAGAGAATACACCAAGGAGCTATTGTCAGCTTATTACAGACAATCAGCCAATTAACCATTCGTTATATTCCACCTGCGTATAAGGGAAAATAATCCGTCGGTTTTCATTTAACTTCCTGTCTTTTTAATATGAGGTAAAGAGGTCCCCAGGGCCAGCCCCTAGTTAGTTCTTATATTCATCAATGGCTTTCCCGTCGTTTTCAATCTCTCGGATAGCACCGATGTCATACGGGTATTATAACACAGTTATGGCACAACACACAGGGCTTACGAGAACAGGGAAATCCAGGAACAAAGGTAAACGGTAAGAAATA
Organism: Branchiostoma belcheri; assembly: GCF_001625305.1. Lineage (NCBI taxonomy): Eukaryota > Metazoa > Chordata > Leptocardii > Amphioxiformes > Branchiostomatidae > Branchiostoma > Branchiostoma belcheri. Next base: position 666,370 of record NW_017804109.1, read on the forward strand.
CAAAAAAGGAAAGAAACTAGAATGGCAACATTTGCAAAGCAAATGCATAATGTTTACCTTCGCAAATGCACACACACACATATATATATATATATATTCTTACTCATATATATGGTCAGACAAGAGTCTAAATCCCTCCTGCTATAACATTACAACATGATGTAAGCCAACACTAGTTACCATGGTGACAGACGTCTGGTTTAAGTCATTGACCTTATTGGTTTGGAGAAGAAGAGGAGGAAACAGAGCAAAAACAGTATGTTTCCCGTGTGGGCTTGTTTGCAACCCTTGTACTTTTACACGAGTTAAGAAATAGCACCCCTGAGGTTGTGTAGCAATGTCGCGATGTGCATATTGGTTCATCGCAGAAATGGCCCCAAAATGAAAAAAAAAATGTTTATCCAGAAGGTAGGAGTGGAAGAATGACAAGAAACGTGGCCTAAAACGATGTATTCAGCTCTCGTGCCTGTCATATAATCAATAGTGGGTGGGTGATTTGATACTGCGTCGAGGAGGGGGGTCAGATGTCCAGAGGGGGGTGACATCCCTAGCGATTCCTGGGGGCGGGTAAAAAAAGGTTAACCAGAAGGTAGGAGGAGAAGGATGACATGACAAGAAAC
>NW_017804109.1:667009-727722 GCF_001625305.1 Branchiostoma belcheri
GGGGGGGCAAATCCCTGGGGACTGGCAGATCGCTGTGCCAGCGTACAGCTGTACTATCACAGCGGGCGCCTGGAGTCCTACACCATTAGGCATCACAAGGATCAACAGCACAGGGGATTCAAGGTCCAAAGTTGAACGGTAAAAAAAGAAACAAGAAATCTGAGATTCCAAACCTCCGGGCAGTATATAACGCATGATGATCAAAAGGACAACTTCACACAGTTTAGCTGCAGGACGTTTAAGAATAGTGTTTAACTTCTATTGTCAAGTTGCTGAACCATTTCTGATAAAGTTTAATGTGTATCATGCCCCAATTCCGCCATGTAAGGCTGCAATGGCATGTGTGTTGTAAATAATGGAAGGAGGAATGTTCCCGACCTCCCAACACTCCGCGAAAGACGTGAACTTGCGGCTGTCAAGCTGCTCAAGCGTATGCTCAGCCCTGACCACCCACTACATGATTTGGTACCGGGAGCCAGGTCGGACAGCACAGGGAGGTGTTTGAGGAACTCTGGGGGAATCACGGTGCCCAAGGCACGGACAAACAGACTGTACAACTCATTCCTCCATTGCACAATCAGACTGTACAATAGCGAAATGCAGACTTAGTGTTCTTTTCTTTCATGTCCCACTCTTGTATGTAATTGTCTTGTGCGTTTCTTATACTTAATAATATGTAAAGTCCACACAATTCAGGAGTACTATGTACCCCTGCTATGTTGACTATTCTTAATAAAATTGAAAATTGAAATTGAAATAATGAATAAACCAGTTCATCATCATGATAGAAAGAATCAGCAAGGGCTGCTGACAATTTCAGACATCTTTTGAGAGACGCACACACACACATAGGCAAGAGATAAAAAAAATGCAAGTATATATCATTCCCTTTGGATGAACTAATTGATAAAGAGAAGGCGTAAATTGTTTTGTGTATCAAAGGAAAGTTCATGACTAAGTTGCCTTGGCGACCATCAGCTGAGTGAAACAGAAGGCAAGAACAATTCCTTGCTACAATATATCAGGGTGAAGTATTTAATAAACAGGAACAGAGTGTTTCTTGTACCGCAGCAGATTGCCTACAGAAAAGTTGATGACTGAACTGAAGATGAACTGAACTGACTGCACGCACACTTCTAACACTTCTGGAGTGTTCCATTACCATCTTTGCGTGTCGCAATTACTGACAATTCACCTAAGAATGGAAAGTTGCCGGTATATTGATAGAAACTCCGCCTTGCATCGCAGCAGATTGCTTACAGAAAAGTTGGTGACTGAACTGACTTGACGAAGATGAACTGACCGATGAGGAAACTTCACGCACACTTCTAACACTATTTTACCGTCTTTTCGAGTGCACCAATGGTGGCAATTACTGACAATTCGCCTAAGAATGGAAACTTGCCGGTATATTGCTAGAAAACCCCGCCTTGCAGATTACTCCAGCCAAATTACTCGAGTAGAAAGTCGGTCCTTCCTGACATCTACCCGTCTTTTTTTCATCCCGTGCAAATGAATCTGAGAACACGTGAGGGGGAATTTTCGTCCCTCCGCTGCGAAGTAATTAGAGGGCGTTCCAAGGTTGGGTTCTATTCAGGGAGGGAAGGACAAGACGGTCTTGTGACACACGTCTTCTTAATCATCTCCTTAAGTACCGGGATGAGACGTCTTTAAGCCTTACGTGACGTCATGAGGCGTTGTGACACACAATCGCTGTGCCGGTAACAAGCTTCTTCTGGGACTGTGAAAAACTCAACTTTTTTTGTTCGTCTCCGCGCGTGAGAAACGTTAGAGACGTAATTTCCTGCGGTGTCACGTTGACCTCGTATGGCCCTCGCATCTGTATCTGTATCTGTATAGCCGCCCTTCGGCGTAACACACCAGATTCTGTATCTGTATAGCCGGTATATCCGCCCTTCGGCGTAACACACCAGCTTCTGTATCTGTCTAGCCGGTATAACCGCCATTTGGCATAACACACCAGCTTCTGTATCTGTATAGCCGGTATAACCGCCATTTGGCATAACACACCAGCTTCTGTATCTGTATAGCCGGTATAACCGTCCTTCGGCGTAACACATCAGCTTCTGTATCTGTATAGCCGGTATAACCGCCCTTCGGCGTAACACACCAGCTTCTGTATCTGTATAGCCGGTATAAACGCCCTTCGGCGTAACACACCAGCTTCTGTATAACCGCCCTTCGGCGTAACACACCAGCTCCGCAGGCACGCGGCGCGGCGGCAGCTAGCTATATCACACCGAACGACTTGTTACACACAATCTTTGCACATTTAATTGCAGGAGTTCTTCAAAGCATTCTGGTGATGATGCCCCAACTGTGCTTGGTGGCAACGAGTTCCACTCTACGATAGTTCTTGGGAAATACGAGTTTTTTTAACACCTCAACTCTCGGTTGATAACTCTGATATTTGATTGACCTAGGTCCTAGCGTGACGCTGCATGTTGTGAGTGTTTCTGACGGGAACCATGTCCCTGCCTCACGGGACCTGTCCTTTCTGTCACCTGCAGGTTAACCCTGGATAATTAGTCCCAAGGTGTGACAGGGACAATTAATCATCTAAATTGCAATATCTTATAATGATTTAGATGCTGAAGTTCAGATGCCGACCAGCTATACCCATAGTGGCCTCCAACAAGCTTTTTCAAAAACTGTTTCTTGTTGTGATGGACTGTCGTGTCACTTTTGGGTCTTCTCTTCGCTTTTGTGTAAGAGATGCCAGTGGGAGTGGGAGTGTGCGATACGCAACAACATTCACAATGTGTGATAGGGACAATTTATCATCTAAATTGCAATATCTTCTATGTGATATGGGCCAGGGGCCTGAAGTACAGGATAAACAGATAAAATAAAATAAATAATGATTTAGATGGTGGATTTCCGATGCCAAGGATTACTGATACATAAATCACAGAGGGAAGACGAATCGTGCACAGAAACCCAGAGAGAACACCTCTGTCAAAAGTCCCACGGAGCTGCCAGGCGTCATCACTCACACTGTCACAAACGGACTGGTACAATTCATCTCTGACAACAACAGAACTCCGACATGTCCTCAGATCGTAATCTCCAAGCAGATCCCAATCTCCAAGCAGATCCTAGGGTGGCAAAAGACAGTTTCAAATTAGCCAGGCAGTATCTATTCGTCAGAGAGGGTCCATACGCCATCCGTGATATACTAGTACTGCACAGTCAATTTGTTACTGTCTGTTGGCACTAGGATCTGTTTGGAGATTACTCAGAACCCCCGTCAACAGACCCGTGACTGATCGCGTACGTTTGTCGGATCATGTTCACAGCTCTGTTTCTACACAGATATCTTTTACAGATATGTTCATGGTCATTGCTCTGCAGAACTCACCCAACTAGTTCCACCACTCGGAACTTTTAAGCGTTCCACTAGGTTCTCCACTAGCTCTCACAACTTCACTGTCTAAACTCCTCGTTCGAAATCTTTTTACAGTGACAGTTTCTTTCCCCGTACGGCCAAGCTTTGGAATTCCCTCCCTGACAAGTGTTTCCCACCAACCTACAATCTACAGGCTTTCAAATCAAGCGTTCACCGCCATCTCTTGACATAGCCATGTTTCTCTCATCTTTCCAGTTCAATACCGAGAAGTGGTCGTATAGGCCTTGCATTGAACCACACCGTTAAAAAAAGCAGGCAGATCAGCCGCACTCCTCCACAGATGTTCAGAACAAGATCGAGAGGAGCTCACAGTGAACACTAGTACTCAAAAATGATTGACGATATTGTTAAAGAAGATCCTCATATTGACATCTTCACCGTGTTAAAACCGAGCACTACTCAACAATCCTATATCTTTACTGTTGCACCTTTACCATAATATGGTTATGGTTTTCTATATAGCGAAAGATGCTTGAATAAAACAGATGAATACAATTGATTGCTTGGCCTTTTTGGCCGTTTTCCCCAGAGGGCCATTGCTCCACACTATTTATTTGGTTTTATTACTTATCTAACGTCCCGGTGGAGTTTATATTACAGCTGGGATGACCCCATTTCTTTCACAATATGGACAATAATTCGGCCAATGGACGCGGCACATGATCTCTGTTTTATTTCATTTTTCTTCTCTACTAGTCTGTAAGAGACCGATACAATAGGATAGCACAGGTGGGAACGGTATTTGTATGTTGCTATATACCATCAGCTGGGGCGTCTGATTGGCTTTGTTCCTACAACAAATCTATAACGGTTATAAACTATTACAAAATAGCTCCTCTACGTTAGAAAGAGCTCATGATAAGTTACAATTGTGCATCTACGTTCAGTCTTATTAGCATTGGTCCAGTTCAATGACCAACTATTTGAGTCACACATCGTCATCACACTCACGCCACCCAACTAGCTATACCCATCTTGGCCCCTGGCCAGCTTTTTTTCAAAAACTATTTCTTGTTGTGATGAAGTGTGGTGTCACCTCTGGGTCTTCTTTTCGCCTTTGAGCCTAAGCTAGTCCGCCTTTGTGTCAGAGATGCCACTGGGAGTGTGAGTGTGTGATATGCCGCGACATTCACAACGCTGTGGCGGAGGTGAACGTCGTTTCACGGTTGCTTTCAGTCTGACCGGATTCTGGGCCTATCTCTTCCCGTCCATTCCTGCAGTTTATAAACACGCTGCAGTCTGACAAATTATATGCATCGAACACATCATTATACTAAAGAGAACCTCGCAGAATCTATATTAGATCTGTCCAGTGAAAACCGCAAGAACTTATAGATACGTAAATCGTAGAATGCGGCTTTTAACCGAAATCTTATTGGAACTTGCAAGAGAACCTCTATATTATATCCGTCCAGTGAAACCCTAAAGAAAGGCAACAACCTGTAGATCCGTAAATCTTAGGTTTTAAACCAAATCTTAGAGGAACTTGAAAGAAGTCTCGGTTCTATGGAGACGTTATTTGTGATCTTCGAGGCGGCTGACAATTAAAGAAAACCTCACAAAATCTATATTAGATCTATTTAGTGAAACCCGAAAGTTATTAGCGTAAATCGTAGAATGGTACTTTCATCAGAAATCTTAGAGGAACTTGAAAGAAGTCTCGGTTCTTTGGAGACGTTATTTGTGATCTCCCAGTTAATAACTTAGAGCCGTAATCTTAGTGTGGGGCTTTCAACCGAAATGTACTACTAGAGGAACTTGCAAGAAGTCTCAGTACTATGGAGACGTTATTTGTGATCTTCCAGGCGAGAAGATCTTTACCCTCCAGCGGGAAGACATCCTATTTCCTGTGCGGGCCACAGAGGAGCAATCCGCCCCATTACCCCGCGAGTTAGGAGTCGTTAGGCGGGCTTACTGAAAAATAAGGTGGGCTGAGAAACCGCCGGGCGGAGGCGAGGAAAACTGTTCAGCAAACACTTCAGCAGCTCGGCACTTTCCGAGTTTTAGCGGATGATTGAACCGCGGGGTGTCTCTGCGTCGAGAAAACTTCCTCCGTTAGTCCATTCTGTTAAGCGTCGGTAACGAGGTCGTGACGCAATTAAGACGATTTTTCCCGGAACGACACTTTCTTTATCTCGCAGAACCGGACGCAGTCGCCTCGTAATGTACTCCTTAAGGAGCCTTAACTTATAGTCTTCAGTTGTAACTGCGAGATCTTTATCTAGAATACACGACGTCTTGACTTTCGTTTCCGTCTTTTTAGGCACCGACAGCGTCAAACCCTCTTCCGGCACATCCCTCTATTTCCCCCGCGCGTTAATGTGCCGGAGGGGGCCATTATTTGTGATAAACCCTGTAAATAACGCTTTAGACTCACCAGGAAAAGTCGCTGGAGTTATGAAGGATGTTCAACAATGATCACAAATCAGTGAATCAGTTCTGTTTGTTTAAGTCTTATTCCCAAAGATGTTTGCCCTACCACGGCAGGTCTTAACCATGGCCGTACCTGCTGCCCCCACCTGAACTCCCTTCTGTCTCACTGATTACATACACATGATGACATCCGCGCTGGCATCAATTTTCCACCATCAAATTTCTTCAGGTACTGGAAGGATGACGCAGGTCGGAAGGAAAAGATGAAGATAGCAGAGGAAGGAAAGCAGGACTCGAATTACCACCAAGTCTTCCAAAGTCAAAGAAGATGTGAAAGAACGAAAATAAAGAATTTATTGTTTGGTATGCCATGAGTTCAGGTATTTGTCTAACATTCTAGACCACTTAGATTTCATCATGAATTCAACTTTTTCCCTAACTCGCATCAGTTTTGGAGGAGTCCTGAGGATGTCAACCATATGATTAAATCAGTCCGGCCTAACTTAAGTCGGGATTTACAGACCCAAACACTAATGCATTATCCTAGGAGAATCTTAACAGCCATTAATGGACTTTCAACTTAAGAGGACGGGACAAATGGACTTTCCACTTAAGACTACGCGACAAAAGTGCTGCGCCAGGCGCAGCCTTGACTGTTGGCGGTAACGTCCTATTCAGGCGACCGCTATACGGCCATGAAGGCACGCTGCTTACTGCATCAAAGTCTCCTAATTGACGTACAGAAAACATGACAGCCCCCTCGAGTGCCGACCTTTCAGTCACCGGAGATTCTGGTTATGTTCCATCGCATTTTCCAAAAGTACATTTGCCGCTAGTTTATGAACAATATTACTAAAACATATGCGGGCCGGGCGGTAGCCTCGGGAGCAGGCTTATAGAACTGGGGGTTTGGTGGTCTTCGGCTGTTTTCTGATTAGCCCAGTTCTAAAAACGGGGGTAATTCAACCAGGCCGGCTATGTTGTCTAGATGCAATCAGAAAATAGCACATAAAAGCTCCCAAAGACCCTGAAGACCCCCCAATCCCCCAGTTTTTGACATGCTATGGAGGCTAGCCGTGACATCTATGGGCTATGTCATTAGTCTCTTTTATAGCGCAAAACAGACGTGACAACCCAAATCGTGTGATTTCAGTTACAGTTAGCGACCCTTGGTCAGGGCTGTTGGAGTGATAAGTAACTCTGTGTAGGTCTCTATCTTAGCCTTTCATGAGCAATGGTCTGTGGCGTCTCCGCAAAACCGTTTGGCAGCAACTTAAGACTGAAAAGCTTTAGATCCAGGAGACTTACCGGTGCTTGAAGTCTATCAATTATCTAGGTACTTTCCATTTGCATGTAGAGTTAAGTAAAGTAGGGTCGAGGTGGGGGACCAAATCACTAGCGATTTTGCCCGGGTAGGAGGAAATCGATGGGGGGTGGGTGTGTGTGTGGGGGGGGGGGCAAAATCCCTGGGACGCCTGTCTGTCCCTTAGACGTCTCCTAAACACCTTCAAATGGCTCCATTAGTGCCGGATGTCCTTTACCTTCTCTCGACTAAAGCTCCAAGTTTTTCAGATTTACATGTACAGCTGTCGGAGTTATCTAAGATCTACTTCACCCATACAATCAAAGCCTTTTACAAACAGTGCCAGTCCCACGACTAACACAGCTGGTTCCCTTTTGTCTCGTAAAAGTGCTATTACTAAGTCGTTTGGGCGCTGTGGGACCATGGAGGTAAAAAAAATCATCACATTTTTACCTCCATGGTGGGACTAATCTACAAGACGATCTTGCGTAGCCTGGTTACCAAACCTATTATAGCTCCCGAGTCCTACGGAGAGGCTGTAGGACTTGGGAGCTGTAATAGGTTTGGTAACCAGGCTAGATCTTGCAGTGACAAGGTAGTATCCATCGGATACTGCCTTACTTACTAAGTGTCCACACAAATGGATACTGCCTTGTCACCATATGATCTGCTTGAAGATTACTGTGGGACAGCCCATCTAACTTTTCAATGGCCTCGCTTCCTGCCGTGTTCCCATGGACACGTTCACGTGTGGGTGGTTCCCGGAAAAAGAAGGTCGCTCCAAGTTCAGGGTCACCTGAAACCAGATCCGGCACCTTCGCTTCTGCCGCAGCTTTTCGTGACGTTCCCCATAAATAACTTGTTTGTTGTACCTGTGATTATCCCCCTGGTATGCGTCAGTAATTATAACGACCCTTAAGTTGTCCCCTACGTTACTTACGATTAGACTTGATATGACGCAGACGACAAGTAATGTGAATGGCTAATCACCTTTGCTTAACTTAAGCCCCTGCCACACATTCAGAACCTTCCCCCCAACACCAGCCGACCAAGTTCTGGAGCAGTCTGGTCAGATTTAGGCCACCCCTACCTTTCTATAAGACTAGAATTGAGTTAAATTTGAGTGCCAACCTCGCCCCGACCTACTCCCGAACACCGGCCAACCACCAGCCAACCATGGCCAAATGTCCCGTCCACATCCGAAGTCAAGCTTGCGAAAAACCTTCTGGGGTCGCAAAACCGCACTGCCTGTTAATCTCCTAGCAGATTCTGTGCGGCAAGGGGACTTCCATTAACCTCGTGGGGCAACCAATGGATCCAGGCGACCAATATAGACTCCCCTTGGCCCACAGAATCTGCCGGTTGTTGTGGTCACAATTAAAAGGTCCCCTTCAGTGGCATTTTGTCACCCTTATTGGTCGTTCTCCGGCAGGCACCCGTACCCGGCAGGTACCCGGCAGCTTCTCTGACGATGTCTTGTACTGACCCAATTAATATAGAGTTCACGCTTTTTGTGATCATTTGATCAGGGACGTCACACATTTTACCCGGGTTTACGAAGTACACATCTTTATTCTGTTCATCTGGTCTGTAACGTAACAAATGTGTCCCGGTGGACTGCCGGCAACCGGAGGGGTACCTCTCGGTCTTCTTACGGTGAGGTCATGGCGTCTTTTTGTCAGCGGGGCCCGGGTAGAATTTAATTCAGAATTAAATTCTTCTCGGGTCCCCGCCGGGCCCAAAAATAGCCCGGTAGCCGCAGGGTGCCCGGCGGGGCCACGTAGGGGTTACGCCCGAAAGTGCCATAAAACAGCCCGGGAACTACCCGGCAGGGCCCCTTTCTTCAATTGGGACCGAAGCATAAAACAGAATGGCAGATGGCGAGAGAACATGTTATGAGTCATGTACTTCGTCGGAGTGTACCCGCACATCCCACGTTCGAGTTTCTTTTGGTAATGTACGCCAGAGCGCTGAACTCTCATACTAGTATTCTGTGTCTCTGTTCTTCATTCTTGGCACTCGAATGTCAAAATGACCCTTGAGGTTTGACAATGTACAACATTACAATGCGTCACAACACAGGTAACGTGAGGAACGGCAATGCTTGAGTCCCCAGTGCTGACGTCATGATGACGACAATGGCAGGGTTAGCCTTTTCTTGTATTACAACAAAAGGACCGAAAGGACAAAGCCAAACTGTGTCTTTTGTGAGGAATGACGTACTTCTAGTCACACAGGGGCCCATGTTGACGCTACATGGGAACGGAATAACCAAAACCTTTACTTTCAGAGAGGATATGTATCCTGTAACTGGTCAAGAAAATGCAGCAGAGTTGAAAATAGCGAGGAAAGGACGCGTTGGATTTTAAAGCCCAAAAGCCCCAGAAGACGCAGTGGATTCTGAAGCCCCAAAGGTCCAAACGCCACTCCTAAGGTGGATAAGCTCACATGCTGGGCAGCAAGCCAACTTTATTCCAAATCATTTAACAATACATTGCGTGCACACGTGGCGAGCTGGGCTCCCTTTGCTTCTTTCCCCGTCATCATTCAGGAACACGGTCAAGGATAGAACCAAGTCGAGAAGAACCAAGGGGTCCTGGGTTCGAATCCTGCCATGCCACAAAAGTCGTGTCCTTGAGAAAGGCACTTTACACGACTTTCCTCACTTAACTCAGATGAAAATGAGTGTTGTGTAGCGTTGGTGGCGGCATAAGTTGAGAACTAGAGTGTGCCGTCACCATGTCTTATCAATACGCGTGGGATTTAAAAAATAGACATTGATATTGATACTCCAAGATGTAAACTATCAGACAAAAACATTCGTCATTCTTCTCACCTTACGACCCTGACACCTCTTGGTGTTCAATTAATTTTCAAAAGTGTGAATAAATCAGCCATGATAACATCAATAGGCCTACCGGGAGGTCAATTTAGACCACTATGAAATCGTAATGAAATTATCAAAAGGCGTTACTTAATAGCGTGCCGAAATAGGTTATGCATTGGTGATAAGTTCCACGGCAATGTGAGACATTTGATGATATTCTCTCGCAGATCCGGCGTACAAAAGAGTTATGAATTATTCCTTCCATGATTTGTCCCCGTGGGACGACGGTTAACTCGATAGCAACAGGAAACCATTAGCGACGCTTGCTGTTCTAGATTATTCCTCACCACGCCCCCACTCTTATCTAATGTGGTATAATTGCGGGTAATGTATTAAATGTATACGAAAGAGCTCGGAGTTCTACTGCACAGTTGTTGGGAGTTAGTTGTGTGCGCAGGTTGGGCGTGAAGACAGCGGCGTGTTGTGGACTGATTAGGCGGGCCAGAGTGACATTCTCTTGTAACTGTAAGTATGTACATTTCTGTACCATAAATCTTTAAGCTGTTGAGCGAGCAGAATGCCTTCACATGGCCGAATATGGCCTCTTAACACTCCCCAACCATGGTTGGGATTGGGAGCAAGGTTGGTTGTGGTTGGTTGGTGTTCGGGAAGGTCGGCTACTGCGCCCGCTAAATGTTTCAAAATGTTTTAAACATTTGGGAGCGAATGCTTAAAACATATATTCGTTGGGCCATGGTTGGAGACAGGATAGCTGGTGGTTGGGAGTAGATTAGCAATGGTCGTGGCTTGGTTGGCTGTCAAATTCAACTCAAATTTGATTCGACTTGTATCAAAAGGTAGGCGTGGCCTAAAAGCTGGTGTAGGTGCAGGTCGACATCAGAAATACCTGCACAGTTCCAGTTTTACCTGCAGCAATCTGCATGTATGCAGGTTGTATTTCCAGCCCTGCGAATGCCTTCCAAGCGACATTACTATAATCTTCCAGTAAACGTCACCAATTTCGATTTCCATTTAATGCAGTAACTTAATAGCTCGACTCAGGGAGAAAAGGTAGCTAGCTAGATTAAACCCTTCACAAGAATTGTCGCAGAATCGCCTGATTCCTACAGTATCGCCCCGCCTTAGGGACACAAGCTTTGAGACTCTGAGACTTTACATGTATTTAACATGCGTCTGTTGAATGTCAGAGCTTAACTTGTATCACTACGGTGTGTCAACGTAGTTGAGCTGCGTTATGTATCCCTAACAACCTGTGAAAATGTGTAAGTAGCGTCTGATTACATACTGCTCGTGTGAAATGTGTCAACGTCTGGTTATCTTTCCAAGTAGGTGATCTGGTGTGGAAATTCTGAAAGATGCAGACCGCATATACTTCAGCCACGATTGAGCTACAGAACAGTTCTCTAAAATGTACTTGTAAGTCTTCAAAAGGCTTTCGGTGCAGTTAAGACTGCCAAGGTTTCATTCTCTGGATTCCAACACCATGACTTTAGTACGGAAGGGTTCAGTCTACTAAACTACACTGCATTTCATCATCTATTTCTTCTTACGTTTGAGGCGGCCACCTTCAACATACTGAAGACTCTGATACCACTCTATGTGCTTTTAATACGGGTTATGGTTGGGTGGTTAAACATTGCCCTGGAACTCTTGCAGAGAGGAGGAGAGAGTAGCGAGGTTGTTCCAATCATGGATCGTACATAGGAAGAAGACTGTTGCATATTAAGTGTCCTACTTTGCGGATTCGCACCACCATTCATTGCTGACACTTTTTTTTCTGTGGCGGCTTGGAGGAACTCAGTAATATCTATCATTGCACCGTGTGCATCTGCAGCGCTTAGCTTATAGCGCGTAAAAATGAAAGCTTCAAACGATTGCTGGCGACAGATAAACGCCCGTTGTAAAGTATTGACTAGATTATCATTCAGAGTTTGAATGGAAGAAGCGATTGAGTGATGCAAAGTCGTACATTCAAGTGCCAAACAAAGTCTGTCAGCGTTGACACCCGACGTCACAGTTAATGTTCACCGTCATGTGAGTGACTCCTGATTCTATTATTCACCAGTTTCCTATTATTCACCAGTTCCCATTTCGTCGATGTAAAAGCGGGTAATCTTTTCCTCGAAAAGTACCCGGGCTGTGATTACCGTCTTATGCGTCATGAAAAGTTCAAAGTGGCAGAAAATTAATCTGCCCGCCCCCTCCACACACATACAACTGACGCAACTGAGGCAAAACATATCTACGGCAAAAAACAGTTAATCAAGCAACCGGATATGATTTTTGACCGTTTACAAAAGCATATCTATTTGGCGTATCTTATTACCTGGATGCCTAACCTTCACCGACGAAAAACATATCTGTCCTTTTATTTCTACAATAACTGAAAAGCGAGGAGAAGATGAATTTATATAACCATAGTTAGTTTAGTTTCCTTCTGTTAATCTTGTTTATTGTGACCTGTACTTAGCCAAGTGTGGCAAAAATGACCGACAAAGGTCGTCATTCATTTATTCAATCATTCAACTCGGAGCGGTGCCGACGTCCCCCGTAATTTCTGTGGGTCGGATTGAGGCACGTCTTCTGGAGGCCATTCTGGTGGCGAAATTACTCCATTACCCCCGCTATTGACTTCAGTGATGGCGGGGCACAACTCCGGATCCGCCCTGTCACTGAGGGCGATCTGTATCAGCAAGGAGGTTTTGTAGAATGTCCTTGGTTTCAGCAAGGAGCTTATAGCTCCTTGGTATCAGCAAGTAGCTTATAGCTCCTTAGTCCTTAGGTCTACGAAATGTCTTAAACCTCCTTGTCGTCAGCGACAGTCGGTGCTCTTTCTGTAATCTCGAGCTCCAGTCAAAGGCTTCGGCTTATTTTTGGCGTCTCTTTAGGCGTTTTTTATCGGGCTTTCTTTTTTCAAGTCGTAATGATATCTTTTCTTACGTCAACCAGGGGACGTATTGGATGCTGGCTGGCCAATTTGATACGGTCTTGCCAATTTGATACTGTGTTGCAGCGCCACCGAAAGATCTTCTTGGAGATTAGGCGGTCGATATTAGTGCTGTTCGTAGCTTCAACGCACATAGGAGCCAACTTTGTCAGTGGACCAAAAAGGGATTTTCTGGCTTGGGAAAATACAAAAAAATCCGTGTGAAAATGCAAAAAATCCGTCTTGAAATACAAACAATTTCTGCGAAAAGGCAGAAAATACACACATCCACTCTTGAAGAATACCACGCTGGTTAAGTAATTACTTCATATCAATGACACACCAAAACGGAAACAAATCTTTCAAATTCACACGTACATTACGCAAGTACACGTATACACTGTGGTGTCGTGATGTCGATAGATCTGTATTGACGCGTCCACTGACAAAAATAAAAGTATTGAAGAACTATCACTGTCAAGTAATTGTTTCATATCAATGAAACACCAAAGCGTAAGCAAGTCTCTCAAATTCACACGTACACCACGCAAGCACACTTAGAAGTGCCATGATCATGATTAGATCTGTATTGATGCCTCCACTGACAAATATAAAAGTATTGAAGAACTATCACTCTCAAGTAATTGTTTCATATCAATGAAACACCAAAGCGTAAGCAAGTCTCTCAAATTCACACGTACACCACGCAAGCACACGTAGCAGTGCCGTGATCAAGATATCTAGATATCTGTTTCAATTGACGCCTCCACGGACAGAAATAAAAGTATTGAATACCTATCGGGCCGGTTATGTTAACACATATCCCACGATGACCGCCCACAACGCCCGCTTAGGACAGATATGTTTCCTCCAATTATAGCAGCTGTCTGAAACAATCGACAGTGTGAAGTTAGCGGGCCTTCGCAATTCCTAAGTATCACGCAGGCCAGTGTCACATCGCAGATTGTCTAAGTAGGTGACTCTGGGTCCCTAATGGAGTGACCAGCCAATTTCATTCCGTGCTGTTGTACTTTCTTAGTGGCAGGTGGCAGATCACAGGTATTAAGTTAGCGGGTTGGCTGGTCTCCAAGTGGTTGGGAGGGGAAGATCGCGGGCTTTGGTCGGCTGCTGTTCGTCTGACACACAGCCAAAAAAATCATCTCCGTGCAGAATTAGGGAAAGGTGAAGGATGGCGAAGTGTGCGGTACTAAAAATCACTAAACACTTAAATTTGTTTATATATATTCCAACATTTCATGACTAGACATGGTGACGGCACACTCAAGTTATATCAACTTATTTTATGCCACCGCCAACGCAGGGGACAGATACAAAACAGGACAATACTCATTTTAACTTGAGTGAAGTGAGGAAAGTCGTGTCAAGTGCCTTTCCCACGGGCACAAGATCGGTGGCATGTCAGGACTCGAACCCTCGAGTCGAGCACTCTGCCGTTACGCCACACGACCCTACCTACTTAAAAAACTTAATTGCAAAACACCGAGACAGAGACAGGTCCTAATCTCCACTAGACTAACAACGTGGGTTTAAAGACAGTAAAGAGTACCCAAATAGGGCTAAATAATGAGAAAAATCATAGGCCAACGTAGCCAGAGGGTTCATTTGACCGTTGATTGACTACTCATAGCCAATTATTCCCTTTTTTGCCGAATTATACCTCGCATCCTACCCCCGTAGGAAGGCCTGGTGGAGGCTAGATAAATCCTATATCTGCCTAATGCAGATTGCCAACAAACAGGGAATCACGTCAGGAAACGGTGCTTTGAACAAAACACTTAAGCTTGGCTCAGAGCCGACCGATCAAACGTGATATATCTGCGGGCTCAGTGAGTAACTTCCGTAAACAGCTCCACTGTTACATACCTTCCGCTCTGGTTAGCACTAGCATCACCGCTTCAAGTAAGTACAAGGTTGGGGGCAGATCGGGTGCCACTGCACACACCAAGGGCTTGTACAGACAACTTTGATATCCCTTACAAGTGCTGGACGCCTCAGAGAGGCGCTCTTCAAGCAAAGGCCGGCTGTTTGTGTTGTAGGTCTCTTGCGTTACTTACTAGTATGCATTTTTCAAAATCTTGTGTGTAGCCTTTATCCATTATTTCAATGCGCTTAGTGTGTTGTAATCTCCAAGCATATTCTTTGGGGCAAGATCAGTCTATATTGGCCGCCTATAACAAAGATGTGCAAAGATTGGGTGTAACAGGTAGTTCGGTGTAATGTAGCCAGCTGCCGCCGCGCCGCGTGCCTGCGAAGAGCCAAAGGGCGATCTGCTTGGAGAAGTGGGTTTGGTTCGTGAGTTGGCGGCCCGGATTCGAATCCCCGGAGCCAGGGGACTGCCCTACTCGCTCCTTTGGCTTTGTGTTTCATATTGTGCAAAATACGCACAAACTGCTTGAAGAGTAGGACCAAAGAGACTAGGGTTTCACAACAGTACCTGGTGCTTTGTGGCGGGGTGATTAAAGACCTTTCCTGCTGATTATTTCGTACTATTAATTCATTAATTTGTGTTTCATATTGTGCAAAAGACGCAAACTGCTTGAAGAGTATGAGCAAAGGGACTAGGATTTCATAACAGTATAAAGGCCGCGCTAAT
Organism: Branchiostoma belcheri; assembly: GCF_001625305.1. Lineage (NCBI taxonomy): Eukaryota > Metazoa > Chordata > Leptocardii > Amphioxiformes > Branchiostomatidae > Branchiostoma > Branchiostoma belcheri. Next base: position 682,504 of record NW_017804109.1, read on the forward strand.
GGGCGCTTTGGGGACAGGGAAGCCTCTACCAGGCACCGCGGATCGCTGGAAAAAAAAGTAAAAATTGTCGCGCGTGTCGCATATTGGACCCTCTCTGGCCGGCTATTAATAAACTCTCCCTTTATTTTGGCCAGCTTCTAGTATTTTTAAAGCAATCTGTGGTGCCTGGTAGAGGCTAGGGTCGAGGAAGATTGAAGACTATTCCTGGTTAGCCTCTTTCGCAGACTTGTAGGGTGAAGGGGTTATTTTACTATACGACGCGAGTTATTCCGCGGAGGGACGGTTTTGCCGCCAAGTGAGTTTTGGGGAGAGTGTTCCGCACCCAACAAACTCCCTCGGCGGCAAAACCGTCCCTCTGCGGCATAACTCGCGTCGTATAGGAAAATAACCCCTTCACCCTACAGGTCTGCGAAGGAGGCTAATTCCTGCCGATGACTATTTGTGTAAAAACATCACATAATGCGGGTAATCGCGAGGAACTCAGTGGGGAATATTCTGAGAAAACAGCACATGACTCACGCAAAACGTCATGACGTCACAACAACGTCACGAGGGACTAATGCTCGTGCTCGTGACGTCATCAGATGACTCAAACTGCGTGTCAAATCAATCAAAGTACGCGTCAGGTCAGTTGTCCGATTTATTTTCTCTCTCGAAATAGTGCCGATATTACCGCCCCCTGGCTTTCAAACTTTGTACTAAAGTACAACAATCATGGATAAAAATACATAATTTAAAAAGTATTGTGAAGTGGATGTGCCCCCCACGCGTGTGCCATACGCATGTATGAATGGCCTTATTTGCATATTTAGGACAACTAAATGTCTGCATTTGCATATTTATGATACCTAAAATGAACTTCGGATCCCCTGGTGTGGGAGGGGGCAAGTTGATCTTGAAACTTACCAACAGAGTTCGATAGAACTTCAAGCTGTGACAGGTGGTGACAGTCGCTGGGGCGGGGGTGCATCTTCGGAGATATATGTGTGCATGTTCTCATTTGCATATTCAGGACAACTCAAATGAACCCCTGGTGTGGGAGGGGGCAAGTTTTAAATCTTGAAACTTACCGGCGCAGTTCGACAGAACTGACGCTGTGGCAGGTAGTGACAGTCGCCCGGGCGGCGGATGCATCTTCTGAGATGTGGTTTGTACTGGCAGAACAGGGTGGACGATACATTTGTGCAAAAGAACTGGTATAAATAGTTTTTAAACAGAAGACGCCATATTTTCATGGATGAGGTGACAATGGGGAATTGTGGGAGATGGGCGGTACCAGATATTGGGTAGGGGTGGGATCATCTCCAGCTTGTTTTTACCAATTTTCATAGAATTTTTGTGGAAATGATTTACGGAACGTTCGACTCGGATCATTGAGCAAAGACGCTAGGCACGAATGTTATACCGTAGATGAGGACCTGTGTTATAACTAACTTTACATCAATTTTATAAGAAAATGTTTCTTATAATCTTGAATTAATAATAAGCAGATGGTTCAGCTCCCTTTTGTCACAATGTATTCTCACTTGATTTGCCTCGTCTTTCGAATGCTGTAAGTTTGTTTTTACAGAAGCACAAAACGAAATTGAAATACTGAATACACACACAACACGAGCGAAACTTTGAGACGCAAAAACAACTGAAAACGGTCGATCGAAAACTGCAGGTCACAGTTGTCAAAACGTCTGCAAAAGTTAGAAGAACCGTTTGGTCATGTATGTAACTGCCTGTTGCTTTTCAAATGCTAACAGTTCACAACCGCCATCTCATTGTTTAAACTACTGCACCATTTGCGCACGAAGGGCACTAATCTAACCCATAACCCTTTTCCCGGCTCTAACGGTGTTAGTACCCCACATTTCACTCAGAGGAAGAGAAACATTTAATTGCCATCACCTGAGTGAAAAACTGGCTCTAAGATCCATGCACACCAGTGGGAGAGAAGCAAACTAAACTCCGCGATTACCATCTACCCAAGGGCCATATAACCCCACATCGTGAAGGGTATAAATCAGTTAAGACTTCAATACGGTTTGAGGTCGCCTCGCGGCTATCCGTCTCTAATTTCCGCCTCTACTGGTCCAGAGAGATAAGCGGGAGGGAGATGGGGAGGACTGATGAAGACATCATTTCTCCGGCCATCAACCAGCTAGAGGTGTTAGTTAACATGCACGGAACTGCCTACGGGAAAGCATTCTTTCTCAAAACATTATGATCCTTCTTTTACATGTTATCGATTTAACAAGTCGTTCGGTGTAATGTAGCCAGCGGCCGCCGCGCCGCGTGCCTGAAAAGTTGGTGTGTGACGCCGAAAGGCGGTTATACAGCCTATATAGATACAGATTATATTGCCCATTTGCTGATTTCTTACTTGTTGTTTTGTTACTTGTTGTTGTTTTGTTATTATTATTTACCATTGTATGTACCTTTCTTTGTCAGTGTGCTGTGAGATTAGCTTTTCACTACGTCTTTTTTTATACCTGTACTTCATTTGACTAAATCACTTGACTTGGTCCAAGATGACACATTTACGATTATTAACGCCTGCAAATAGAATTAGATCTGTGTCGTATCTTAATTGGTTACCCTGATATCACGTCTTTATAACCCCCTTGTGTTATTGGACATCTGAGGCATTATTCACCTCTTCCCGTTACTGAGAGGTGACAGTGGTTATTGGAACCCCAGGCCGTTTTCTTTCAGCAGAGGTTTAGGTTTTGGCTTATTTTTGGCGTGTTTTGGGGGCTTTTTTTTTAATCGGGCTTTCGTTTTTAAAACCCGGAGTAAAGTGAGATACCTGTGCAAAAAAAGTCTAAAAACACGCCAAAAATAAGCCAAAGTCCGAACCTCTGCCACGTGCTGGGTTGTTCAGGGTTCATAGGCAGAATTTTGCCACGGTTTTCGTGACAAATTCGTTTCTTCATCCAGATCCAGATACCAGCTTGAGTGACGTCCTCGCCCGGTTTCTCTGGGGGCGTTTCTATTGTATATAGCCAATGCCAGAAACACTAAAATGTCGGGCAATTGTTTTTAATTGGCGATGGTCTGGAGTTCAATCTCGTTATCTTTTGTCCGTTTCAAACGCCCGTTATCCTAGTTACCAGTGACCTTTGGGAGCTAAATTGGCGACGGGTCGTCAATGAATAGAGGTCTTTATTTTCAATCAGACTTTTTCTATAGAAAGTTTTTCGCAGGAAGAGAAGGGCCTACGTTTCAATCGAAGGGTATGAAAGATATTACCATGGCAACAGAGCAATCGGGGTTAAGGAAGGACATCTGTCAGGGAGTATTCAATGCTTCATACCTCATCAGTTTTATAATCACCGTAGATTGTGGTTGTATAATGACATGCTAAACAGTCGTTATGAACAGTACAAATCTGTATCTGTATCTGTATCTGTATAGCCGGTATAACCGCCTTTCGGCGTAACACACCAGCTTCGCAGGCACGCGGCGCGGCGGCAGCTGGTTATATTACACCGATCGACTTGTTACACCTAACCCTTGAACTTCTAGCTCTAGACATTGTTTAAAGCTATCTATTGACAATGCCCCTACTGTACTTGGTGACAGCGAGTTCCACTCTGCGATAGTTCTAGGAAAGAATGAATTCTTGAACACCTCAATCCTTGGTTGATAACTCTGGTACTTGAATGCGTGGCTATTTCTTGTTCTCTTCTGGGCTGGTATTAGGTACTTAGTAGTTGGGACATCCACCAGTTTATTAGTCATGTATTCCCCTTGTGACTTTGCCCTTCAATTTCCCATTCTAAGAAATAGCAGACGGTGAACAGCGATGATGACGACCGGGAAAATCTCAAAATTTCTGACTACTTAGAAACGGTTTAGTCGGAAGACGGAGATGTAAAAAAAATCGTTCTTCATGATAGCGAGCTCGTGCGCGGTATCACGGTACTAAGATGAGATGAACTGGATCTAATGTCCTGGTGCTGGGTTGCAGACTGCCTGACCAATACGTGCGATCGCCATTAGCCTCCACCAGGCCTTTCTACGGGAATACGGATTGTAGAATTCGGCAAAAAGGCCTGAAATTAGCCTGGAATCCATCCGTGAACGCTGTGTCTCCGCTCCGTTGAAGGCAGAGCGGAAGAACGGAGCGGAGACACAGCGTTGACGGGTGGATTCCAGGCTAATCTGGTAGTCAAGTGCACCTACGTTAGCGCTGTTACTAAGCCTATTGTTTTCTGTTTGGCGTCAATGGAAGCATCGTCACCAACACGCGGGTCTTTCGTTCCTAATCCCGGATCACGCGGCTGCACAACCCACCTCCGATACTCGTACGAAACAATGCGTTTTTTTTTTCACATTGATAAAGCAGCAGATGAAACGAAATACAATACTGCGTGTTCACGTTTCCGTGAGTTATCAAAGCAGGTAACAACTCTTCACGCCGCTACACAATCATTCACGTGTGACATTCAAGGCGACTTGAAGTTCCGCGAACTCACTTGTCATACACCGAAACAAAATGTGTTTTTGACATTGATGAAGCACATGAAAAGAAGTATAGTACTGCGTGTGAACCATCAAAACAGAGAACAATTCTGCACGTTACTGCACAAACATTCACGTGTGGCATTCAAAGTTCTCTTGAAAACCATTGAGTCGTCTTTGATTCAGAGAACCCCGTACCGGTGAACTCATCTCTCATACACCGAAACAATGCGTTTTTTTACATTGATAGAGCAGTTGAAATGAAATACAATACAGTTCGCGTGAGCCATCAAAACAGAGAACAAGTATACACGTTACTACACAAGTATTCGCGTGTGGCATTCAAAGCGACGGAAGTTCCGCGAACTTACTCTCATACACCGATACACAACGCGTTTTTATAATATTACTAAAAAGCACATGAAAAGAAGTACACTACTGTGTGTTCATGTTCACGTGAGTCATCAAAACAGAGAACAATTCAACCCGTCTTTACTCAATGATTCACGTGTGGCATTCAAAGTTCTCTTGAAAACCATCGAGTCGTCTTCGATTCAGAGAACCCCGGCAATTGCCCATCGTCAGTTCTGTTCGCGTGGTTCCTGTACCGTCAGATGTGCACACGTGTGCGCCTCCCCCGCTATTCTGTAGGTGTGGTTAAATACCGGCCGCCTCTCCTGCGAGTACAGTAGTCATGAGGCTGCCGCTTGGCGCAGGAGGACAGACGCTCGCAAGTTCCGCACGACAAGGCTTCTTTAGCTGCTTGGCTGGTAAGGTTTAGACTTTTCCCTGCTGCATGCCCAGCTATAGATTTACGAGAGAGTCGATGCCAAGAATGAATTGACGCTAGATACTAGTAGCTTTAAAACGCATGTAGTTCACCGTGTGTTGTTAGATGTACAAAGGTTGGGTCCTACTTGAGGTTGGGTGGATCGGTGTAATACAGCCAGTTGCCGCCGCGCCGCGTACCTACGGAGATGATGCGTTACACGGAAGGGTGGTTATTCCGGCTAAACAGATACAGAAACAATGTGTTAACTGCGTGTACAGTAGTCATGAGGCTGTTGTTCAGCGCAGGAGGACAGACGCTCGCAAGTTCCGCACGACAAGGCTTCTTAAGCTGTTTGGCTGGTAAGGTTTAGACTTTTATTATGCCAACATTTCATGACTGGACATGGTGACGGCACACTCAAGTTATATCGACTTATATTTTATGCCGTCACCAACGCAGAGGACAAATACGGGACAGGACGATACTCATTTTCACTTGAGTTAGTGAGGAAAGTCGGCATGTCAGGATTCGAATCAGGGACCTCTTGGTTCCGAGTCGAGCACTCTGCGGCTACGCCACTTAGACCCTTCCATGCTGCATACCGAGCTATAGCTTTACTAAGGGGTCGATGACAAGACACAATGGGCGCTAGATAGCTTTTAAAAACGCTTGTAGTTCACTGTGTGTAGTTAGATGTGCAAAGGCTGGGTGTTACTTGAGGTGGTTCGGTGTAATACAGCCAGCTGCCGCCGCGCCGCGTGCCTGCGAAGCTGGTGTGTTACGCCGAAAGGGGGTTAGACCGGCCATACAGATACAGAAGCTGGTGTGTTACGCCGAAGGGTGGTTAGACCGGCCATACAGATACCATGTGTTTATTGACATCGGCCGGGTAGCCAGAGTAGGTATAAAATGAAATTGTACCGGTAGAATCGAAAAGGATGTCTCCGAAGCTTCAACGTTTCAATGCGGGAAACGGGGGATATTTCTCTGGCCATGTTCTTATGCGTCTTGCCGAAACATTTGTGTTTTGCGCCCAAATATCTTGGAGCTCTTCTACTTCCATGCAAATACCAAGGCCAAACCGTTACGCGTTCCTTTTGCGTCTTTTTCTCGCCGGGTTCAGTGCATCTCGTTCCTCTAATGGGGTGCGACCTGGATGTCCCTGACCAAGGAGTCACCTTTCAGCCTTGCTGTACGCATAGTTTAGTCCTCCTGCTTTCTGGTACCGCATGACTTTAAAATAACCCCGACTTTGGTATGTGGTTTCTTCCGACTTTTGGTATCTTCCCTTCTGAAAAGGTTACCGTCACTTTGTAGAAATGGAAGCAGAATTCCACAAGAAGGAAAAAAGGGCAACCTTTCCCACAAGAACTTAGTAATTACATCTTAGGTGGCGACCCTGGTGTAAGGGGCTTTGGAAAAAAGGGCAACCTTTCCCTCAAGTACTTTGTAATTAATATCTAAGGTGGCGACCCTGGTGTAAGGGGCTTTCCGTGGGTTCGTGACATTTACTTAGCGTGGCGTACGTGCCGTATTACCGAGGTGCGTAACAGAAACATGACTTGTAACCCGGGTTAGTCCTCTGTGCCTTCAGCCATGATTACAGCTAGCTTCCTAAGATCCGAGGTTTTAGCGGCCGATGCCACAAAGCTTTGTGGGCGCAGGTCTTTGTTGGGCACGATCCCCAGTTTTGTTACAGCTAGCTAGCCTCTACCAGGCTTCGGGAGGCGGCTGGAAAGAGTAGAAATCGGCCAAAATAGAGAGATATCATGCCAGGGGAGTTGGTCTGCTGGAGAGTACAGTTTGCCGCAAACTGTTCTCTCCAGCAAACCAACTCCCCTGGCATGATATCTCTCTATTTTGGCCGATTTCTACTCTTTCCAGCCGCCTCCCGAGGCCTGGTAGAGGCTAACAGTAGTTGGCCTGCATGCCAGAAGGTAAATTCGGTCCAGTACTCAAGCCTGGGTGCCAGACCTACACAGGCCAGTCCCTCGGCTCCATAGCCAACATTCATCCAAGGAAATTATACCACAGCCCCATCAGTTAGATGCTGGTTAACTCTAGTAGGCCTAGCGTGCTATGGCTACACTCACAATACTAGTGTACTAGTATCCCGGAAAGCAAATGTTGACCAAGATCTGAATGTATGTAGACTGGTTTACATTCCACTATGGGTTAAAAGCATTGTAGCAGCTGCAGGTTTAAACACAAAGTGGTTAAAAGACACATTATGTCAGATTTTTAAAACATTTACAAAAGTGGTTTTGAGTGTTTTAGGATTGCTAAAAAGTTATAGAATGGGGCTAAAAGGTATCGTTTGATCCCAGTAGGTAGTGTGTATTGACGGCTGTGGTCGGAGGTAGCCAGGATGCAAAGCTAGGCGACCCACACACTGAAAGCTTGCAAGGGGAAAGTCAGTCATTGACGTCTTTCTGAACGCAAACCGAAAACGTACAGAGTCGTATGTGCTATGGCGGTCAGAATACATGATTCTTTATTGACTCAACATAAAGTACAGGGACTTTTGTATGGTCTTCTACAATTAAAGATCTAACCGTGTATGAATATCGCCATCCTACGTACAGATTATATGCATGTGGCAAATTACGTACAGAATATAGGTCAGGGGTAACAATAAATGTTTAACAAAAGGCGGTTGCAAATCTAGGCGATCTACAACTACAAGGGCAACGTCACTCAGTGCATGTACGTTTTTAGTCTGCGTTCAGAAAGACGTTGGAGTCGTAGGTGCTCAAGCGCGTCAGAATACGAAAGGTGGTGTCGCCAAATGATGACTCTAAAGGCTTAAGCTTGTCTTTGAATTCTTTCTATGTTGTGGGACTGTGTCTTGGTGAAATGCATTGCCCATATGTCTTGTCTTCTCCGTGTGGTAGAATTGTACAATTCACTTCTGTCCTTTCTCGTGTGTTTGTTTCAGAAAACTCTATGCGCTCCATGCGTGGGACTGTGTCTTGGTTGAATGCATTGCCCATGTGTCATGTCTTCTTCGTGTGAGATCTCAACGAATATTCACTACTCTCTTTTCTGTGTGTTTCAGAAAACGCTATGCGCACGTTAGTGGTGTCGTGGGGCTGTGTCAACATGTAGAATGCATTGCCCATATGTCATGTTTTCTCCGTGTGAGGGCAAGGAGGTTTAAAATCAAACCTTCTTGGTGAGAGTCAACAAATATTCACTTCTCTCTTTTCTGTGTGTTTGTTTCAGAAAACGCTATGCGCACGTTAGTGGTGTTGACTTGGATATCCACGCTCTTCCCGTTCCTGCTGACCGCGGCCGGAGCCACGCGGCCGGCGGACTCCCGCACCACCTACAAGGTCTCTCGGTGGGATGAGGCCTGGCGCCCGCAGCGGTTCGGCCGCAGCGCCCGGGGGGACACCGGCAAGGACGGCTGGCGGCCGATCCGCTTCGGCAGGGGGCGGGATGAGCAGGGCTGGCGGCCGCAGAGGTTCGGGCGGACGGAGGGGCTGCGAGAGGTGCTGGCCGGCGGCGGAGAGGCCGCCTTCCCGTTCAATCTTCAGATGACCAGAACCGACCTCCGCAACGACGACGACGACTTCTTCCCCGCCGCCAGCGGCTACACGCCAACAAGTCTGCGGGCGCTGGCAGACCTCCTCCGGCTGTACGACCACGGTTCCCTCGGTCAGATCGCCAACGGGGCCGGTACAGACCACCGCGTGGTCCATCCGCCACCTTCCCTCAGAATGATCCGGGCAGCTGCTGAGAGTGTTCATCACCGGGGATTCGCGAAGGATGAGGTCGACCGCGCGGGGGACAGCTTCGCGCCTCCGCGCGGCACCGACGACTGGCTAGCCGAGATCCAGAGGCTGGGACTTCGCGGCAGGAAGCGACGGGACCTCAGCTAGAGGCCGGCGGCATCGGTGGGAGAGGGAGATGGCGAGAGCGGGCAGGTAGGCACCGCTGAATGACCAAACAACACCAGCGTACTTCGTGAACAGGACTCACAAACATCGGGACGAATCAGAACTATTCCATGTCGTCTAATAAGTTGACTGTCAAAGGTTGCATCCGTGAATAATTTCATCAGGTTGGTGATTGAATTGAATAATTGAAGAGCAAAAAGTTCTTCATCCACAACCACTTGCATTGGCACCCTCTTTGCTTGCGATGTTAGCAGTAGCACCTAGTTTGAGTGCAGTGAACCAGTAACACCTAGGTTCAGTGCACAAGTCTTTATTGCCCTGATAAAGATGACAGATGGTCATCGAAACGTCGGCTTTTGTTAAACAAGTGGTTGTGAAAAAAGAACTTTGCTATTCTGTCAAATGTTACCGTTTTAAGAAAAAAGATCTTGTCTTTTTGATGTCAACAAAGGCACCAACTGTGTGAAGTGTGATAATGACTTGGGAACTTCTTTGACAGTCGTTGTTCGAGGACTTCCCGTGTGTCTTGTTATCTTTGTCAATTGAATAATGTATAAAGAAATATGATTCAGAATATATCGATTTTGAGTGAGCGAAACGCTCCCCTCTGCTCCAGGCTATCCAAAGAATAACACGTACAAGACTATAGGCGTTTGTCACAAGAAGCCAGGATTAAAAACGCAGGATTGTTAGAACACGTCATGGATAGGAGAAACTCAAGTGTAAGTTAGTAACACACGCCACATGTGGTTGTTACAAAACAAGACATCCAGGATAAAGCTTAAGCTAGGATTACACCAGACATACATGGACTCGACCGCTAATGGAATGTAAAGATCTAACGGAACTTGATGTTTAAGCAGTGCAACACGAGTCCACTGTGACGTTATTACGTAAGTACGTAGAGCCAGGGGAGATCAGATCGGCCTGAGTAGAAATGACGAAGGCAAGGCTGTCAGATGACGCACTTACTTCAAACATTCAATCTACAATGGAGCAGGTTACAAACCATAGAATCGCAAGGACAATAAACCATATCATATTTGAAGATATTACGGCTTTGTCTTACCTGTTTGTGTCTCTGTCTGTGCATATTTTCTTCCTGTAGATGTCTTTGCAGTCAAATACCAGCCAGTAGTGAGAACAGACATGTAGAGAACGGACACTCAGGCCTAGAAGTCAACTGTTTTCCCAATTGACCCAGAATTGTCCCTTAAGTAAATTTCAATTGTCTCGAAGTGAGGATGGACTGTCCCAACCTATTGTTTAGGAAGTGTGTATGACAAAAAACAATCTGATGTACAACTCGAAGTCAATATTATTTGGCTTACGTGCACTAGCTATAGTGTTATTTCCAGATTTTAAGTTCATTGGCACAATGAAGATATCTCCGGCATCATCACACATGCACACACTGCAATGGAATGAATCAGACATTTTTGAAATGTCCTTGAATGAACCGGATTTGAAGTGATAATCGCCAGGAGTTAATCGTCATACCCCAGACATGTTGGCTGGCATGGCCAATGATCATGACGTTGCTGCCATAATCAAGACTGTCTCCGCCCTGCAGTTTCTATATGATCTACCAAGGGGAGCAGTGCAGCTTCTGTATGTTCGAAGTCTGCGATCAAGCTCGGTGAACAGAAAGGTGGAAGATCACCTCTCATTTTTTGGAGGCTCTGGGTAGGGACAAGAGGCTATTATAACCTCCAAGCAGATCATACGGTGGCAAGGCAGTATTGATCGAATTCATTGGCCAATGGATGACTTGCCACCGTATGATCTGCTTGGAGATTAGAGCTACTTCGGTATACAATACACACTGTCTGAAAATCAATGTTGTAAGGCATGCAATGTTACATGCTTGGAGAGTACAAAGGTATGAGCATTCAACTTTTGGGAGTTGTGATGAATTCATGTTTTATATAATTTCTCTAATTATCCAAATGTATGTCCGAGATTGAAACTGACATAGATAAACTCATGAAAGAGAAAAAAAATCCATTCAAACACACCATACCTTACAGAGCACTGGGTGCTCGTTTATTTGCAAAGAATAAACTGCTTCGACTTTAATTAATTACAGATGGCGTGAACATGATTACAAACATTAGCGACGTTTTTTCCATAACAGAGCTAAATCACGTTGTACTTCATTAGTCAACTACTTTGTACATGAAAAACTGGACAAATAAGCCTTAGCACAGGATGTGAAAAAGGTTGCCAGAAGACATAGGATTACATTACTGCTACTGATCTTTCTGTTTTGACTAAGTAGGTAGCATAGAATCATTGAGAACAGAAATGACCATACATTCACGGTGATACATTAATTCTGGGTGACGAGATTTTCAGTGGCACTCTTAAAGTTAGATTTCGACTGATTGAGAAACCTTACTCTTTGTGCGAGAATTCCGTGAACCATGATTGTGCAGACGTTGTGTGCGGATGGTTCCTACTCTACAGAAAACGTCTACTCTGGTTTATTGTAAGACTGCACTTGACACAGAGGCTAATCTCCAAGCAGATATGTCAGTCAAGATTGTTTTCTGGTCTTTTCTATGTATCCAGGTCTCCATTTACTATTCCACCCTAGATAGACATACACAATGTACTACATGTTGCAAAAACATGTGTTAAACACTGACTGATTCTTTTATCTGCTTGGAGATGAAACCAAGGCCAGGTGTGTCTCTACCAGAGGTGGTTTGTATGGTCTGCATTGACCTCCTAAAGTACAAAGATGACGGCAAAAAATCCTGCCAACACTGGTCACTCTACGTTAGGACAGACATTCGAGATTCAGTAACATAATCTTGAAGTTGAGACTTACAGAGACATCAGCATATGATAATATGAAAGATTGAAAGTTTATTCAATGATGATGTGAATTGACTGTACTTAGTTGTCTTGCAATGGCTTTCCTACTTAGAGTGACCAGTGCGAACACAGACTGACAGAATCTCAGCATGTTTGTTATGAATTCAGACATGCTAACAGCAATGATGTACCTCATTGGGCATCTACTAATGTCTTTGTCAAATCTTCACAGTTCTTCGAGACAAGCTGATGGTACATTGAAATCTTGGGCAAACATGAACATCCATTCTGAGACCTGCACTGCCTTCATGCTTGAAAAGTGTGCCACACAGAAGCAAATTTTTAAAGGGGTGAAACCTTTCTTACAACCATGTGATTGTTTCAATTCCAAACTGAGCAAAACCATTGTAAATGTTGACAAAAGCAGTGCAGATCTCAAAAACTTGTGTCCACCATCGCATAAAGTTTGACAAAGGGTTTTACAAAACTGTTCTAGGCTGCCTGTTCCGACATACAGCTGTTAGTGAACTTTATAATACACACTTTTCCTGTACATAACATTAAATATATAGATATTTCCCCTCGCTGTACAAGAATCTCTGCTAGTGGCCTGTCTGAGGCCACCCTTCTACGGGAACATTGCAACAGTCCCTCCTCTGCTAAGTAGTAAGTTTGCTCCTTACAAAAAGGCTATGGTCTGAATCTGACTACCAGCATGTAACTCACACTACGTACTCATACATGTACTTCTCAAAGTTAGCCTGGAAAGCAGAGCGCTAGGAGAGCACACATGTCATGTTAGAGCCTTCTGGCTACCGATGGCAAGATGTGGGAATCGAGAAACAAGCAGAAAAATTGAATCCTCAAAAAACATGATGAGACATGATCAGCAATTTAGTACAATGCATCGAAAACTCTTTCACTGCTAGCACTCTACACAAGATACGGCGAAGTAATTCCAATGCTGACTCGTCCTTACTTTAAGGCACATTTACTTTCTCCTTAATTACAATACTAGTGTACCAACAAAGCATGCAGGTCACAAGGCCCAAATCCTCCCCTGTGTAACATGAGTCTTATGCATGGCTCACAGTCACAGAATACAAAAATGATAAAATAGAATAATTAAATAAAGGTTGATTTACATAATATCTACACGTTTGGCGACCCGGGCGTAACTACATGTACGACCTGATTGTCAGGACTATTCACATATGTACAGCGGTGTCGTTACCATGGCAATGTCATTACCATGGAGATCAGTTTCCATGGCGATCCGATCCAGGGACAGTTTTTGTCTGTTATTGCTGTGAACACTCTTTAGTACATGGCTAGCTCGTTGTTTGGCTGGGTAACCTTGTTAATGAACAGTAGGGTTAGGAATAAGTTGCGTCGACTTTTCCTTCTGTGGCTTATTTGTTGATGTCGTTGTTTGTTTGTTTGTTTGAAATGCCGTTTTGTTACAACGCAAAGTCTGTGCATATCGCTGAATGCAGCTGCGAAGCTCTCTCTGTTCCACAGAGTCCAGAACTTCCATAAAGAAACACACACACGTCTTGCTCCAGGCAAGTCCAACACACTTCAAGCCGCCACACTTGTGTAAGTTTCCTTCCCCGCTCCTCAAGTAAGTCTTCAACGCCCAACAACGAATCATGAGGGATTCCCAAGGAATCGGTCGTCGCAGTTCCGAATTCCGGAGGCCCCGTCTCGCATCTGGAGGATGGAGCAGGTACGGAGGAGGGTTACTACGGTTACGGTTGTTGCCGTGACTACAAGCGCTGCTGAAGCGACAACAAACGAACGAGGCAGGACCACTCCAGTGTTAGACGTCTACGCCATTTGCCGGTTGGTTAGCGCTACGGAGAAGCATCTGTTTCACACGACAGCTTACTACGTCACTCCTATAGTCATACCTGTGGAGATAGTGGAGAAATGGGACCGGTTAGTTACTAACAACATGCCATGATATCTTCATTATCATACACCCTATCACCTAACTACACGTAACCTGTATTATGTCTACTGACATTATCCAACTGGCATTAGACAAAATTAAAAGTCTAATTGAAGATCACTGATTCATCATTGAAAGTCACATATTTATTGATCATGTTTTAGATATGATCGATCGTGATTCGAAATGTTAAAAAGCTGATGTTAAAAAGTTCTTTTGTTGTTATTTCCAAGTCAAATAAAGAGACAAAACCGTTGTGAGAAACTGTTTTGTTAGTTCAGTTTTCACAGTCAAGTCCCAGCTGCAATGCAACATCACCTTCTACCATGGAAACACTCCTGTATTTGGATTGGGCTGATCTGAACAACTTTTGCAAATCTTGACATTACACAGGGAACATTCTTGTATACCATACCACAAGAAAGCATCTTTTCTCTGCCACTGAATTTTCAGAAATCCTTTTCTGTTGTTTTATTAGAGAAAAATTGACTTGTGGTATTCACGTTTGACATGTTCTACATGGAAGGGGGAGGGGGGCACATCAAGTTGAAGGTTACAAGGTCAAATGCAAATGCTACCCCAAAAACTTCTCCCCACCCGACATCCTCACATCCATTCCAACAGTCAAGGCATATTCCATTGTGGAAATAGGGGGGCATGCATTTAGGGGTGGTTAGGGCACATACAACAACCAGACAAACCACAAAAAACTGAGACAACGTGTTGTGCGACTCACCCCGAGTAAAATGGCGGACACCAAACCGTTACTTTCTTTGAATCCCAAAGAAGGTTTTGGCCTGAGGGGGTTAGGGAGAATTGAATTCCTGGTCAGTCAGTGGCATGCGTTATTAGAGTGCGCAATGACACAGACAATAAGACAGAACTTTGAAAACGGGACGTTCCAAAAGAGAATGTGGAATGGGGGAGCTGTGAAGTAGATGTTAGACCCACATCCCTCCAAGAAAAAGTGGTAGCTTCCTACTACGTAGAGAAAGTAGTGAAAATCTAAAGGGGGTGGGGGGTGTTTCCTTGGTAGTGGGTTATGCGTGACATTGCAGTGTGGGTGAACCATGCTATGCTAGAGACAGTGCTCTCTGCTAAATACACAGAACGGAACATGGATGGTGATGATGGTTACTCGAGTTACTACAGTAAATACAGACAGAAAACAGAACAACAAATGTTGATAACAGTTAACTACATATGAAGTAACAAGCTAGTAGTATACAGCTATTACGTGATAGCAAGTGTGTTTTGCAAAATAGCTCGAAACCAGCAGCAAGTAATCATAACTACAACTACATATCTGTACCAATAACTATGCTCACTTTCCACTTACTGAAGATGAAAGCCTTTTGATTCTGGGAATTTTTAATTGAAACACTACACTACAAGTTTTCCTTAAGTCTTTCTAAGCTTGCGTTGTTTCTCTGTAGGAAATATGACTGACTGAGTTCAAGGTCAAACTACTTCCAGCTGTGACAAAATGGCTGCCGGTTTTCTTCTGTGAGCTTAAAGTGTTCCTAAAGTCTTTCTAAGCTTGCATCCTTAGATTCCTTACTCTACAACTGTAGGGAATATAATTTATAGTTCAAGGTCGAACTACTACTTACAGCTGTGACAAAATGGCTGCCAATTTTCTTCTATGTACAAGTTTTCCTAAAGCCTTTCTAAGCTTGCATCCTTAGATTCCTTACTTTATAACTGTAGGGAATATAACTTAGAGTTCAAGGTTGAACTACTACTTACAGCTGTGACAAAATGGCTGCCAGTTTTCTTCTGTGTGCGTGGGGAGGGGGGCGATGTCACGAACGGAGCGTCTGTCGGAGCTGGAGGCATCAGCGAGGACGATGAAGGAGACATGGCGTTGGTGGAAGGAACAGAGTCACTGGAGGTTTCAACGGAGGACCGGCTTGGTGTCCGGCCGTCAGAGTTATACACGCTCATGCTGCCGTCTGTGGAGGAGCTTCCCGTGCTGTTGGGCCCTGCATGCAGCAACAACGTGCAGCACAGCGTTAGTCAACAGCCAATCACAGTCAGGTGCAAACACTCAACAGCCAATCAGTGCCATGACATTCCGTGCCTTCATACAAATCACACGGAAGAGTCAACACCCAATCAGTGGCTTTGAACAATTTCTGTATAGTCCAACAGTCAATCAGTGCCTCAGCACAAACCACATTCAGAAAGGTCAACAGGAAATCAGTGGCCCTGCGTCAAACACATTCAGAACAGCCAAAGAAAACACTGTCTTATGTTGGTGAAGGTTAGACATCCAGGTAATAAAATATGCCAAAAAAACATTTACTCAAGCAACTGTTAGACATCAAGGTGATATGATACATAAAACAACAATTCCAGTTGCCAGAGTAACTTTTTTGGTGTATAACAGTGTTTTATGCACAAATGCATGGAGTAAAGATATTAGTAATTCCAATCACTGACTTTGCACAAACCACATTCCATATACATGCCAGTACACAGGAAAAACTGGTCACATGAGATTTTTTCCAATACACAGTGCCTTCAAAGGTTCAATTGACAGCTCAAACAGCAAGTCCATCCCAAACATACAGAGAAGAAACTCACTGAGAGAGGTCCTGATGTTGATCTCCTCCTCGTCTGCCTCCATGAGCGATGACGGGATGTCGAAGTTGGCGAGCGCGAGGCCGCCCAGGATGGAGGAGGTCTGCGTGCTGCTGGAGGAGCTGGAGGACGTGGAGATGAGCGAGTGCGGCCGCTTCAGCGACGGCGAGTGCTCGAACGACGGCACAGCGATCGAGTTCCTCGTTCTCGCTCCTGAGGTGGGGAAAACACACAAGCAGGGAACAAATTAATGTTTATTCTTTATTTCAGGCATCACTCCCCCATATAAAAGAAAGCATACAGATATTTGATAATAGTTAAAAATATGTACAGACCGACCCTGATATTGTGGAAGAATCTGTTGCAGAATTCATCACCAGTGTTCGAAATACCTGTCTGCAGTCTGCAATCTGCAGATAGATTTTCAAGATTGCAGAAGAAAAATTTATACAATCTGCAATTTTGCAGCAGGAAAAATTGGCACTTGGGATTTGGCGCTCTTGGCCCCAAGGACAGACAACACTTAAGCTCCTATTCTGAAACAACAGGAGCTTCTTCACTAATTTGCATCAACCTTGTCTTGACTTGTCTAATAGTATCTTTTGTTTCTTTTTGGACTTCAAAAAGTTGTCTTCACTAATTTGCATATCAATCAATAGTTCATGCTTATAAACCTGCAAGATTGTAGTATGAAGGCTTGTGTATTTGCAGAAAGTATTTCCAAATTGCAGAACAAAATTTTGACTCTTCTGCAATACTGCAGAGCACTGAAAAAAAGTATTTCGACCACTGATCACACAGTCAAAAACTTGGGTCCAAATTTTCTATTGGATATTACAGAAAATGACAGTTTCAGATGTCAAAGATGTAAGACCATTTTAAAGATTTAGATGCATTCAGATCGTGCAACAAAAGCATTCTGTTGTTCAGGACTTCGAACACATCTTATTGCTCGGACTCAAACCTTAACCCTGGCATTCCATATGATAGTCACCAGCAAACAAACATTAGATTGAAATGCCTCAAACTTTCAGTCAAAGTAGCTGCTTTTTGTGGGTGAAGCAGCATGACCAAGCAAATGGACAAGCTGAGAGTCAGAGTTAGGGAAGACGAGTCAGTTGCAGACAGGATGGATGTGTTGTAAGTCAGCCTTACGTGCTTTCTCTAGCGCTTTCTCTAGAGCGTTTTGCGGAACTGATTTGGACCGTTTACTTCGAGACGGGGTGGCCAGGCCTGTGCGACAGACCACGGGCGTCGGATAGCTCTCCCAGTCTTCTGGAGCAAAGGATCGAAGGATAGTAGAACAGAACAGGAAAGGGGAGAAGAAAAGAGAGAAAGAAAGATGAAACAATACAGAAAGTAAGGAAAGAGAGACACCTATAGCACAGTAATGGTACTGCAGAAAGATGAAATGATATAGAAAGTAAGGAAAGAGAGACATCTATAGCTCAGTAATGGTACTGCAGGAAAATGAAAATTCAGAAAGGAAAGAGAGAGACTCCTATAGCTTGGTAATTGTACTGCAGGAAGACTACAGAAATGTTAAAAGTGTAACCTATTATTGAAGGTTCATGCATTGTACTATAAGAGAGCACAAGCAATGTGTTACTTCTCAAAGCCTATATCCTTAGAAATGTGTGGATTTTTCTTATCATAAAGATTATGACATGGTTTGGGTGCCCTCTAATTTTTTACCATGCTAAAGGTGTATAGTGTTGTGAACAAAAAGAAATAAACTCCTAACTAACGCAGCAGTAAGAAATATAGAGATATGATCGTCAAAGGAAAACCTTTCTCTTCCCTTATGTAAAGGCATGATGTGTATGGAACAGTTACAACATGACAAGGAATGTGGCAGAATTTCTTCTACAAAAGCAATCCTTATCTTTAGTAGAGAAGAAACTCTGCCACTTCAGAAGTGTCAATTAATTACAGGACAATTTTCGGACAGATAACACTGGCTACTGGCCACACTTTTCAGTTTTAAATGTCCGAGGAATAACTCAGTGTGGCCTGTAGTGCCCAGTGTTAGCTATAGTAAGCAGAGCGGAGTCAGGGTGTACAGAAAGTGCTAAAACAAGCAAAAACAACCGAAATGGAACGAAATATCATGCAAAAAGTACTGGTGTTCTATGTTGCTTTTTGCTTTGAATTTCGTTCCATTTCACTCCTTTACTTTTCTTTCCACTTCTTTTTCTTCTGTTTTCTCTTGTTTTTCTTTCGTTTTCACTTGTTTTTGCACCTTCTGCGCACTGTGTGGGGGTGAAGTTTGCTTACCTCGACCCCGCATGACATAGTCGATGGACCGCGCACTGATCTGGTTGCCACTGGGTTTGATGTCCAGATGAGGCTTGCTGCCGATTCCCATGGAGGCCAGCTCGATCTGCTTCAGCTCTGTTGTCACACAGGCACGGACGGACGGATGGGAAGGAAGGAAGGGAAGAAGGGAGGTGAGAGGAGAGCATAAACCAGAGTGGACCACCTCAGGTTCTGGGGTTACATTACATCTGCTCTTTTGGAATATTTCTGGCTATTTGGTGTAATAAATTTGCCAGAATGTGGCAACAAAATTTGACAAAATGTGGCAACAGATTTGCCAAAATGTGGCAACTTCCTCACCATCAGAACTAAAAAAGTGCACTGCAATTTACAAATTGTAGGAATTCAATGCTACATGTGCAAGTCAATGCAAAAGTTCAGCAAGTGCAGTCAATTGTGCAAAACCCAGGAGGTCCTGATGAAACAAACAACAGATCAACTACAGTAGAAAACTTGAAGTCAGTGCTACTAAAAGAATTACTACTAATAAAGGCAAAGGAGGGTAGATTTACTTTTTTTTACACTTAAGATATGGCCACATCAATTTCATTCAAGATCAACTTCATTCATTGGTTCTTGAACACTTTTAGGTAAAATTTTGGCAACAGGAGATCACAAAAACAGAAGGCTGAAGCGAACAGTTCCTGTACACCTGACAACTGTGTGTTTCTCCTTAGACTTTTGCTTCCACGTTAATTTCCCATCTTTTCAATCCGAGACCCAAGAAAGTAAATTGATGTGGCCTAACTGCATTAACCAACTCTACATGGCCCTAACACCCGCATGTTGGCAGAACGTACCGCGCCTGCGCGGAACCCCCATTTTCACGATTTTCGTTGGAGTTTTGGTCAACCTTACATCAGAATTTTGCCTGTGGCAGACAATATCTTTTCCGATATAACATTTGGAAACTACAGACGCGAGTGTCAACCATATATGTGTAATTACAACGTTATATGAGAAGTTCTGCCAAAGTGTGATGCACAATACATTTACAGGTTTCTCACAGGTGCAGTACGTTCTGCCGACATGATGCCCTAACACCAGGCAAACCTACCTTTACTTCTGCACGCCTGTTTCCACAGCAGCTTGGTGATCTCGTCCACCCAGGCGTCCTTGACGCTCTGGTTCGGCGCCTGAAGCACGTACGTCTCGCCAGGCTTCCTTCGACGGAACCAGATCTCAAACTTGAACCCGCTCTCACCGATCGTCTCCGTGAGACCGACCTCTGTGCTCTGTAAAACACGGTTGAACGGATTGGTCAACCCAATCTCCGTAGTCTGGAAAGGGACAAAAATAGGGAAGAAGAGTTCAGAGGGACCGTGCGTTAATTATTCAGGCAGGGGAGGGTCTTGTTTGCCATCCCAGCTAGCCATGAATAATGCACGGTCCCTAGGTAAGACAGAACAGTGCAGAAAACACCATAGCAGCAAAGACAAGGATCAGGTGCTTAAGCAACAGGTAATAGTAGCTGGATACTGCAGTAACTATACAAAGTGCTAGGGGGCATTGCTGAGCTGTGACGCAGTATACACAGCAGTGTGCAAGCAGTTGCCTACATATGGCTAAGTGCTTAGAGACAAGGATCAGGTGCTACAGCAACAGGTACTACTAGTGCCCCGATAAGCAGACTACTGCAGTACCTATACAAAGTGCTAGGAGGCATTGCTGAGCTGTGACGCAGCATATACTGCAGTGTGCAAGCAGTATGCCAATATAAGGCTGGCCAAGTGTTTAGAGAACTTGTGAGAACTAGAGAGTATACAATTAAGGTAGCGGTGCCTATGGCTTCTTGCCATGCAAGACAAGACAACAGAAAGCAAAACAGACGTTCGGGAGCTGGATTGCAGTCTTACCTTGAAGCTGTTCTTGTACAGATAGACGTCGTGACCACCGCTGGTTCTCTTGGTCTTGCTGAACAGAATCAGGTCCTCGAACAAGAACACGTGACGGAAGAACTTTTTCCTCCCCTGCCAGACCAGAAACTCATCCTGCAGAAGAAAAGAACAAAATGTTAGATAAGTTTTCGACCCTAACTTACTAAAAGATAACTAACACAAAGTTGTTACATAGATACATTTGTACTATTGCTAGCCCCTACAAGACTTTAGAGGTGGCTGGAAGAAGTAGAAATTGGCCAAACAGACAGATAACATGCCAGGGGGAGTTAGTCCACTACATTAAAAGGAGTACAGTTTGCCACTCTGAATCTTTCAGAAGGTGAACAGAGTCAGTTTCATGTTTTCGCCCCAATCTTCTGTTTTCGTGATATCCTCTTGCCAAAATTTTACATAAAAGTGTCTGGTAACCAACAAACTAAATTGATGTGGCCTTAGGAATTAAGAGACTGCTGTCACAAATGCATGTACATAACTCCAGATACCAGAAATACTGTGATTGTTTTCTCCATTTTGTAAAGGATTTGCCTGTTTTTGATACAAACACGGTTCCACAATGTAGGCTATGTTGGTGGAATGGCAGAGTGTATATATTAGGGCAAGATCGTTATCGGAGTTAGTGTTTATGGGTAAACTTGGGCAGTGTCTCTGATGTGCGGTTTGTCAACATGAGATGTCCAAAAGTAGGACAGTAACTTTTGAAGAAGCCGCAGTCACTGCGATAGATACACCTTCTGATGAATGAATGAATGAATTTTTATTTTTGTGTCTTGCAACTTTTGTTGCACCAGACACCAGAACACAAACATAAACATAAGTAGTGTACAGAAATCATAGAAACTTGAATCCAAGAAATTTAAATCCAAGTCCAAATCAAAGTTAAGGAAATCATTTTACTGACAAAAAGACATTAAAAATGTTTAATTCGCTTAACAGCAGTGCAAAATAACGATTTTTAAGTGGGAAGGAAGCAATACCTACTTGAACTTTGCTCTTACTCACTAATACAAGCACTACAAGAGGGCATAGTAGTAAAGAAACGACCACTAAGTGTTAACAAACTCTACAGGGGTATAAGCGGAAGGAAGAACCAGGGGGAAAACAGGAAACCAAGAACCACACAAAAGAGACCACCCCAAAGACAGGAAGAGGATGTGGTGTCCTGTCTCCAATCATGGTATATGATCTCTCAGATCACCAGGTATATGAGCAATACTGATTAGGATTGTCCTTGACGTTAGGGCCTTCATCAGTTAGATCTCACCACATTAAAGCTAGCTCTTATGTTTGTACTTGTAAAAATGTGGACCTGCTTTTGGGTTGGGCCTGAATAATGATTTGTATCTATGTGGTACAATATATCAATACCACATGAAAGCCTTCTTAAGTGTATTTGGCCCCAATGAGTCTGCTTGAACAGTTATCAAAAGGGCTGGGAACTGAAAACATCCCAGACATATTATTTTGAAATTGCCAATATGGAGTCAAGCTTTGTGAGAACTTTTAATTTTGCTGAAACTTGAACTTAATGTTTCAGTGAAAGAGATTTTGTTAGACCAGACAGGTGTTATCTACCAGTATCTCACCGGTTGGTCAAGTACGTGTACGTGTCAGATTTCTCTGAAGGCTATCACATAGCTAAACAGTCTGAGTAGTCAAGTTATAGTTTAAGGTTAAGGTAAGGACATCTTTTTGCTGAAGATAAGGCTTGCCCAGGTCTTTCTTTACCTGTCTGAATGGTCACCTTACAGATTAAGAAGGTTAAGGTAAGGACAGGTGAGTGTCAAAGGAAACCCCCTGAAGATCACACAAATTTTACCTGTCTGAGCAGCTTGCCCTGTTCGTTGATGTTGACGTCACAGTCCCGTAGGGAGTCCATGTCTACATGTTAAAGTTAAGGTAAGGACAGGTGAGTGTTGTGCCCAGGTGTGCCCAGGTATTTACCTGTCTGAGCAGCTTGCCCTGTTCGTTGATGTTGACATCACAGTCGCGTAGGGAGTCCGTGTTAAAATATTAAAGTTAAGGTAAGGACAGGTGAGTGTTGTGTCCAGGTATTTACGTGTCTAAGTAGCAGGTTAAGGTAAGGACAGGTGTGTTGTTACAGTAGTTTACCTGTCTGAGCAGCTTGCCCTGTTCGTTGATGTTGACGTCACAGTCTCCATGTTAAAATGTTAAAGTTAAGGTAAGGAGAGTTAAGTGTTGTGTCCAGGTATTTAGCTGTCTGAATGGTTACCCTACAGGTAAATGAGAGTGTTGTTACCTGTCTGAGTAGAAGGTTAACAGGTGAGTGTTGTGCCCAGGTATTTACCTGTCTAAGCAGCTTGCCCTGTTCGTTGATGTTGACGTCACAGTCCCGTAGTGAGTCCATCGCCAGCAGGTTGTTCCCATGTCTCAACTGGAACTTCACCAGATCCTCAGCAGCCTGGAGAAGGGAGAGAAGGAGGTGTTAATGTCTTAAAGAAAAAAGAAGAAAGACGTCAAAGCCTTGGCATGACAACCATTTCCTCACACTACAATGTGTTCCTTTAACAACTAATGCAGACACACAAACACACAGACAGACAAACACACACACATACACAGACAGACACACACACACAGACAGACACACACACGCACAAACACAAACACAAGCACACACACACACACACACACACAGACAGACTCACCCTGAGGTCTGCCAGTTCCTGCTCCTCTGCCTGCACCTGTGGACACTCTGCCAGGAGTTCCTTCAGCAGAAGAGCGTACTTCCCCATCCTCTGGACCGGCTTCAGCAGGTAGCTGGCCAGGTCCATCTTGTCTCCCGTCTCTCGCTGCTTCTTCTGTACAGGAAATAAACAACTTAAGGTCAGATATTTGGCTGAGACATAGACTCTTACTTTGGCTTCACATGCCTTCCCAACCATACATAATTAGACGTACAACTTGCAACAGTCTCTCCACTTGAAAACTCTGTCTCTAGAACTCACTCCACCGGCAGAACTTTCATACATACTACAGTATACATCTGAAACAGTCTCCCAGACAACGTGGTTGGCCTGATCACTGACAACAACCTCCAGCCATTCAAAACCAGAGTACACCAGCATCTTCTTTCCACCATCAGGATCTCTACATGTAGTTAGAACATTGCAGTTGCTGTAAACCAATGATTAGCCAGGAGTGTTACTGTAATGTTACAACCAAGGCTATTGTTTACGTTAGCACTTTATAGGGAAAAAATTACTGTGAAAAGAAAGAGAAATTCAAGGCTAAAGGATGACAAGGAGAGATCTAGCCTAGATATACTGACAACAAGGAAAACCTCCTTACCCTGAAGAAAGCGCTCCCATGTTCGGCCATGAGTGCGTCAGACTTGGGCTTGTTCTTGCTGTACAGGGCGTACAGGTAAAACTCCTTCTCATGCTTCATCAGACACCGCGCCAGCTTCAGGGGGTTCTCCTGGAGGGACGGAAGGAGGGAATGAATGAATGAATGAATGAATGATTAAAAGAATGACTGAATGATGTGGCAGACATGGCAAAGGCTAAATTGCTGCACTGACTAACACTTCTGTGATGTGAAAATTTACCCAAACAATTCAATATGTGTAGAGACGTCATCTGTGCAAGGCTTAAACACAGTCCACGGGAGAAAAGACTCTAGGTGAAGTCACCAAGATGAAATACAAAAAATTAAGAACCTATAAACAGTAAATCTGTACTGGAAGAATGTAGGGAGAGAACGGCAACCAACAGAACTTGCTAGAAGTGTTGGAAGACACAGAAGCTCCTTATTCTAAGTAAGTCTAAGTTATCTGTACAACTTGTACAATTCTGTCTCAGGATTTGGTAAAAGTGATACCTTGATGAAGTTTTCTGCATGGAACTTTCTGTTATCTGTACAATTCTGTTTTAGGATTTACCTTGATGGACTCTAGCTCAGCGAGGAAGTAGATGGAGTGGAAGTCATAGATTTTCTCCAGGTTAAGTAAGTCTAAGTTATCTGTACAACTGGTACAATTCTGTTTCTGATGAACCTGGAGGTCGGAGTTCTGTATTTTTTGTACAGACCGGATTAGGAAGTTTACGTAGGTGTGAATGTGGCTACTGTGAAAGTGTCCTCTCGATTACATAAAGGCAATCAGTATTTAAGTATTACCTTGATGGACTCTAGCTCGGCGAGGAAGTAGATGGAGTGGAAGTCGTAGATTTTCTCCAGGTTGCCGAAGATGACGCCCCGCTTGCCCCGCAGCTCCTGCGGGATGTCATCACGGTCCATCTCAGGAATGTAGTGCTGAGAACAGGACAAAGACATAACAATTAATAACAGAACTATTGATTAAACTATCATAAAGTCAAACTCGTTGCCACCGAGCACAGTTGGAGCATCATCACTAGAAAGCTTTAAACAACTCTGTGCAAAGATTGGGTGTAACAAGTCGTTCGGTGTAATATAGCTATAAGACACAGTATAGTAAAATAAGACACAGAATATTTCTAGTACTGTTGGTTCAATATCTAGCATAAAATGACATTTTCTATATCTTGGACAGAAACAAAAGCAACTACATTTAGTACAGTGCATTTCTTCATAGCAGTCTTTGATTGTTATTTTCCAGTAGAAAATGCTTAATGCTTGGGTCCTTCCTGTTGTTACGACATTATTTCAGCACAAAATATTGATTCCTTATACTTCATTTTTGCGACACACTGTATCAATCTGTGTATCTGTGTATCAATCGCTTGTAACAACTTGAGTGAAGTGCAATATTTATGTTCCAATCCAAGGCCATGAAAACTTGAGAGACAGAGATTTACAAGAATAAGCCCTGAATTGCCTTGTTGTTCTCAAACCTACTCTGTATATGATGACTTACATAACTGACTATCAACACATTAAAACAACCTGCGTAACTAAGACAACACCTGGAGTGGGGGATGACCACTTAAGGTGGAAATTGCACGACTATTGCACTTAAGTGATTCACCTCTATTGGTGCTTAAGTATGCAGGTGCAAGGTCAGCAAAATTGCATAACAGCCAAACTGGTGGGCATAGTCACTGTACCTAAAATCACTGGTAATTTCAAACTTGGAGAGAAACTACAAATTAGAGATCTCTGCCTTTTTCTTCAAAAACAAGTCCTATTACTTTGTAATTTGACAGGAATAAACATATCAGACAATGCATTTACCAAAGGTAGAACATTTAGCAGTTAATTTTTTTACCCCACATGTCAAGCTACTAAAGCAGACATCCAGACATAAGCCTTGGGGCCAAACCGTCTCTAAGTCCTTCTTTTCAAGACCTCTTATTTGTGTCTGCCCTGTCACTGACCCATGAGAGGCCAGAAGACTTCTTTTCTTAACTTCTCATTGAAGATTTGCCCTAGGTCATGGGGTCAGAGCATTGCCCTTTTCTTTTCACATTACTTGAGACAGGGGGGAAGAAGGAGGCTATTGTATGGTTCACGTTTAACTGTACATCAAAGAAAAGGTTTAATCTACATGTCTTACACTTTCTTGGCAAGATATCTTTGTTAAAACTTCACTCTGAGAGTACAAATAGTAGACAAAACACAGGTATTCTTTATTTAAATTCAGAAAGATGATACATGTACTAGATGATCTTTAATCTTTAATGTTTAATGTCTAATACCTGCCTCTATATTATTGCAAGCATTATGCAAGTGATCATACTCTCAACGAGAAAACAAACACTAACATACTTATATCACCTGAAATTATCGCGTTGTTTAAGAGCGAATTGTTGGCACAGGTGCTACTTGACCGGACGTGAGGAATACAAAAAAACATGTCTCTACGTCATACGTGCCCTAAACATCGCAGTCTCTGTACTTTATTGTTTCAGCAAACAGACCTGTCCAGTCAAGTGTCTATCCGATGGCCCCATAGCGAAGGTGGGGTCTGGCCAGGTGGTTTTCTGGACTTTGCTGTTTTGTCTGTACACAATCCCCCATCCTTCACCTTTTAATCCTAACCAAGTGTTATATAGAACAGACAGACTATGCAAACCTGTCTTGTCATACCTGTACTTTAATGCTTATCCTCCTGCCCAAATGCTATTATACACAATGGACAGTACTCAGGCTATGCTTTCTGTCATATCTGTACACATGCCCACCCACAGGCATCCTTCACCTACTCCTACTGCCTGAGTGTTATATAGAACAGACAGTCTATGCAGACCATTGCCAAGGCAGCTTGCTGTAATAGACTTACTGTATTGATCAAACTGTCATTGTTGCCATACATTGTACCATGTACAACTGTCGAGCAATAAAGTTCATTCATTCATACCTGTACACATGCCCACCCATCCTTCACCTTTCAAACTGCCTGAGTGTTATATAGGACAGACAGACTATGCAAACCTTTGCCGAGGCAGCTTAGTCAAGTTAGTGTCATACCTGTACACAGCTATATCCTTCACCCTTTCCTACTGCCTGAGTGTTATATACAACAGACAGACTATGCAAACCTTTCCCAAGTGTTATACAGAACAGACAGCACTCAGGCTATTCAAACATTTACCAGTATCAGCATACTGTCAAACCTGTCTACTCGAGGGATTTGATGAAAAAAAATTATCACAATAGACAAGTGGTCACTGCAGACATAGTTTTAAATGCCTGGAAAAAATAATTAAAGGGACCACATTGGGCCAGGTGGTCCTTATGTAGAGGTGGTCACCAGCACTACAGGCTTGACTGCATGTACCAGTAACTGGACAGGTTTTTTTTTGGTAACCCCAATTCTACAGTTAGTATTGGATCTACACTTTCACTCTTTCTACATTATGTCTTCTTTTCTATTGTCAAAGATGCAAACTTGAATCTTGTGTCTTACCTCGATGATGTACTGTAGTGAAGCCACGTAGTCTCTCTCTGTCTGTAGGAACTCATCCATGATCAGGTCCAACTTGCTGTAGACAGGAACAACATGCAACAAACCGTTAGAGACTATTTAGAGGTGTCGGTTGTTTTGTGACAAATACTTGCAGAAACTTGTCGTTGTCTCGGGAAAGATTCCCACAGTCTCAGTATCTGCGTTCATTGTCAGGTTCGGCTTAAGGCAGACCAAAAACAGCCAACATGTAACAAACATACAAACTACGGTCCAATGTACGTACAGTGAAGCCGAAAACTTCTGGTACTTTGCTGGTCTGAAATACAAGTTTCTCTTGTATCAAGAAGACTAAAACAGTGCTGGTCATTCTTGGCTGATCATAAATGTCCTATTCCCTACAAAATTGCCATGTAAATGAAGATAATGCAGCAAAATTTGAGTTTTAAATTTTTTGGTTGTTTGACTACGGAACTGGTTTGTTTTCCCGTTTAGTCTAGCTGAAGGCATGTGGTGTTGCGGTATGGCCTGGCAGGGACCCAGCGCCTAAATAACAATTAACACTTAGAGAGAAGTTTGTTGACAAATGCTTCAAGCTTCTGAGCTAAGCCTTTTCTGGTATTCTGGCAATGGATTTTGGGTCTGCAGAACACCTGTGGAATAAGTCTCCTTTTGATTGTTTCCTGTTATACATTTTGTATTCATCATGTTTTGTTGTATTGTTATTTCATTGTAGTTTTGTTGCATTGTTATTTTGTTGTATGATTATTTCATTGTAAAGTATTGTTATTCTATTGCATTGTTATTTTATTGTATTGTATAGTCATTTCATTGTATTTCTATCATCTGCCATCAAGCACGTCTAACCCTTGGGGCACAAGGAACAACTGACAATAAACGGAATAGCGAGTGTGTGAGTGAGTGAGTGAGTGAGTGAGTGAGTGAGTGAGTGAGTGAGTGAGTGAATGAATGAATGTAAAAAGAATGGATCTCACCTCGTCTTCTTGACCTCCGGCACCACCTGGTCCCCATCTCCCTCCAATCTCGGCACACTGGAAGACTTCTTCAGGTGAGTGTTTGTCTGCGGAAGCAACAGGCTCTCCTCCCCGGAGTTAAAGGACACCAGGGTCTCCTGACTGTCCTCTCCCTGCAACAACGTGTCCTGCGACCTTGAGACGGCAAGGTCGTCCTTGGTGATGGGGGTGGTGGGCGACCTCCCCTTCCGTCCGTAGTCCAGCCCGGGAATCTTGAATCTGGAGAGCTCGAACGCGGTGCTATGTCTCTTCATGAGACGCTTTACGGGATGTTCCTTCGGCCGTGCGCCGCCCACTGGTGTACTCGTGGTGGCAGACGGCGTGGGTTCGCTTTTTACCGAATGGTTATCCGGGCTTGCAACAACATTAGAAATGGGGGAAACCGGGCAGCTGCCGGAAATCACTGAAGTGTCCAAACTCTCTCCCTCCACGAAACCTTCGTCAGTTCTCTCGCTGCTGCTCGTGTCTCTGCTGTCCGTGCTCCCTGCGCTGTTCATCTTTGCCACAACTCTCTTTATGCTGTCCCTCGTTTCTGATTTCTTTGCTACGCGCTGCGTGTTACTGCTACTACTGCTAGTACTCTCTTCCTCTATATTATCCTCCTTTGGCTGTGCGTCTACAGTTCTCGTTACCACAAGCCTCGTCTCTTCTCCGCTTGCGACAGTTCTCCTGCGCGGCTTTTCGCTCTTGCTGCCTTCTAAGTTCTGCTTGGCTTTCCGTAGCGCTGCCTGCTTCCGTTCGACCAACTGTTCCGTCTCCCGGCACTTAGTCCTGGCGAACTTGCACTGCTCCATGCACTTCTGGTTGTCTAGCTTGTTGGCGAGGGCGGCCATGCGGTCAAACTAGTGAATGAAAATGAGAGAATGTAAATCGTAAAAAACTGTTGCAAAATGAGCAAATATATACCCTAAGTTGAAATATAATATTGGAAGACGATACCAATGTTCTAGAATGCCAAAATCAAACAAAAAACAATGAAATTGTGAAGAAATGAATTTGAAGAGTAGATTATTCGCCATACCATACCCTGTGTCATTTGTTCAATCGTCATGACCATGTAGATTTCATAATGAAAGCAATTTTTTTTTGCCAAACTTTTTTCATCGCACTCTTATATCAGTTTTGGGGTTCCCAGAGGATGTCATCCTTATAATTAAATCAACATGACCTAACAATTCTAAAACACAAGACCTGTACCTTGTCCTGTGGGATGGGTGGGTGGTCGCGTAGGTAAGTGTCCAGGTCGTGCATGAGGCTGTCGCAGCCCCGAAGTGAGTGGCACTCCTCCATGTTCATCAGGGCTACAAACTTCATACCCTCCAGGGCCCACTCGTACGCCTGCAAAGGGAAATAAAAAACTGTCAACATTTTGTTTTATACATTTTTAAGTTAGCAAAACTTTGTTTTCGACTGTCATGGCTTTGTTTTACACATTTGAAAATTAGTACAGTGCTCTCCAGCTATTTGCATGAACATTCTGTCAGAGAATTTTATCTGTATAACAGGTTAGGTCCAATAACATTACAGAAGCGTCAGTGATGCAAATAGGTGGAGAGCACTGTAAATGCACACGTATAGAGGTATCCAAACCACTTATAAATCTACCATGAATAGAAGAAACAAACCTGATGTTGTTAAACACATGACCTCAGTAGCAGAGGATACCATATCTCACAAAGAACATTATACATCTCACTTAGTATAAGGCATCAGAAAGGCTGGTGTGTTACGCTGAAGTGCAGTCATACCAGCTATACAGATACAAATTCTACAAAGAACATTATGACACTACATGTGACAAAGATATAAAACGTAAAACTAAACATTGATTGAAACTTCACAAACCTAAACTCCATCCTTCCAAATGGTACAAGAATACAAGCAGTGATCTCTGAGGAAACAAACTTGCCTAACATGGCCACACGTCCACACACAGGCTGTTTTTACCAGTTCTGACCAGTCTGTTGCTACAGGGGCTGCTTGACCAGCAAATAGAATGTTTGATGTGCTAAACATAGGCAGACCCACTGGCCCCACACTTGCATAATGTAAGGGGACTGCATGTACATGTAAAACCAAGTCGGCTGGTCTTCATGCTGTTTTAAATGAGGATGGACTGTCCTTTTTGCACCATTGAGTTTGAGGTCAGCTATCATTTTCCTAAAGGCTTGAAATTAAGTATAAAAACAACAACACAGGCAATGCACTTTTAACCCCGTTTCCTCTAACGTATGTCTACAATGAGTGAGCCAGTTATATAGAAAGAAGGTTATAATGCATTCACACAAACACATCTAAAACTTCAAGTCAACTCAAAACCAATTTCAAGACCTGTTGACTCAAGAACTAAATAGCAAACCAATCCATAAAATTACATCACAGTAGCCTTTCTAGATAACCGAGTTGCCAGTTTACCCAGTTTATTATGTAGTTCAATTATAAACACGCCCAAGTTTCAGTTTATGTTTGGACTAAGCATGCATGGGCACGGATGTGGGCACAAAGCATGGAATTGTCTGTTTATAAAGTAAATGGCATGTCTTTATGGTTGAGCTTTTAAGCCTTGTGCTAAAACTGGAATTCAACCTAGCCTCTACCAGGCTTCAAAAGTGGCTGGAAAGAGAAGAAATTGGCCAAATGGACAGATAACATGTCAGGGAAGTTGGTCCGCTAGAGGAGTAGAGTTTGCCACTCATTTGACATGTCATCCATGTCATCTGTCTATTTGGCCAATTTCTACTCTTTCCAGCTGCCTCTGAAGCCTGGTAGAGGCTAAATCTAATTTCTACTCTTTCCAGCTGCCTCTGAAGCCTGGTAGAGGCTAAATCCAATTTCTACTCTTTCCAGCTACCTCTGAAGCCTGGTAGAGTCTAACTAAATTCAACCCACCATATGGAACCTAACATCAAAACACAGCTGCTATAGACGACCACATACAAGGCAGCACAAAAAACAGAAAGTGGTTCAATCAAAGTGCAGATGATTACTATAATTTCACAGATATTGCACACGGAGACAAACAGAGGTGTGCCACAAACTGTAAGTGTGCCCCGTCTGGCACAGACAATGTACTGTCTAAATGTCAATGGTGACAGTGTGAACAACCCCATCAACCAGACAATGTACTGTAATCTCCAAGCAGATGTTTAATTATGGTGGCTGCAAAAGACAGACAGTATCTATTTGCCATCCAAAAATATGGATACTGTCTAATAGAATGGATACTTCTTGGCCAATTTATCCAATACTGTCTTTTGTTAGCCTCCGTAGCAGGCTTAAAGAACTGGGGGTTTGGGGCTCTTCGGCTGTTTTCTGATTAGCCCAGTTCTAAAACGGAGGTAATTCAACCAGGCCGGCTATGTTGTCTATATGCAATCGGAAAATAGCACATAGAAGCTCCCAAAGACCACGAAGACCCCAAAAACCAGCAGTTTTTGGCATGCTGCGGAGGCTAGTATTTTGTGGCCACTGAAACATCAGCTTGGACATTAGATGTACTGTTGAAATGTCAATGGTGTCGGTGTGAACAACCCCATCTAACCCCCACCTGTACAACCAGTCTGAGGTGCTAAAGGTGAACAATAGGGTGTGAAAATGCCAATTGTTCTGCCACTTCACAGTTTGGCGAATATACTTTAATAGACTCCAGTCTGAGTGACACAAAATCTATAGTTGTAGTTGTAGAGTACAAAATTGGTTCCAACACAAAAAGGGAACCACGGATTTTCCTTTTTGTGTTGGAACTTGGAATAAAGTTTAAACTCTACAACTATAGATTCTACAAAGCAATACTTTGAAAAGTATTGCTTTGTAAATGAATTTTTCAAATTCAATTGAAAATTGAATTCTTCTTTTGAAAATGAATTTGAATTGAGAATTCACTGAGAATTGTTTTCTGTTTCCTCAAATATTTGCCCTCTTCTCCCAGCTGAGTTTTCGGCATGGGAATAGGGACAGGAAAGTTTTCCCAGCTACAGAAAGTTCCCAAGCTGGAACGGATTCCAACCACAGGGGAAAACCCACACCAAAGACCACCCAAACAACACGAAATCCTGTCTGCCTGTCTACCTATACTTCCTCAGACTGCCTTGGGACTTGACAATGGTTGGATTACGCCAGGAACACACCAGGAATCCGAACATCAAGTTCACCACAAAAGCCGACGTCCTCCCCCATTTAAAATAGCGGCTGCGCAGCCAGACTAACTATGTGGGAAATGTCGCCATGACATTTTTGAGCTATGAACTGGCTTCACTCTACCAATTCACTCTACCCGTACTGAAAACTTCAAGGACAAAATCAAAGAAAATTGTACCAGAACTTTCTATAACCGACCATGAACCGACATGCCCACTCATTCCCACATTTCCTGTACCAAAGCCGACAGTATAGGAGCAAAGTTTGAAGTACCTACCCTGGGTGACAGCACATGAAACTCTGTGTTCATGTACCGCAAGTGAACGTAGGTCTCCTGAAGAACCTTCATTTTCAACACGTAATTCATGCCTCCAAGCATAATGCCGAATATATCTCGTCCACATTAAGAAATACACTAATGAAATCTAATCTCTCCAGGAAGGAACAAGTGCTCCAGGCAGTGAGAAAGGCCATAGGAAGTGTCCCGCCTTCCCAGAGCTGTGGTGTAATGGTGAGTAGTTCGGTAATAAAGGATGAGTCACGTTTTGGCACAGGATGTGTCTCTCAGCTGTCACTCAGACGGAACAAAGTGGGGTCGCAACAGAGGTCATGTCTACTCAACGACTTGGTACAGTAGCTTCACACTAACGTGAACTGCATGCAAAGTTCTGCTGATTATGATCTATAAACTAAACACTTCCCTCTTTCTCAGAAATGGGTCAAACTAAACAAAGGGAACAAAAAATGTCCTAAACTCAGGGAACAAACAATTCACAATTTTGTGCAGTAATTTTAGTGAGCAAACATAATTTTGTGATGATCATGAAGGCTAGACATCCCAAGATACCAAACTAGCAGTTCCTCAAGCAGTTTCAAATATACTATATAGTCGATGGAGTAACAGTTGCTTTGGTATAATTTTGTGTTGGAAAGAGAGTTTGAAGGTTTGTCCAGATAATGAACAAGAATATAATTTACTACGCAGAACTAGGAAAGCCACTGGAAGTACTTTTGTCCGTTACTTCCCTGTACGAAATTTCCTTTGTCGTCATAGGAACCGATAAACCAGGACTTTTCTATAAACAAAGAGCCCAGGCCAGGCTTTTCTGTGTCCAACATGACGTACTGCAAACCCCAGAAGCGACAGACATATCCTGGACTTGGGAAGTCCCAAAAGTATTGTTGGCTCATGCACTTGTCACTTCCTTGAACATTACTTCCTTTATAGTCATATGAATTGCTAAATCAATTCAGAAAAATACAAAAGCAAATTCTATCCTGACCCACTACCAGCCTTTTGGAACATCATAAAGAACAAGAATGCTAAAAGAAATGCTGATTTGCCTTTGTTATTACCTAGTACTCAGATCAACTATTTCATCAAGATCAACTACTTTCTATGAATCCAAAAAAATTCTAGCCAAACATATCTTTGTTCAAACTGCTAACAGACTGTAACAGTTACAAATTGAACCAACTGGACTGAATCTCCTTGCTTGAACCAAGGACATTATATGCTTGAAGTGACAACCTGCAAGCCCTCAGAAGTGATACAGACTCTGTTTCCACTAGAAGAACCATGTCAAGGTTTTCATCATGCCTCATCACCCACCTCATGCCACAGGAATGATCTCAGAACTTCCGAGTCTGTTGTCTCTATTGTCTCCATTTTCCCCCACATACATCCAACATTATGTATGATTGGACCAACTGGACTGAATTTCCTTGCTTGAACCTAGGACATTATATGCTTGATCTGACACCCTGCAAATGATTGAAAGCCTTCAGAAGTGATACAGACACATCACCCACCTCGTGCCACAGGAATGATCTCAGTACTTCCGAGTCTGCTGTCTCTAATGTCTCCATTTTCCCCCACATACATCCAACATTACTAGAAGTACTCGGTGTGACCAGAATGCAGACCTAGCCTGTCTGTTCTGTTGTGTGGACAAACTCAGACTGGGAGAAGGCAGGTGGGAGTTGGCTGGGCAGGGGTGGCTCAAGGGTAATAAACATATGAAAGGGCCAATCAGGGAGGTCTTTACTCCCAGGGGTGGAGGCCTGCCCTCTCAGCCAATGAGAGCCCGGCTTGTGTTGCTCTAAGGCATGCTGTCATGGTAATGTGTCAATCATTGTGAACTATGGCTGGTGTGACATCAGTGTGACATCATTCTTTTCAGATGGAAATTGTAGGGTTTAATTCACGCCAACAAAACTAGGCAAACTTTCAAGTTTGAAAACAAAAACAGGCCTGTCTTTGATGCCAATCTGGTAATTTATGCATGACTGATTTTTTACTAGTTTGTTGTCTAATTCTGGCTAATTCTTTTCACAAAAGGGAAAACAAACTTTGGTTCAAAGGGAATT
This sequence comes from Branchiostoma belcheri, assembly GCF_001625305.1. Taxonomy (NCBI): domain Eukaryota; kingdom Metazoa; phylum Chordata; class Leptocardii; order Amphioxiformes; family Branchiostomatidae; genus Branchiostoma; species Branchiostoma belcheri. The sequence continues at coordinate 717,601 of NW_017804109.1, forward strand.
ACTCTTTAACTTGGAAATATTAGGAAAACATCGAGTCATTAGGTGATTTCTTTTTCCCACAGACCAAATGAAATGGAAATTTCACCGAGGTGACACTAATACGCAGTAGCCTCCGTAGCAAGCTTATAGAACTGGGAGATTGGTGGTCTTCAGCTGTTTTCTGATTAGCCCAGATCTAAAACGGGGGTAATTCAACCAGGCCGGCTATGTTGTCTATATGCAATCAGAAAATAGCACATAAATGCTCCCAAAGACCCTGAAGACCCCCAGTTTTGGCATGCTATGGAGGCTAAATACATAGACTTTTATGTAGTTTATACCATCTTTTAAACAATGTGCAAGGGAGTGTGAAAAATGTCTGACATATAATTCATCATGTTTGAGAAGAAATGTGACCGTTTAGGTAGATGACATGTTTCGTACTCATCATATCCTTGTACCTCTCATTAGTTAACCATTAATTAACACCATGCTGACAACTAAATTATGCAGTCAAGCCCCCAAAACGATCGCTTCCTCAAGGAATAACACTTTTAACATACTTATATCATGGGTGCATGGTGCAACAGGGACATTACTAAGATATATTTTACCTTTATATATAGCTAAAAAATTGACTTTTTGCCCATTCTGTAACAGGCCAAATCTATTCTCCATGCAAAGGTCTCAGTCACGGGTTAGGCTATTTTTTGCTATTTTGCAGCCTTTTCTATGATCCTATGTTTCCCTTAGTAGGGGCTATGATTTCTTTCATTTTCCTCCCACTAAAAAAATAAGAGACAACTGTATACCCAAACTGAAACTGCTTGGAGAGAAGGTTGTATCACCAGATTGGTCTCTAGTTCAGACACAGAAGTGAAGAGCAAATCTGGGAACTTGTTTACGCAGTACAGAAGCAGATAATATATAGTGGAAATGATTCCTCTCCACCCTGCAGGGTACTCTGTTCTAATGATGAGTTCTCCTGTAACCGTTTCTATTCCGTCTTTCTTCCCCAAATCCCTGCTGAATGGGCAGTGTAGTCAGCCGTGTGGCACGGCGGAACAAGAAAGACTTGGGAAAGAAAGGAACAAACCATGAGGAAGACGAGAGATAATGCCGCATATTGCCTAATGACAGGACAGCATAGTCTACAACCTTACAAACCACATAAGATCATATAATCAAACCTAATGCCGAAATGTTTTCTAACATAAAAGTTTGTACATTCGTAAAAGCCAGACTTTACACCCGAATGTTTGTAGGATTTGATACATTGTTCCTGACTGTAGGAGCTTTATCCATCCCAGATGGGCCCATTATAGATCTACTCCAACTGAGTTAAATATCAGTTAGCTACAACCCCAGGCTATACACAGAAACCTTCAGTACCTCCTTACAGAGACACAATGTCTTATTCTGTCCCAGGTGGGAACTTTAAGTCACATTAAGTGACTCATACCTGTCCTACATAAGTGTCTGCGAATACAACCATTGTATAAGGTGTAAACACAATAGACATTATACTGTTTGTAAACATTCCAATTGATAATAGTCATTCTTTACTGCTTTACAGTTGTCACTCTTTCCTTACAAAGGATGCTCTGATATACAAGAAATTCTTGGGTTCAAAACTTGAAAATTATGTCTATAAAAAAAAAAGATAACTACAGGGTAGTGGCTGTTTGTATTAGGTACAGATAACATAAAACCTGAGTATATAGAGACTAAAATGCAAGAAACAAATTTGTGCAAATGAACATATGAGAACAGGTGTTTCCCAACCACCAGTTTAACATACTGACGTGTTGTCCTGAGGCACCCAGTGTTTTATTCAACTCATTGAGGCATTAACTGTGCTAATGCTCTTATCTCAATCACTGAGGAAATTAGAAAACTGGCCTTCAGGCTAGTCAGGAAGGAGCTGATATGATCTGTGTGATTCTCAAGGATTCTTGTGCTCTTTTCTTTGGTTTCTTTCCTCCCTTCCTCTATCCACCCTTCCCTTTCTCTATCTATCAGGCAAGTTTTAAATGCACAAAAGAGTACATAGAATATACATTGGTGGAATGGTCACATAAAAAACTGACGATTTGCCACCTATGCACTACAGTATTGAAATTATGTAACTGACTAAAATCTTGTCTGAAACTGCAAAATTTGCAGAACTTGCAACAGAAACCTTGAACAGAAAGAAGAACAGATTCTTCACATGCAAAATGATCTGTATTCAGCAAACTATCTGTCCTAATTCTGGGTATCGATTAAACCATCAAACCTCCACATAAAATCCATAGATATTTTGTGCCCATACCTTAGCGAAATGCTGCTCTCTAGTCTCCCTCTTTCAAACACATCCACACACAGGAAAATTGGAAAACTGTTGCTGATCGGATCATCCAATGAGGAAACTGGTTCAGTTTAAAACTGGATACTGTAGCCTTCGTAGCAGGCTTATAGAACTGGGGGTTGGGTGGTCTTCGGCTGTTTTCTGATCAGCCCAGTTCTAAAAACGGGAGTAATTCAACCAGGCCGGCTATGTTGTCTATATGCAATCAGAAAATAGCACATAGAAGCTCCGAAAGATCATGAAGACCCCCAAAACCCCCAGCTTTTGGCATGCTATGGAGGCTAGGATACTGCAGCATTCAATGATACCATTCGGCATTAGCCTCCAGCCAACCCTGCCAGTGTCGCCCAATTCACAGTTTCCCTTCTGCAAATTGATCTATCATTATACAGGATTGACCCATCCGATTATCACCGGCAAATCATCCTCAAACAGTCCTCCGCAAACTTCCTGTTTGTTCGACAATCACGCTCATCTGATGGGCCCTCTCATTGGACAATGGTTGCCACGGACGCAATGGATAAGACAGAAGACTCCACAAATAGAGGAGTGACTAGAGGAAACAATGACAATTGACTGCCATTTCCCAGAAAAAGAGGATGATTTCCTCACAATGACGTGTCGTCACATCCCTGCATCTTCCCACTGATGTTGGGTAACTATGGCAACAGGTATCCATAGCAACAGGTATCCATAGGAACCTGGCTCACCCAGGAGGAGGGTGGAGAACAGAGGCATTGTGGGTAATTAATTCTGTGGGAAATCATTGATAAATTTATGGCGGACCATGCTGCAATTCTGATTTCCTATGATAGGGGGCAGTGCTTGCATATCATTCATTATACATGTGGGAAAAAAACAAGATTTCTTTTTTTTTGGAAGAAACTTGGGAGACACTGTCCTAAATTGACAAAAGAATGGTTGCATGGAACACACAGCAAGAATGTTACACTAACTTTCTTCTTAAAACCTTTTAGTTTTAGTGACAACAAGAGATTTTCTAACGTCTAAATCTCTTATCGGTTGTTTACATTTTCAGCATTATCGTACATGTACTATAGGATGTAGGTCACCAACCTTTGCAAAGATCCAAAAATAACCCTTTCCAATCTAGATTCTCTCAAAGTTTTTTCCAGCAAGAACTATCAGCTAGCTATGTGGTCTTGAAGCTACAAGATCAAGTAGATACCTTCTATTCCTTACTGAAGTTATAATCTAAAGGTTCTGGATTTGAGTCCCTACAAGAAGGTTAAATAATAGATTTTAATCCTCCTTGATCCCAGGAAGCCCACAATGTTGTGCCCTTGGAAAAGGCACTTAAAATCTACTTCTTCCCTCAACTCAGGTGGAAATGAGTACCTAGCTTCTGCTACAGACGTCCTTTTGGGTGGGACACAATTCCAGGTCCTGTGTTTGGGGAGAGCCATACCTTGGGCACATTTAAGATCCCACCACATCCCATCAAACCTTACAGTTACAAGTTAGAATTGCCAGTCTAAATTTGTCTAGAATGAGAAAATAACAGAAACTCACCTCTGACAAAACCATGCGGTCCCAAGTAACAACTCTATGGTTCAGAAAAAACAACTTCTCCATAGTGCGCCAGTCTTGTCAAAACTAACTGTCCTTCTTCCAAACAAATTTTGATAAGAAAAATACTTTTTGATTGAAGCAAATTGCCGAAATGGTTGCCAGGGAAGGGCTATTAAAAGTTTTCGTAGTCAGCCTTCGCTGTAGCTGTTTTTCGGACTACGCTGGAGTATCGACTAACAGGATACGAACGTTTCTTGCAAGAACAGCAGAAAAACAAGACACTCGGCCACAACAGGAACTCATTACTGCCCAAACGCAGGTCCCAAACTGAGTCGTAGAACAATTTGTCTTAAGATTTAGGCCACGTTCTTTGTTCGTTTTGCTCCTTTTCTTCTGGCAGGAGTGATTTATCACAATTATCTTGGGCAGGCCGACCTTGCTAGTAGAAACGGGTCAGAGGGACTACATGTGCGCCGTCTGCACGTGTTGCCTGCTGGGGTCAGCCTGGGCGGAACTAGTCGCTAGGTAACAGTCGCTAGGCAACAAGAGACTGCCCTACAAGCAGAGGTTTAGGCTTTGGCTTAGTACCTTTGACAAGAAGGTTATGCTTTCATGGCTGTGTGTGTGTGTGTGTGTGTGTGTGTGTGTGTGTGTGTGTGTGCGTGCGTGCTCAATGTTACCTTTGCAACTAAAACAAAAAAAAGGACTAACATTCCTGTCTTCAACTTTAAGTTCAAGTGTGATGTCCCAAAACCCCATTTCAGCCTCCAAAGCAAAGACGCGATTTATGGCATGCTACGAGATTTGGCATGAACCTTCCCACCAAAGGGCACTGTGTCAAAATATACAACACTGCCGCTATCACAATGTGTAATTTGGATGCCAGCCTATCCCAACACACGTACATGTACATGTTAGGACTACCATAGGTGAAAAGTTGCCATGTCTATGAAAGAACGTGACTCAACAAAATAAGACACACTCCTTTAGTTAAACATTACCATTCCCTAGGCATAACCACTTCCCAAATGCCAACTGCCAAAGACAACCATCTCTGAATCATCCGATGGTGCCTTATAACCTTAAATGGTTGGGAACGTGAAATGTGTTTTCTGTTCACTCTCATAGCAGATGTAGGGTTCAACTAAGTGTTTTTTAAAGACATTTTCTACATCTATGTTAGAAGGGAACAAAGAAAAAGAAAACATGGACCACTGCTGCCAACCCCTGTGACAAGGATAACAGCAGCAGAATAATTTTCAAATCCTGGATAGTGAGTGGTAACAACTAAAAAAACATACACATAAAACACCCTGTATCTGCTTGGAAACGAATTCACATGTCTGCTTATTTCAGAGTTCAGTTCTCCTGTGTACAGAGTCTGACTGTGAATACTAGCGAGGTCGTGACAGATTTCAGAGTCTTGCAACAGGAAATAGAAAACAGAGCTCCTGTAAACAAAAACGTACATATAGCTGACCCGACAAACATCATACCTCATTCCTACAGTCTAAGGCTCCTGTGAGGAAGATATTTCAAACCAGGTCAACTTTTAAACTCTTCAAGACATAAAGAAACAAAGGTTTTTACTTTGTTGACAAACTTACGAGAATAAGGAGGATATTTGGGAGAAATAACACTGGACCATTGTAAACAACTACGAAACAAAATGCCTAATAATACACTGAATCGTACCCTACGTCTACTTGAATATATTACAAACTGATGTTAACTTTAAAACTCTCCTGGAAGTACAGAAACAAACGGTTTTGTTGTTGACAAACTCGCAAGAGTATGGAGAAAAAGTAGTCTCTTGACCACTTGAAACAACTACGAAACAAAATGCCTAATAATACACTGAATCGTACCCTACGTCTACTTGAATATATTACAAACAAACTGATGTTAACTTTAAAACTCTCCTGGACGTAAAGAAACAAACTGATTTGTTGTCAAACTAGCAGAGTAGTAAGGGAGGACTGTCATGCACTTTGGAGTGACCTGACCCCTTATGTTACCCAATATAGTACGAAATACCTCATGGGTTCTATATGGGTCTCAGTAAACAGTGGAAAAGTCTTCCAGCCGAACTGTGCAGACAACAACGCTTGACGTGCCACGATTTAAACCCACCATTTTTCTTCTTATAACACCGAAGGGCTGGGAGAGACATACTTCCGTGCAAGGGACTGATTGCTCTAGTCTGTAGGCATGTAGCATTATGAGTTGACACTTGAAAAAACAAACCACACTTCCAATATGCAGCTGGGTGACATAAACTACTACAAAACAGAGACATGTTTTTATGCACTGTTGTGAAAGATTCCAAGTATTACATCATTAAATGTAGGAGATGTTTTAAGCTGTTGATGTAACCACGTGACACAGAAATAAACACTGTCTAATACTGATACCACTAGATGACGTCAACTACTGCAAAACAGAAATACATTTTGCTGCACTGACTGTTGTTACAGAAGCCCTAATGTCACTATCATTTTTACAAGGCATTGACGACTACGTATATGTGACATCATACTCGTGTAACAACATTTGACATAACTGTAAACCACATCCCCCACCCTTTGTCACAACAGAAATGGTGAGGCCAGAAAGTTCAGACCAGAGGCGTGACGTTACCAACACACACACTTACCAAGCCACCTCCTCCCCATAATTCTCCCCTACACCTGTTCCTAACACTCCATAGGGTGGAAATTCCATATCCAGAAAGCCAGATCCATCCGGAATTGGCAGGTTTTGGCCGGAATATCCACAGGAATATCCACAGAAATGCTGAATACAGGCTGGTTAGCTCTACCCCTGTAGAGGGTTGGGCTATTAACAGAGGGTAATGGATAGATGGGGCTGTCTTACAAAATGTCTAGGCATGGTTGACATAACTCCAGTGGTGTCCTGTGGAGGGGGTTTGGATTCTGAGAGGCTACAAAAGGGGACTGGGAAGAAGTGTTTTTAGAAACCTGCCAAGATTCAACCCTTGCCAAAAATTCATAGAATTGAGCAGAAGGATTTAGAGGGTTTATTTAAGTTTTGGTAGGATTCTATTGGGGTTCTACCGCAGATTGTTAAAACTATTTTATCATGAGGTCAACTCTTCCAACACCCCATCCACAGCCTCAGGAGGGTATGTCAGGGTGAGAAGGAACACCTAACTCACCAGTGTATATGTTGCCCTACACTCAACCAAAGCACAAGACAGATACGGTCAACAAGAAAATATGGCTATTGGCTATGACTACAGAGACCCTTCCCTCATAATGGCATATAGATTACAGAAAAATGTGGTTCTCAAGAACCCCTAAACATCCTCCAAAATACATCACCCAATGGGAGCTCCAAATCCATTAGACCAACATTAACAGTGACCTTCAAACACACATGACCTTTTGTCTATATTATCCCTAGTTCTGAATGACATCTCTCCAATCACCCATCACAACACAACCTGTGTTTCATCTACGTCACACAGGATTTGAAAGGGAAGCTAATCCGATGCTCCTACTCATATAAAAGCTCAAAATGTTATAATTAGTGCATACATAAAACTTAGTGATAGCTGACATAGATGTATAATTGCTTGAGGGCATAATTCTGTTGTTTTTTTGCCTATATCTCATTTGTCCAGCATTTGCATTGGATACCAATGTTGCACAATTGTTGCTTTGTTTGCCAGCAATAGGACCCAGGCAAAGTTCTAACTTCAATTCAAGTTAGAGTTAAGTTATTCAGCAGACATCAGCAAAAGTGTGTGGCATTTTAAATCCAATTCACTACGCCTAAAAGTTATTATCGTCAGATATCAGTGAAAATGTGATGCCTAATCAGTCAAATAAATATGTCATTATCCCATCCCTGTTGTGTAGGGATGATAATGAGAATTTAGCGACGTGTTCCCTAAAGTGATTACTCACAAAGCAATTCATTTGTCTGATGATAATGTCAGACATGATGGATGTGATAGTAGAGTATCACCAGGGGAGAACTGTGGGGAAGGATGTGGTCTGACAATATCACTTTGTAACAGGAAGTGAATAATGGTTTATTTAGAAATTCAAATTGAAAAAGTAAGTTTGTATCAGGAAGCAACTAATGATCTACTCAGTAATTCAAATTTGTGTAAAAGGAGATGAATTTGCAACACCATAAAGCTTTCTATTTGTCCAATGCAAAAATATCTTTAGACAACAGAGAGCATTTAAATAATATAGCCATGTCATGTACCGTGTATGACTCATACAGCTAGCAAAGATTTTAAAGAAAGAATGGAATCAAAACACCACCAACATTGGCTACATACTAGTATACCGTAGGGGCGAGAAGCAGAACTCCAGTCAGAACATCTGAGAAAGGTGTCTGATAGACATCGAAACGTAAGCAAGGTAAGAGTCTTTCCTGGTTGTGAAAAAGATAATGCCTATATACAGGCTACTACTACTTCTAAGATGTGTTTCAGATTCTCACCTTATCGAAGAAGTAATACAGCTTCATCGTCTTCTCCAAGACGTCCCTCTTCTGCTCCAGCTTTCTTGAGAAGCCGAGAAGCTGCTCCTGAAGCGACTTGGCACGCTCCCGGATCCCCGTCGTGTTGAACTCCCCCGTCTGGGCCAGGCTGCTCGCCTCCTCTAGCAGGTCATTCCCTTTTGCACATTGTTGCTGGAAAATACGAGAAAATGGAGATTTTAGACCAGTGCTGTATGCATTGGAACTGTGTAAGGGATTGTTTTTGCATCTGACTATATCTGTATTGTCCAAATAAGTGTCCCTCGGCGTAACACACCTGCTTCGTAGGCACGCGGCGCGGCAGCAGCTAGCTATATTACGCCGACTTGTTACACCTAACCTTTGCACATCTATGTCTAGACAAAGTCTAGTGATGATGACTACTGTTTGACGTAATTCAATTGGGTATTACACACAGTCAACCACAAGTTGAATTCCTCCAAAATGCACTGACCTAGCTGCAAGAAGATTTGTACAGTATGTACATCTATTTCTTTTCAAGACCACATGTTCCAACATTCCTGTGGTCCAAATAAAACAGTTTTCCCTTGGCAAACAGTGACTAACAGTGAGTACATAACGTCATAAGTAAGACCATAAGTAGTGTTGTGGGAATACAGACAGAACACTACACTTCCTGAGGCACGAAGTGCCTGGTACTTGTACAGGCTTTAACAGTTTCGGGGACTTCCTGTGCACAAATGTCACAGACAAAAAGGAAATGTACTGACGGACATCAAAAGTAAAACCATATGCCATCAATGACTATTATTTTAACCTTCAGCCTTCTACTGTAACCACTTGGTACCAAATTTGTACTGGTTATGGGGCTAGGCAGCAGGAAGAAGGTTACAGTTGTGAAAATCTTGTCCATAAATATAAGTAATAATACAAAGTCACACATAAGGAATCTTGTCCTCAAGTAAAGCATTATACCGACATTCCTACTTTGAAGCTGAACACCTTAATGACACCTTTGACTTCCTGAGATAGCCAGACAGCTTCAGGCTGGTAAAACAAGACATGGCCTGTTTATTATCTACAGCACAAGTAGTTATTAGACCTGAACCTCATATGAAAACCAAAGCTTTGAAACATGATTCTAACATTCCATTGTTTGAATAACTTCTTTATCTCTCTAAGATATGATCATAATTATCATCTTGAAAGTGGTGATAAAGATACATCAGGCATGAGTAAGGTGACACTACTTGCTACCATCATGGAGGTAGAAGATTACAGCTATATGCTACCATGCATCTGGTTATTAGACTTAATATCTTGTATCAAAACAAAAGTTGAAACAAGACTCAACATTCCATTGTTTCAGGTAGACCACCTAAATAACTTATCTAAGTAAGAGATTATCTTGATAATGATGATGAAGATACCTCAAGCCAGAGTAAGCTGACTAGTCTGTGCTTGCTAACATCCATGTGGCCTTGATCCTAGCGCACCAGTATTAACTTTAAAGCATGGAGGTTGAGGAATGTCCAAGACAAAGCAGTGACCGGAAGGCATGCTTGTGTCCAGTCAGGGCAGGGTTAGATACGGCACACAGAGATGTAACGTGGGCAAACACGCCCCCAGTCCTGTATGTGTCACTAAGGTCCTGCTTTCATGTGTCTTCACAGACTTTGTGCACACACAAGAGACCAACATCTGCACTGATCAGAACTACTGTAGCCCGGACTCCAGCCTTGTTAGCTTTAGTCTGCCCCACAATATCCGCTACAGTT
>NW_017804109.1:727742-876265 GCF_001625305.1 Branchiostoma belcheri
GAGGGNGGGGGGGTAAAGCTAACAAGGCTGGACTCCTGGCTATGACTACTGCCCTGGGTAGATGGTACAACTAAGCCTTGGAAAGTATAAACCTCCAAAAGCAGCACATGGTAGTTTCTTCCATGGGAAAAATCACACCTGTCATGTTATCTTCAAGTTCACAGGCAGACATTAGGCATAGAGTAATTTCAATGGCAATTTACATAAAGCAGCATAACAAAGAACAAAACTGACTAACATTACCAATTAGTAAATACTTCAGCAATGAACACTGCAACACGAAAAAAGAATTCAACTCTTACTGACTGCTGTTACAGATCGTAGGAGAACCAAAAACTTGTCCAACTTTAAAAGGCAGCTACACATGGAAAGTACCTAAGAATCAACTGGTCTTCATGCCCTTTTCCCAACAGACTAAGGAACTGGGTTTATAATAAAGACACCCTGACATTTGTACAACATTACCAAGACAACAAGGGTCTACTCCTGTCCAGGCATGTCCACAAGCCGCTGACCTAAACCCCGGCCTGTGACATTTGAACTGGGTGACCCGAACGACATCTTCTTTAGAATCGGGCAACGCTTGACCATCGGCCCAGCACCTGAGCAAACTGGTACTTCCGCCCTGAAGCTAACAGTCATCGTGACATCTCATTCACTCAGTCTCCCTCCTATTCTCTGCTTGTACATATTTACCATAACGGCTTGTCACACAGATTTACGTACGTAATGGATTCACACATCTACGTCAATCTTTTGTGCGATTTACAGATACTGTTTCCATTATCATTAAGGTTTGTATCCCATTAATACTTTGATTACAAATATCACTGAATCAGAAATTACTTTCACTCTGATGACGATGAGTTTTACTCCCCAAATGTCATTATAAACCTAGGTAGGTTTATAGCGCAAGAAAATGTATAAAACAACAATGTTTAAAATAGTCAAAATCTTACAAAATATCGCTTTGAGTTCTCTGACTCAAAATCAATTTCAGACAATGGAGAATTTACACATATTCAAGCAAAACTGTTCCTCAGCCATGTCAATAATTTGATGTCAAATTCTTGTTTCCATGACTATAATTCCCTCACAACGAATATAGCAGAATCAGAAACTGTCACTTTTATCCCCTTGTCCCTTTATCCCATGTGAGTTTTTGGAGTCAAGCATCGATAGTTGGTATCAAATTCTTGTTTCTATTATTGTTGTTTCGATTCGTACTTTCCTAATTACGAATATCACAAAATCAGAAACTGTGTCTTCCATCCCTATGCATACGAGTTTTTTTAGCTCAATCTTCAGTAGATTCAAAAATGGAAGCAAAAGTGCCTCTCAACTGCCAACAATTTCGGTGTCAGACAGTCAAAGTCAAACAAACAAAACGGAACGTATCACTTACAATGGCCTTGATAGGTTCCCTGTTCTGTCGTCGACGCGAGCCAAAAGTGTGGAGCGCTGCACTGACTAACCGAGCATGCATAGTACTAAACACAGACAGCATTGGAAAGGGTAGTGTATACGTTGTTGCAGGCAAGATGCCTGCAGACTACCTGAATACAAGGAAACGCGCCATGAAATAGCCGCAGCACGAAACCCCTCAAAAGTGTCTGTTAGGGGCCGCCCCCGGCACATACTTCCCATACCCAGCAGGGATAGGGTGGTGAACAGAGGGTCTGTATAAAGGGGCTGACCCTGCAGCCAAAAGGGTCAGGTTGAGGGTCTGTGGAACATGTTGGGATGGAGTCTGCATCGCTCCGTGCATGAAATCGGGAAGAAAAGGTTCCACGAACAACAAAGAAAGAAGGATGGGGGAGACAGAAGAGAAGAGGAGAGCTAAAAATAAACCGTTAAGAAGAAAGAGGGTCACACCACATGGGACGAAAATAGCGCATGTGAAGCACCGTGTTTTCATATGAAAATCAGCCGCCGTAGAAGGGTTTTTTTGTTGGAAGTTAATCCGGGTATTGAGAGTCTAGATTTGGGCAAGGCGTCCAGAGAAGGGACAACCTTGAGTTCATGTTACGGTAGGGCAGTGAACTGTGTATCATGTGTACTAGTTCTCTTCTTCAGCTGATGATTTTTTTTTGGGGGGGGGCAGGGCATAATTCATGAGCATTACACTTATCCATCACTTAAAATAAACAGTAGTCATGCAGCTTATGCTGAAAATGACAACAGCCCAAATTCCAACAAAGCACTGTCACCATTCTAATGGTCTAACTCTAAAGAGGAGAGAGAAGTTAGAACCATCTCTTAATGCAAAAAAAATTAAAACATATCAATCCAGAGGTACATGTACAGATAGACCCGGTAAATACACTTAAAAAAAAACAAGGGAAGAACTCGTCAAGTTACAGCTGCTAATTTCTCAAATAAATACTCGTTAGTTATATAACTCAAGCCCTTTCCAAAGCAGCAATTTTTTCCTATTGTTTGTACTATTCTTTATGATTCTTTCTTTTATCATTCTCACAAACTAACCAACTATTAGTATCTTTAGGTGTGTATTTAGGTGTTGTGTAATCTCCAAGCAGATCCCTCTAGGTGGCAAAAAGACAGTATCAAATTGGCCAGGCAGTATCCATTAGCCAGAGAAGCTCCGCGGCCACCTATGGGGGTCAGGACAAAAAAAACGGCCATATATAAAAAGGTAACGATCATTCCCCACAACCTCTGCTTGGAGAGTAGGTGTTATGGTTTTTCCATGGTACACCTTCCAGTTGTTAAATCTACATGTAGCCACAGAATCTGACCATGATATGATTTAGGACGCTCATCTTTTACATGTTACATATTCCCTAGCTAGCCTTTAGGTCAGGTCAGTCAAGAGCATTGTCTCCACATATTTGGAAGGACCCCCTCCTCTAGTCAGCCAATTTTGAATTTCGTCAGTGTCTTTTAAAAAAAAAAAGTACCACTTGAAAGATGAAGAACTCCAACCAAAATTGTTAAGTCTTGGAGAGAGAGAGACTGGCCTGATAGTAACTTATCTTGAATAGAACATGCCTGTTACTAGAATAGTGAACAAGAAGAGCTAGGAGACAGAATCAAACACAGTTGACCTGCTTGCAATACCAGCATTTCTCACTAGTGCCGACCCATTCAGGCACACACAACCCACATGCCTTTTGTCCCAACCACTAGATCTCTTACCGCAAGGACACATTGACCTAATTTCGTCCTATTGACTCTTTTACAAGTCGTTAACGATCTTCGTCCAATTAACCTCACGCTTGGCCAGGCTGCTGACAAGAGTTTTTTCTCCACAAAGCTTTTCCCATGAATGAATACCTCCAGTGGACAGAATCAAACCTTTCTCTTGTGCATGTTGAAGAAGTAACAGGATACTTGACAGATGATGGTTTCTACATTGGTGAAGGTTTGACATCCAGGTAATAAGATGTGCCAAAAAAGAGTTGCTGAGAAATTTACATTTTTTTCAAAATCTTTTCCAAAAATTTGCCTTTTTTCCTTCCAGCCATCATTTCAATTCCCATGGTCACTCTCACTCACTCACTCACTCACTCACTCACTCACTCACTCACTCACTCACTCACTCACTCACTCACTCACTCACTCACTCACTCACTCACTCACTCACTCACTCACTCACTCACACACTCACTCACTCACTCACACACTCACTATCCAGTTTATGGTCTGTTGTTCCCAGTCTTCGGAGGGTTAGACGTGCTTGCAGTGTAATAGTAGCCTTCAGATATAGGTCATTTAGAAGACTGGTACATCTTGCTTTTCTGGAAGATGTCAAAAAGGAATCCAGCTTGCAGCCTTTTTCACTCCAGCCATCATTTCAACTCCCATGGCAGGCCTTCAGATGTGGGTCATGTTTACCCAATCTGGTTCAGTCTGTCTCTGACACTTTCCGATTACCGACTTACAAATGTACTGTTTGTACAGTTCACCTGGGAGTACAGGGCCCTCCATGGCACGCTGGACTCTCTCCTGTACAGTTTGGCTAATAATAGCGTCGCTTGTTTTCACCTGTCGCAGGTAAACTGACTTGGCAAATACCTGTCAGGTGATGCCATCACTAGGCACAACCTGGAAACACCTGTGTGATTAATGGAGATTGAGCACTTGTTGTTCTAAATATAGAGTGTCTTAGAGTCTCCTTTGGAAGAAAAGAGTTTCACAAATTTGTATGAAGTTGTTGACTGACTTATGACAATGAAGAAGAGTGGTGGATGTCACTTGAAACATCGGGAAAGAATCTGTGTAATTTATTGTTGAATTTCCTATGAGTTTTTGCAGCATGCAGGTACATACATATCAACCTTCAGTTCTTTAATTTTATATCCTGGAGCCCAGCCTTGTTAGCTTTAGTCCACTCCCTAATCTTCACCGACCTCCCAGACCACATCCTTGTTCTGTCTCCTCTAACGTCACCTGGGTAAACCAGCTGGAAGGAAGGAGACTGACTCCAGACACACCTGTCCACCTGTCCCAGGGGCTTCCTCAGGTGTACTTCCAGAAATCATTAGTGACTTATTCCTGTTCATTGTAGGCAAGTGAAAGGAGGGCTGAAACGTGTAATTTCAAATTGCTCTCAGACACCTGAAGGAAGGTAGCTAGGAAACCACCTTCAAGGAAGTGCCTACTTTCCTGGGCACACCTGTCTTATCATTCTTTCTTCTGTATTCTTTATTTTAGGCATCCGTGGCCCATATAAAAAAAACATACAAATAGAAATACACATAATGACAACAGTTTAAAAATATGACTAAGAGCACAGACCCAGATATTGCAGAGGAATTTGTTGTGGAAGATTACATCGGACTTGAGAACAGATTGGATGATGTTATTTGGGCAGTTCTACAGACGAGATATGAAATATTATCTTCTCCAGGTAGTGGTTTTAGGAAGTGAGTATTGATTATTAGGTCCTGCTATTTTGTGTATTGATTGATTGAAAATGGAGACTTTGTTTCTAGGTTTAATTTTGATTCCCTTCTTCCCAGGATGTCATCCATGAAATCAGGTTTCCCACCTATCACCGGTACGTCAGACTTGAGTGGGCTGATTCAGGTGTTTGGCAGGGATTAAGGGTAAGAAAGACCCCCCAGAGTGGTCAGGTGTGCACTTAGCATCTTGAAGAAGCCTTGGAGTGGTCCTTAGAGCATGCTTCAAGTCTTTGTTTATGGAGGGAAGACAGCTAAGTATGTAGTGAGGAGACAAATAGAGAAGTTTGTTGATCTGGTGTTAAAAATGGAACAGCTTACTAGCTTAGAATATTAGCATAATTCTTGTTCAGGCTGTATATAATTACACAAATTTATGAATGTTTTTTTAGTGATATCATAATATATTCATATCATAAAATTTTACTAATAAAGTATTTATCTGCATTCTATATGAAACCTGTGTTTTAAATGAACAACCTTGTTCACAAATTTGAACTTACTGGAAGGATTAGAGCAAATTGAAAGATCATTATTTAGTTGTATTTGACGCCAAATGTCATGTTTGTCGCGTGCATACACCGTACTTTGCTCAGTCAAGACATACATGTAGAGCTGTTGATACGAAGGTTTGTTCCAACACTTGATGACAAAGCAGTGCAAACAGGGGCCAGGAGTTGGTAGTGTTGATGGAGTAAAAGTCATTCTGTGGACAGATTAAAGCAAACCTTTGTACCAGTCCTGCAAACTTCCTGTTTGAGGGGGCTGATCCATGTGAGTTTTGTACGGGGGGCATGGTAGGTAAAGTTTTTTGAACGGGTTTGTTCAATGCAGGAAGAGACCTCCTTGCTTACAGTATACTAGTAACACAAGACCAATTCTATAAGCATTGAACTAAGATGCTTGAAGACATAGGTGACTAGGAAAGCTAATGCTTGGTTTTTTATCCATGTGTGGTTAGTAACTACATACAAAAACAAGTCAAAACCATAAATTATATATAATTCTACTTTACGATCAGAAATAATACGGTGACCTAGATTCCTACTTCTCAAATTTATGTGCACTTCTTTTCTCCTTTCAATTTCAAGCCTGACGTATTTCCGTGCCTCCATAAAGCTTAAAGGCCGTCACGTTAATGTCAAAAACACGGCGAACAACAAAGAAAATTTACGACCCAATTTCGGGAAGAAAGCTACAGCAATATGTCTCAGTAATGCCGAATAAATTATACATTTACTGAAGATGAGCACCAAGGCCTAGGAAAAAAAATTTTGTGTTTCCTGTTTCCCGACCGACCCTAGAAAAACCTTCCAACCCTAGACTTTTTTTGGGGGGTGGATCCCTGCAAGGAACATAATTTTTCGAGCGATTAACCTTTTCTAGCTCCATGATCTGACACCTGAGTGATAAAACGTTGTACAATTGGTTTTCTAACATTGACATTGAGAATAAAAGTGTCCTTATGCAGGTTTTACTTTGTTAAACTGTATTGTATAATACTGGGGTTTGGGGTAAAAATTTGGGGTAAGTCCCAATTCTATATCTAGTGTTGGAAGTTAAAGTTCAGTCTTTATTTTACTGTATTGTATAAGTTGGAAAAAAAAAGATAATCCGTACCTATACCAACCCTAAGTTTTTTCAGGACTGCAACAGGAAACGCAATATTTTTTTTCCTAGGCCCAAGATTAGCTTGACACCACGAACTCAAGGAAAATGATGACACTCAACTTCGAAATTGAGGTCATCCTCAGAGGTCACGCGCGTACACGGTAAACGTTATGAAGGTCACCGAGACCTTCGTAAGAACGTGATGGGAGTTTCACGCCGAGGTGCGAAATGACCCCAGGCTAAACACTTTTATAACCAAGAGATTGAAGCATTGGTGATAAGGATAAACCTCCCGGCAAGGCAGCATATAGCTGTCCCCATAGGTATTACCTGTGCTTCTAAAAATTGGGTTACAGATCTCCCCATAGGTATTACCTGTGCGTTCAAAAAATTGGGTTATACAAATTAACTTAAAAAAAAAAGGGGGTGACAACGAATCAAACTGTACTGCAGGCCCAGTGCAGCACTTCATGATGATATTTTTACTATTTGGCAAGACTGTGTATCTTGCATAATAATTATAAGAGTACCTGCTTATTATAACATTTTCTACATTAACAAAATAAACGTCCTACCAATACACTGCATTAGTAGAATGAGGGTTAAAAGAAACAAATCTCCAAGCAGATGTCTGGTTGGACTGCAACATTTTCTAACTGCTGGGCCTTTCTGACAGTTTGTGTAGTGGATGTCAGCAAAGGTAGGCATCGGAAAAGTCATAAAACATTTCGATCCACCAAACATCTGCTTGAAGAGCCAAAGAAGTAATCTCCAAGCAGATCTTTTGTTGGACGCAAAAGACAGTATCAAATTGGCCAGTCAGTATCCATTGGCCATCCGGTGACTAATGGACACACCTCTGGCCAGTGGATACTGCCTTGCCACCGTATGACCTGCTTGGAGATTATAAAGAGATTCTTTATTCACAAAAAAAAGTACAGAGACTTTTGTATGGTCTTCTACAACTTAACTAAAGATCTAACAAAGCTAGATACATTTTGTACATATGTGGGTAACGTCATCTTACTTACAGAGTATATGTACAAATATATGATGTAACAATAATGGCTAACTATTCTCTGACATGTGTTCTCTAAGATCGAAACATTCTTTAATGTATTTTCCTATTTGAACACTGTATTGGTTATCTCCCCTGAGAATGAATAAGAAGCATCTCCCACTCACCATTGCTTGATAGTAGAATCTCTCGAACTCCTTGGTGGTGTTCTTGATGGCGTCTAGGGAGTCGCCCGGCTCCGAGAGACGTTCTAACCTCACCTCACCCTCGTTCTGCACCCAGGACAACACCTGAGGAGGGAGACAGGCAGGTGAGGAACAGGTGTTTCTAACTACTATCATGAAAGTTCATCTGTGTTGATAGTTGCATGTTTAAAGTTAAAACTCTGGTCTTCCTCAGTAGACTGACCCAGTGAGGCTTGTCACAAGGCTTCTTTGAAGTGTGACGTCAACACTGGGTCAATGAAGCCTCACTGTAGTAAAACAGTAGCATATTTATGGTGTAACGAATTTGTGGTGAAGAGGTCACTGCAAAAATCGCAATAAAATGAAATCGCTGTGAAAGTTAACACTATCATCATATCAGAAAGGGACTCTACTTCCAGTAATCCTATACAGGAGGAAAGATGACATGAACAGTCTATACAGATAACAGAAAATTCCTTTTTTTTTATAACAGAAAACCAAACTGGTGTTGGAGCAATGACTTGGATTGCTGTCAAATATATGAAAATGTAGAGGCTGGTCAATTGACCCTATAACCTCATATTGGAGACTTCAACGCTTGGTTGACTCTAAGCAGTACCAGCTAATAATATCTACAGCCTAATAAAGCTATTGAAATACTGCTGATGTGGCTAGAATCAATGCACAGAAGCTAACTACAGAAAGTAAATAAACAACGGACCAAAATTTTTAATATCTGTAGTAGGCATCCTTCCATCTTGAGAGATGGCAGCACTATAAGTGAGTCAAGTATCTCTAGTAATATTTTCTCTGCATATGTTAACTTTTCATTTTATATTGAAAGAATATGTTCCCTATATGTATCATTGTACCTTTAAGATTACGTACACAGTGAAGATGCACACAGATGCCTTCTACTTAAAAAAAAATCCGACACTAGAATAAAATAAAATATAATTTGGTCCTCCAATATGGAAGCTCAGCCCATTGAGCTACACGGAAGAAAATGACTGTCCAAATCCAAAGAGACCAGTGCTGCATCCTCCAATCAAAGTCTTCATTACCCAACTCTTGGCTTCATTCAGCCCGCAGCCTGGTCAATTACAGTTCCTGTTAATCCTGCCGCTAAGTTCATTTGTTAGCAGCGTATTTTCACAGGGATGTATTCTGTGGACTAAGTGGCTTTTCCTTCCACGTACCACAGCAGATCGATAGAGGACTGACTGAAGTTGCCTGGAGAAGGAGTCTGGCCATTTTGGAGACTGGCCAGCCGCCATATCTGGTGTTCAGCATTCATGGTGCTATACGAGCTCACAGACAGGCCATGTACAAACTACACTTTGCTGATTCTCAAATTTAACATTATAACACTGGATAAGCATGTACTGTTTCAGGGAGTGAATAGGATCATTTTTTCTTCTTCATAGAGTCATCTAGCTATAAAACACTGTGATGAAATTGGCAGCCGCCATATCTGATGTTCAGCATTCATGGTGCTTGCAGACAAGCCATACAACACTAATGCTGATTTTCGAATTGGACAAAATAACACTTATCTGGAATATAAACAAGAAAAATGCATCTACTGTTTCAGGGACTGAATATGGTCATTTTTCCTCCTTCTGAATTCATGGAGTCATCTTACTATAAAACTGCCATGTCTAGTGTTCAGCAATCATGGTGTTATACATGTACAAGCTTACAGACAGGCAATACAACACTTTGCTGATTCTTGAATTTGACAAAATTATAAACGCTTATCTAGAATATTAACAATTCAGAGTCCAGGAAAAATGCATGTACTGAACTGTACTCAAAGCGTGAATAGGGCCATTTTTCTTCTTTTTTCATGGAGTCATCTTGCTATAAAACAATGCAGAAATTGGTGTAGCCATATGGATTATACACAGGACATCTAGTTTACAGACTATACATGCTCTAGAAATCTGGAATCATATCAATCTGTGATATCTACATGTCGAGTCAAACACATCAAAACAGACAACAAACATGAAGATTCACAGCTGTTGACGAGTGGAAATGCACAGCCTCCTGTACGTGGCAGCCTTGAAATTTGGAAAATGACTTCCCATAATAAATATGACCGGTGATATCAATATCGTCCCACATAACGGATGGATAAACCCATCTCAGCACAATTGAAGCATTCATCATTGTCAGAGTACTAGTATTAAACCTAAAACCTAGATTAAAACGCAGATAAACAAGATGGAAATGGGAACAGATTAGACCATACAGGAACCATCCTTCCTCCACGTCCTGTCGAAATCCAGGGTTAAGACGGTTCAATCTCACCTTGAAATTCTGCCAGTAAAAAAACGCGACATCCCTGGTTTTGCTCCAAAACGATCGCATCACGTGTGTAGAAGAAGAAGACAACATGACAGTCTAACGGAACGAGAAATTGAGCAACGTAGTCGCTGGTTTCCCTGATAAGTCACGTCCATTCTGAGTCAGCGGCGAAGCGACCAGGCATGCGTGATGCAATCCCTCCCTCCCCGCCCGCCTTCCAAATGGGTATCCGAACGTCTGATGGCGTTTTAGTTATTCACCCCTGCACCCGCCGGGCTACACGCGAGGATCCATGCATCACATACTGATGTGTGATCAGGGCTGGTGCAGGATAACATGAGGGGGGGGGGCTATCTTGTAATAAGATACACTAGTATCATTTTGTAATGTTGTAATGTGAAATTTTAACATAGAATTAAGTTTTAAATGAATTGTAAATTGTCTGCAATTCGGTGACCAGGAGGGTCACTGCGAATGTGTAATAAACACATCTTAAATCTTTGGCGAAGGTTAGACCACCAGGTAACGAGATACACAAGAAAACTGACTGATGAGCAGTAGTGGATCCGGATGACACTTGAAACGTCTGACAGCTTTCAAAATTTATCCAGTTGCTTGAGTACATGTTACATTAGGAGGGTGGTATGGTATGACAGCACACTGGGTGCCATCCTGGGTGTTTTACAGCCAATTTGATTGCCCATAATCAACTATTGGGCTATAGATACTACTGTATTGAACTGACAGCCAAAGAATAGTACCCTGGCAAGGATTGAAAAAAATCACAGCGAAACTACAAAGTATTAGAATCCTTGCATCCTCATTAAAAAAATCGTGACGAGGGGGGGTTGGCTTTGGTGAAGGTTAGACAACAAACGAAATACACAAGAAAACTGACTGAGGGAGAGTAGTGGATCGGATGGCAGTATTCGTTTGCCAATTGCAATGGGGTTAAAAAATGATACCAGTACAAAAAGAAAACCCAAGAAAAATGTCTAAAATAGTAAAAAAAAACACACAAAAATAAGCCATAGCCCAAACCTCTGATTGAAGAGTATTCTGACTCCTTCCTCCCTTCCCGTTGTTTTACATGAACCAGCCCTGCCACTCACAGGTGAAAAGCCGCATCCCAAACACGGGATGACAACCTGTTTCATTTTCTAATTCCGGTAGCGAGATGGGACATGTAGGGGGATAATGAGATTGTTTGAATCTGCACGACACATTTCTAAATCTCATTATAGCAATTGAGCCCCAGGTCTGCTTGGGCTTACGAAAATAAATGTTGTGTTTCCTGTTTCAGTCCTGAAAAAATTACGGTCAGTAGGTAGGTTTTTTTTTTAAAGACTTCAGTGATTTTTATATAGGGATCCAATTTATACAATACAGTTTAACAAAGTAAAACTTGCATGAGGACACATTTATTTTCAATGTCAATGTTAGAAAACCAATTGTACAACGTTTCATCACTTAGGTGTCAGATCATGGCCCTAGAAAAGGTTGATTAGCTCAAAAAATTAAATAATTTATGTCCCTTGCAAGGGTCCACCCCCAAAAAAAGTCCAGGGTCGGCAGGTTTTTTTAGGGTCGGTCGGGGAACAAGAAACACAACATTTGTTTTCCTAGGCCTTGGGAGGTAAGAGCTTGATTGAACGTGGTCAAAGCTTCCGGGACCATCATCAGCAGACACACGGGGAATAAGAATGAGATGGAAAAGCTTCCCGATGCTTTCCTGGAAACATTCCTTATGATTCATACCGGATTTCATTTATGGAATATTCAAGCAACTGGGTGGCTCCTACGGAATAAGGTGGTTTTGAAGGGACAATATGATGATTCAAATGCTGGGTGCAGGTAGACATCACAAATGCATGCACGGCCCCAATTTTACCTCCATATACCAATGGCCAGTACATGGACCAGTACAGGTTAGGTGCAGTAGACAATGGAAATACCTGCACAGTCCCAATTTTACCAGCTGCACTAACCTGCATATACCCAGTACATGAACCAGTGCAGGTTAGGTGCAAGTAGACATCAGAAATACCTGCACAGCCCCAATTTTACCTGCGCTACCGGTAACCTGCATACACATGTCCACCATACAAAAGTTGAAAGTCAGGGGATCTTGTCAACCTTAGCTCTCTACATACGTGAATCAACCTTACCCTGACTGAATATGCAGCAGACACGCCTGTTTCTAGGAAGGGCAGCAGAACACAGGATGATAGGCACTTGTTTACTCTGAATTTCGGAAACAATTCCTTAAGGGATTAAGGAACCACATCCTTCAAGGTGTCAAGGTGAAAGGGAAGGATCTCAAGGTCAAAAGGAAGACTCTCAGACTCGGTGAACTGTGACACCTGTTTTTCTTGTCTTCCTTTGAAGTTCTTCCTTCCTGTTGTTTCTTTTCAAGTTAAATCTGGTGTATCAGTTCCATCTAGTTCGAATTTTTGTCTGGGTGTAAGAATTGCCTACCTAGTAACATAAACCCTTGTAGATTTATGATGTATGTTTTTTTTTGCGTCTGCTGCATATTCAGTCAGGGTAAGTTTGACTGACGTACGTAAAGAGCTAAGGTTGACAAGATCGCCTGACTTTAAACTATTGTGTTGTGGACTTGTAGCATAAACTGTTGTAGATTTATGATATATGTTTTTGTGTTACATACATGTGCCATGGATACCAGGCTAAATTTGCTTGACGCATTGTAGAAAGCTATGGTTGATAAAATCGCTTGACTTTTAAACTATTGTGTTTTGGACATGTAGCATAAACTCTTGTACATTTCTCATGTAAGTTTTTGTGTTACGGACATGTAGCATGGAACATTATAGGTTCACCATGCAAACATACGTTCATGGGAACGACAATACACATTTCTGCACGTATGCTAAACAAACATGAGTCATAGGTTCAAAGAAGAAACAAGGTATTTGGATATTTTGTTTGGGATTGTGTTCTTGCCGCAAAAGTGCCACCTACATTGGCTACAGATACATTGTAGCAGCGGATGATAATAATCATTCTGATATACCCATTTTCACCTGAGCAAAGTGAGGAAAGTCGTGTAAAGTGCTTTTTCCAAGGGCACAAGGTTGGTGACATGGCAGGATTCCAACCCCGGACCTCTTGGTTCCGAGCCGTTATGCCACACGACCCCACCTGATGAAAATATTTTCGGAAAATAAGCCTCACTTGTATACACCTGCCTTTAAAAGCCTTGCTAACATCTGTCTTCAAATGCCCCAATATAGTCTTGAGAAGGGGTTCACAGGCTATTCCTAAGACTCCTTAGCCACAAGCCTCACCTGTATACACCTGTCCTCGAAAGCCTTGAGCTTCCTGCCCTGCTCCATCTGGACTCTCCTCTGCTCCGGCGAGGCCGTCAGTTTGGACACCATGTCAGAACAGTAGTTATACAGGTACGTCACATAGTCCAGGGAGTCCCTACAGAAAACATAGCAATGAAAAATCAGAAACTTCAGTAATAAACCAACAAAGGGAGTCCCATGGCAAAATCATTATCATCCATTCAGCTCCTGTAATAAACCTAGATATGTCACAATCTTTCTCTGTCTAACCAATTGTCGTGGAAAAACATTAAAAAAAGATTATATACATAATTATCAAAACTTTACCAGTAGTACTAGTAATAAACCTACAGTGACCTACATAGTAAGGGGAGTCCCTGAGGAAATGCATGCCAAAAGCAAAATCATTATCATCCAATCAGCAACTTCAGCAATAAACCTACAGTTATCATTCATTCAGGAACTACAGACCTACAGTTGTACAGGTACTTCACATAGTCCAAGTCCCTAGGGGAATGCCTGAAAATCATTATCATCTATTCACCAACATCAGTAATAAACATACAGGTACGTCACATAGTGCAACGAGTCTCTATGGAAAACATAGCAATGAAAATCACTATCAAAATCATCCATTCAGCAATTTCAGTAATTAACATACAAATGTTATTGTCAACAGTGACCTACATTTGTACAGTAGTACAGGTATATAACAGTCCATTGGGAAAAACATCCATAAAAATCAAAACTCAATAAAAAAATTTTCAGGTTACCAGCAAACACAATATTCTGACAATCTTAAAAAATAGAATAAGAAAAATTGATTGGAGATGACATGAAAATCCACAGGTTACCCAACAGAATTGAATAAATCAACATGTAGGTGGTAACGCTTATTGATTATGAGTTTATTGCGAGGCTAGGCACATAATTCTGGGTGTCCCCGGGGGACAAAATCTGTTGTGCCATCATCAATCCTGGAGAGACAGGTTGATTTGTGGCATATTACTGGTCTATTGCTGAAAACTGTCTCATGAATGGGAGTATTGGGAGAGAAATTGGATTCTTAATTTGGGTCAAAAGTTTGACATCTCTAAGTCTACGCAATGACAGTTGGGAGGAGTGTAAACTGTTTCAAGTGTTGAATATTCTCTTAAACAAATAAATTATGTAAAGGTCAATAAAGGTATTCAAGTGTTTAAAAGCACTATTGAATGAGAAAACAATGTAAACACATACTTCTATTACCAGTATTTTCAGCACGCTAAAAAGTTTCAAAATCAAACAAAACACTTCCTAGCATCGTAAACTACTTTTCAAAATTCAAGGACACCGAAGTTAAAAGCGTAAATATCCTTGAATGTACAGTTTTAAATCTTACGAACAGAAGTCCATACCTGAACTGCTCATACCTGGACCGGCACATCCTTCCAGACAAAACTCAACTTTCCAACAGCAAAACTAAAGACATGTAATGTACTACGATGTAGAATTCCGACCAGTAATACTTTGCTGTGGAGCAGTGACAATGTGTGCAGGAAGGGCCACTTCTTGAAAAGAACTTTCCAAACGGCAAAACTGAAGACATATACTACTACGGTGTACAGTTCGGACCAGTACTACTTTGCTGTAGTCTAGAGCTGCAACAATCCGTGTACGGACGCTCCCTGAGATTGAGAACAACTGAAGTTGAACACAACAGGATCCACGCCAGCTAACATTAGCATGTCTACACACATTCTCCACGCACCGGTGCCTTCCGTTAACACTACCCCCAGCGCCAGGCTAAGTACGGCCGGAACTGAGCAGTCCTGTCACGTACCGACACGCTCGTCTGTAACACCTGTCAATCACTCCTCGCCAGGTGTGAGATGCTTCCTGTCTTCGAGAAAAATCAAAGAACCTGAGCTACATGGCTTTCCTCACCTCGCTCAGGTGGAAATGAGTACCTAGCTTTGGTTAGGGACGTCCTTCTGATAGTGTTTGGGGAGAGCCACATCTCAAGCACGTTAAAGATCCCACCACACTTATCGAAAAGAATAGGGGACCTTTCCAGTGTGAGTGGTTCAAACCTTATTGTCTTATATGTCACTTGACTGAGTTAGCGCCAAATACTAGTAGCAGCCGCTCCAGACCTTTGCAATTAATTAAGCCCCAATATATTGTAACTGTAAGCTCCTCACAATTCAGCCCATGGCTGCAAAGAGAGAATAGCCGACCCATCCAATACAATATACAATACAGTAAACGTTCAAGCCCCCACCTGAGTAAGTATTACCTTGCTCAAAGCTGTTGGACATGAGAGAAGAGGTGTGTGTTTTAGCCAAGAAAAACTCACTCACACTTTACACAGACTGACATAGATGATGTCATTCATAACCAACCAACTGGGAAGACCTTTTAAAAGGTGGCTGCCCGCATAAACGCCCCTCATTACAACCAGGAACCTTTAAAGTTGTGAAAACCGCCCGGCCACCAAACAGGGGCGGTATTGTTTCCGCCGGGCCTGACAACGCTGGTAAACGGTAGTCAGTTAGACCACAGAAAGGGAAGAGGTCAGGCATCCCCTAAAGGGTCAGCAACGGAGAAGCACCCCGCAATTACTGTATACTGGGACTTTTAGTAGAGGCAACAGAAATATATCTTCCATAGCATGTCCCTGGGGGTTTTGGGGGTCTTCGGGAGCTTTTATGTGCTATTTTCTGATTGCATATAGACAACATAGCCGGCCTGGTTGAATTACCCCCGTTTTTAGAACTGGGCTAATCAGAAAACAGCCGAAGACCACCAAACCCCCATTTCTATAAGCCTGCTACGGAGGCTACAATTTTTAGTGAAGGCAACGGAAATACTGGAAATACTGGTCGGTTCTGTTTGTGCCTTCTCTGAAAGCATTCAAGCAAGCGGGAACGACGAGAAGTCAACATCTGTGTGTGATTTGTTGTATTCGGCTCTGAACTTGCCAGTGACATAACACATGTCGTTTTTATTCAAATCTGGGGGCATGAAATCAATTTATTTTTAAACAGATTTTTAACGATTGCCCGAAATTCAAGTTCAATTTTCCTCATAACATGTTGCAGTTAAAACCTAGGTTACTACAAGTCATTTTAGGAGGCTTTCTTTTTTTTGAAGCAGTACAGTGCTGCATTTAAAATAACATAAATATTGAGAACATATCGCATTTTAATGAGAATGGACCAAGTTCTCAACCAAAATTGTTCAATTTTCCTCATAACAACATGTTGAAGGGGTACTACAGGCCATTTTATGAGACTTTCTTCTTTTACATATCACATTATAATGAGAATTGACCAAGTTCTCAACCAAATGTCCTCCTGGGAAAGATACAAAATAAAAACTTGCTTTTCAGCAAGAAAAAGGGGGAGACAGATGGCTCTTTCTAATCATGTTTGGCAGCACTATAGCCCCGTGTTTATTTTATTACTCCATAAAGGGGGCATCAAAGAAATTCTTTTTCCGAAAATTGATCAGAAGTTTGGCGTTAATTTCCCTCCTAATGGCACCATTAGGGCACATTAACATGGAAATGGTGGCTGCTGAGTCATTTAAAAATCAGTCGTGGGGAAGGATTAAAAAGGCAACAATTTACATTGATATTGACAGGTAAATACAGTTGTATTATGCTTTTTACTAATAAAGAACACATGATTGTGAAGCAAGTTGAAAACTTTCATTTCTAACACAGCTATATAAGAGACATATGACTGTGTCCAATTTCTTGTGTTTGAAATTACAGTTTAAACTTGCTTCATTTTATGATGACTTCTACCAACACAGATGAACTTTCAAGAATACTGGTAGCTGATTTTATGATCCTGACCTATGGATGGATTTTAGAGAAATATCGGAAAAACGATTGACTGTAAATCAATTCTGCCCACCAATCAACATTTACCGTCCACTTATCGATCGTCATCACCATGGAAACAGAGGGACCGTTCTTCGGTTAGGGTTCCTGCGGGAATGGAGGAACTTCCCATACGAAATTGAAAGGACAGTTTTTCCATTTGAAGTCTTCGTCAATCAAGTTTGACGGGAGAATAAACAGTTGTGAATCACTCCTCAGTGTGTGGTCTGGAAGTCCAGAGGAGCTCAAGCCTAGCCTCCGTAGCAGGCTTATAGAACTTGGGGTTTGATGATCTTCGGCTGTTTTCTGATTAGCTCAGTTCTAAAAACGGTGGTAATTCAACCAGGCCGGCTATGTTGTCTATATGCAATCAGAAAATAGCACATAAAAGCTCCCAAAGACCCTGAAGACCCCCAAAACCCCCAGTTTTTGGAATGCTATGGAGGCTAGCTCAGGCCCTAGCCTCCACCAGACTCCTTTGCAGGCTAAATAAATAAATAGTAGAAATCAGCCTAAAAATGGGATTTAATTGGCCAGAGGAGTTCGCAAGCCAGAGAGGGTCCATTTGCCTGCATGGACCCTCTGTGGCCATCAAACTCCTCTGGCCAGTTACAAAGTTTTAGGCCGATTTCTACTACATGTATTTATTCAGCCTGCAAAGGAGTCTGGTGGAGACTACTCAGGCCCAACCAAACAGACTTTCCTTAACCAAGGCTAAATAAACTTCTTTTCATCCATGGATGATATGCTTGTACAGCGTAAAAATAAAAGTAAAATCTGGTACTGGATTGGTGGAAAGTATGTTTCCAGGGTATGGTCATATATGCATTGTGACGATCGTCCTATATCGTTGCCCATCCGTGAATGGGCCAGTTTTGTTCCAAATCATCTCAAACATTTCACAAAGTCTTCAGCAAATGTCGCAGCACGATCTCGGTATGCGAAAAGCTATGTATCATTGGCCACTTTGTACAGGGACTAGTTTCTATCCTTAACAAATGCTCGAACAAATATACATACTGAACATTTTTTCTCTTCGGCAAAGATGCAGTCAGGCAATACAACACAAGCAAACAGACGAAACACAACCAATCCCTGAATCAGGAAATCTAGAATAGCTAAAACCAAAGTTAGTTGGTGATACTACTGAGCAGACGTTATAATATAATATTTATGTGCCATGTTGTACTACATGATGTAGAATATCCTTGCTTTACTTTCTCCAAGCAGATGTTCAGTTTAGACTTGAATGGTCACTCAGTGTCAGTGTAGTTATACAATGTTGGGCTTCCAAATACATAGTAACATACACATATTAATAGAATATAGTAAAGGGGATTCATTCCTCAAGCTAACTGACATCTCGCACACGCAGTCGTCCCTCAGGAGACACCATGAGCCGCACAGTTCCGGGCGTTTAGAACTTTTATTCAACCTCTCACTGTCATACACATATTAATAGTTACATGTACCTTACCTTCGAGCATAATACCTTGACCCTTGCAGGGTTAAAAAGCGGCATGTCGCAGTGCTTTTACTCTACCATTATCCCGAGCACAGATTGCACATTACCAGAATAATGGGGCACAATCAAACAGGCCTGCACTTTCACAAATGGAAGGGCAGCAGAGGTCATGCTGTGGAGGTCAAAACATTCAAAATGGTGGCTTTCTGAAATTCTAAGTGAATATTTAGAAGACAGAACAATTTTGGCTACATCGATCCTTCTATTCTTGAATAACCCACACAAAGTAAAGCAAAAAAAAATTGTGGGGAGGGGGGCATGATGTTCCCAGGAGTTCTATCAAGAGGTCACCTGAAGGGTGGACAAGGTGACCTCTCCTTCAGGACAAGGTATAAAGGTCATTCTAGAAGGCTGGGAAAATACTAGTAAGTTGATTCAAGGAATATATCTTATAACCAAATCAATCCCTAAGATCAAGGAAGTTCAATTCAGACTTGAACCTCCTTGCTAAGACCTACCTAAAGTTCCAAGCAGTCAAAATATCCAAATTTGGGAGGCTGCTGATAGAAAGGCTCTAACATGTGTGAGATAAGGGAGGGACCACCCCACGCAGTACCAGCTTATCACACTGTTCTATCACACAAATCAGTGCACAAATATTTCAACAGCATACAAGTGCTGATAGCTGTGAACTTGTGAGGTCAGTAGCACAGCAAGGCCTTCTCCACTTCACAACAACATTTAGTGTTCTTCACATCTGTGCTGGCAAGTCAAATACAGTTTGCCTCCTACTCCTAGTCAAACACTGTAAAAACGAGAGAGAACCCCCCCTCCTTCATGTAAGTAAAGTAATGGCAAAAAAATTACAAAAGGCAAGTTCTAAACTAACTGAGCCCTAAGTTTTAATCAGCCTTGACAATAACAGGCTTAACATTTATGTCTTCCCATCAAATTAACTTACAGAACCGATTTGCTTGCTACAGTATCAAGGGGCAGCTATCCTCCACCTATGTTATAGAGATTGATCACTTTGCTAAGGTCTGGCATTGCTGGTACAAGGCAAGATGTTCAACCAGAAACAGATAATAAAATACTGTGTCAACTGTGCTACAATGTCAATGCCAAGTCAAATGACTGTAGAACTAGAAGGCTACAAAGTATTGGAATTTGAAAGGTCTGTTCACCCACCACCATGTACTGTAGTCCTTCCAGTGCCACCTCTTCGAATATTTCCTCTCAAGTACTCCCTGGCCCACCCTACTGTAGCTGATTAGTTGTAACCCAGCCCAAAACAAATGCCTTAGTTTGTTGTTGGCCACCTCCCTTGTTTACTAGTCCACCCATGGATCATGGGTAAGTTGGAGGATGAGCCTGGCCATCTGCTCAACAGGATCACACACTTGTCTGTCACGCCCTCATTTGCATAATGGTCATTTGCATAATGGTCATTGTAGCTCCTCATTTGCATATTTGGGAGTGTGAAAACTTGGTTTGCATATTCTTTTTAGTACACATTGGATGGTTAATATGATTAAATAATAGAACAGGATGGGGTCCGACTTTAGGTGGGAATAAAACCAGAATTTGAGATAACCCAAAGAAACAAAAAGGTCAAATAAGATCAATCAATCAATTGATCAATCAATAAATAAAATATTGATTTGTGAATGGGCTATTCTGTAAAAATTATATTCAAGGCATTCTATGGCTTCAGTAAGTAACAAGGATAATCCTAGAGAAAATTAAAAACTAAATACTTTTTCCTTCAATTTCATCACATTTTGGGCTCAACTTCAAATGGCATTAAATAAAAATCCCACTGATTTGCGGAATCCTCGTTGCCCAAACTTTACGACCATCAAATGATGCTCGGAATTCGCAGTGTTCCCCGGTGGTCCATTGACACCAGGACTATAAACCCCTCATATACAGCCTTATAACAACATCACATAACCAGTAACCTGCTGCACTGGTCCAGGTGAAACTTTGGAGGGGTCTTCTAATGACTTGACTTGACTTTATTTGGATCCACGTTTAGCTTTAGCATTTAGCTTAGCTATTCTTCCAGTGGTCCATTGATACAATACAACAATACAAAAAGTGATCTCTAAGCAGATCTTTTGGTGGCTAATTGGCAAGACCTAAAAAAACTTAACTTACTTGGTATTTGCATGAAAATTGTTAATACTAATAATAGTAATAAATACATCTCAATACTACTGACAATAATATTTGTACAATCCAACCCCTCTCTAACTACACATTTGAATACACTTTTGAATTTAGTGTTAATAAAATCTTCATGGTGCATCAAACCTGTATATGCTACCTATAGCATCTGTCTTTGACCACTATATAAATTATAATATTTCCTGAAGAAAACATACTAGCATTTTTGAACACCTCAATACTTGGCCAATAACTCTGTTCCTTTCCCCCCTTTCTACCCCAGAAATTGACACTGACAGATACACAACAGATGATCCCTTTCCAAACAATATGAAGAGCGCTACCCAGCTGAGGCCACCGCCTGATATTCAC
Organism: Branchiostoma belcheri; assembly: GCF_001625305.1. NCBI lineage: Eukaryota > Metazoa > Chordata > Leptocardii > Amphioxiformes > Branchiostomatidae > Branchiostoma > Branchiostoma belcheri. The sequence goes on from NW_017804109.1 coordinate 748,986, forward strand.
TGCCTAATATAAAAAAAAGAATAATGTCCTTTTTTATGTGAAGCATTATGCCAGAGTGCCCCAAAAGGCCGCTACTGCTAATTTTGGAGAAATCACTATATTTTCTGGGGACTGCCCTTAGTGCCCATTCAGGCTTTTCATTCAACAATCACAGTCAGTGGGACAGCAACAGGCAAGGGGAAAAACAGGTGTGTGGCTTTATGGTTTATGGTTTTACCACACAGCTAATGCCTTTGTTGCATATCTAGAGTTGAAAATTGATATAATACCATCCCTTTGTTTGAAGACGTTTTGACATACAGACTTTCATTATCCAATGCTTGGTGCCAGTGTTGCGTAAATTTATGAAAAAGAAAATTTATGTGATTGTCTTGTAAAAATGACTTTTTGACTTAAAAAATTAACACCATCCACCAGTGCTTGGTACCTGCGTTGCATAAAATGAGAAAATTTATGTAATTCTTTTGTTAAAATGACTTTCTGACATACAAAATCAACACTATCAACCAGCCCTTGGTGCCAGTGTCACATTATGATAGTAGAAAATTTATGTAATTCTTTTGTTAACATGTAATTCTTTTGTTAACGTGGCTTATTGACACACTAAATACAATTTTGTTTCATTCAATATATTTGGGAAGCAATTAAGCAGTGTTTGTTTAATTATGTCTAACAGTACAAATTATAGGAAAAAGATTGGTTTGTATTTGTGTTGTATGATGTAACTTAGGAAGTTGTTAAGGATTTTTTTATGATCTAAAATATTCCATGTGCTAAACTTAGCCTGCAATAAACTTGAAATACAGCACTGATACAATTTAACAACTCTAAATAAAGCTTTGAATTATTTACCACAATGAATCAACATCATCTGCAGCAAAAATAAATGCCTTTAACCCTTTCATTGCCTGGACATTTGATAATTGCATGGTTTATAAGCTCCAGTTAAGTGGTAAATTATGAAGTTAAAATGAACTAGCCAACCCATGTTTTGGAAAGTTGCCAATGTCTACTAGGCCTAGGGAAAAAATGTTGTGTTCCTGTTTCCCACCAACCCTAGAAAAAACTGTCAACCCTAGCCTTTTTTGTGGACCCCTGAAGGAGACACAAATTTTTCAAGATTGACCTTTTCTAGCTCCATGATCTGACACCTGACTGATGAAACGTTGAAAATAGCAGCGTGCTCATGCAAATTTTAACTTTAAGTTAAACTGAATTTTTTAAGTTTGTTTACTAGAGACTGCGAAAGTCTAAAAAAAAAGAGGAAAAAAAAAACACCGAAAAAAAAAATAATCCCAACCCTAATTTATTCAGGGCTGAAAACAGGAAACACAACAATTTTTTCTAGGCCCTAGGACTGAACTAGCCTATGAAAAAAGCACTGCTGTATTTTCTACACTGGATCAATATCATGCAGTTTCATGCACCACCACCCCTCAGAGTGGAAGCCTTCAAAGAACAGTAAATTATCTATTTCCTATACCTTAACCTTGACTCCATTGACTTGGTAGAAGTTGGGTAGGGAAGGGGTTCATATATTTGTGAGGCAAGACTAGCCTCCATAGCAGGCTTATAAGAACTGGGGGTTTGGTGGTCTTCGGCTGTTTTCTGATTCAACCAGGCCGGCTATGTTGTCTATATGCAATCAGAAAATAGCACATAAAAGCTCCCAAAGACCGTTAAGACCCCCAAAACCCCAGTTTTTGGCATGCTGTGGAGGCTAAAGCAAGACGCTGATACTAGTATTTGTTTTGAGACAAATGGTGTAAAATCGCAGACACAAATCTAATGTTTTACAGAATAATTACGCACCAAATTTCCCTCCCATCTCTATTCATGGCTACCAGGAATGGAAATTTATTGGAAAATCCATTTATTACGAACAACCGAATTCGGAATGGGGAAATTGAATAACCCTTTAGTATGCCCCAGGTACCTCCTAGTGCTTTCCAGGGAATGGAAGAAGCCAGATCATTACTTTCCCCCATAGACAAAATGGGGAGTGTGTGTTCAAGTTCTTTTAAAAGCATCCAATGCAATTTCAGGGCAGCAAAACTGGATTTTCAAAGTCAAATTTCTTTTCATAGTTAGTTGAATCAACCCTATCCCATGAAATACTGATATCTGTGCTATGTCAGTGACAGAAAAATGCTTGTTTTGTATGGTAGACTGGTCCTAGCTATGGGTGGTACCCAAAAGATACGGAGAGTGAGAGATGCCTAACTTGTAGCTTGCATCTCAAATGCTTAAACTGTTAAAGTATAAAATGATGACAAAAATGTGCTAAGAAATGGCAGTAAATGTCAATATCTGACAGATTTCCTCCTCCAGAATATTTTTGTTTTGCTGCTCCAAAATTGCAATTTGGATGCCTTTGAATTTAAAATTCATGTAGGCTCATTTCGCCCCCCTCCCGTCCAGAACAAATCGACAATTAGACCCAAAAATCGCCAAGCATCTGTGAAAACAGACTGGAGGTGAGATGGACTAGTACTGTGGATTCCTGTTTTTTTCACGGTATTTTACGTTTGTGGTTTTTGCAGCCACTTCTGTACTACGAAATGATCATTACTGGTAACACATAATTTGCCGACTTTCCTTTTCAGTTTTCTATATCTGCCACCACCGCAAACATGTAGTTGTTCCGTGAACACCCCCATTTTTCTCAGACCTTGAACTTTTGCTACCCGTGAACATGAAGTGAATTACAGTAATTGGGTCGGAAATGACTAACGGTTACATTTGGCAAGGGAAGTGAAATATGAGTTCACAGTTCAGAAATGAGGTGAATTGGATGCACTAATGTAACAATGCTTCAGTAGATTTATGGCACTTTCTGCAGTTCCCAATACAATTTTTGTCAAAAATATACATAATTTGCACTAATACTACATGATTTAGATTGCACAGGGACATGGGAGAGGTCCATATACTTAGATTGCGATACAGAGCATTTATGAGCCATGAAATACAGTTTGTATCACTTTACAGCTAAAACAAAACAGGTTAACCCAATGTCATTCATATGAATATAAAAATAGGTTCCGTATAATTACATATGCCTTTATTTCTGCACAGTTTTCTTCTGTAATAAAATCTGCTACAAAATAGAAAGATATCTCCAGACCTGGCAAAGTATCAAATCCTTGCCGACAGCAAAACAGATAAAGGCACTGCACGGTCCAAATAACATCCTGAGATTGTAGTACAGAAATTTAGGAGCCATAAAATACAGTTTGTATCAGTTTACAGCTAAAACAAAACAGTTTAATCAAATGTCATTTATCTGAAGCAAAAAATGGGTTCACTACAATCATGGAGGTAAAAACGGGCACAATTTTTCTTGTGTAACAATGTAACACATCCCCAGACCTGGCACAGTATCAAATCCTTGCCCACAGCAAGACAGATAAAGACACCAAACGACCGAAATGGGGCTCCTGTAACCTTGCCAGTACAACTGTTAGAATTGTATTTTAGTATAGCTCATGTATCTACCCTTCTTGTTTCCTCTTTGCCATACACTGTACCAGTAACAGACTGTTGTTGAGCAATCAAGTTGATTTTATGTTACAGACTTGGCATAGTATCAAATCCTTGCGGACAGCAAGACAGATAAAGACAGCGCACGACCGAAATGGGGCTCCCGTAACCTTGCCAGTACACGACCCCAGGATCAGCATATCTGTACAGGGAGTGGGTTAGGGGTGGGGAGGGGGGCGGAGCGTACTTATTTATAGCTGTTTACAGAGTAAATACGGAACCTAACAGCCTTACCTGTAGTCCTGTGAGGGTGCCAGGGCAGAGTGTTCTGTCCTCAGCTTCTCCAGTACCCCCTCTCCTTCCATCTGTAGTGCCTTCACTCTCGGGTCCTCTAGAACCTCCCTCAGCCTCACTTCCTCATCATCACACTCCTCCCTGGCAACTGCATCTTCCTCCTCCTCCTGTGGACCATCTCCTGATGATGTTGTTGCCATGTCGACAGCAAGAAGCTCCTCCCAGACGGCAGTCAGGAACTTTCCGGTGCTACGGCTGCCCAGTAGGAATGGCTCGAGCTTCTACACCACCACAGTGCCATGCAGGGAAACAGAAGAACAGGACATGGTATAGTGGTGGTGAAGTGAACACATACAGGGCACATATATTTAGTACAGTGCGAGCATGTAACCCGGCGGGCGTATTTTTAGTGCAGTATTGATTTACCAAATGACGACGTCAGATGGACTGTCTTCCAGTTTTGGGCGGCAAAGCCAATACGTCACCCATGCATACATGGGGAGGGCAGCTTTAACTAGTGATAGTCTCCACCAGACTCTTTTGCAGGCTAAATAAATAGTAGAAATCTAGCCTCCATAGCAGGCTTCTAGAACTGGGGGTTTGGTGGTCTTTGGGTGTTTTCTGATTAGCCCAGTTCTAAAAAACGGGGACAATTCAACCAGGCCGGCTATGTTGTCTACATGCAATCAGAAAATAGCACATAAAAGCTTCAAAAGACCCTGAAGACCCCCAAAACCCACAGTTTTGGCAATGCCAATACGTTACCCATACATACATACATGAGGACAGCAGCTTGAACTACCAATAGTCTCCATCAGACTCTTTTGCATGCTGAATAAATAGTAGAAATCGGCCTAAAAAAATGTACATTGTAGCTGGCCAGAGGAACTGGACCCTCTATGGCCGGCCAACTCCCCTGGCCAGCTACATTCCTTTTACTAGTTTTAGGCCGATTTCTACTATTTATTCAGCATGCAAAAGACTGTGGTGGAGACTTAACTACATGCTTTGTGTAGAAGCTCGAGCTTTTCACATAGTCTCCACCAGACTCCTTTGCAGGCTGAATAAATAGTAGAAATTCGGCTAAAATGACTGTAGCTGGCCAGGGGAGTTGGCCGGCCATAGAGGGTCAAGTATAGGCCGATTTCTATTTATTCAGCCTACAAAAGAGTCTGGTGGAGACCAAGCTTGAACTAACCAGTTAGAAAGGCTGTCTGACAGATGGTTTACACTTACAGGGATATGAACAGTTTAACCCCAAAGGTTTAGAACTCCCAGGGTAGGGTTTAGAGAGAGCAGGGGTGAAAGACATGCACAAGTGCGCTGAAACAACACGTCCATTGTTCCAACACCCTCCCGTTTAGCATATTTCACATGGGTTGAATTTCAGCCCGGTATGGGGCCATGCAAAAAAAAATTGCAATATTTCAAATGTCACACACACCAGATACCAGCAACAATAGAGCACACTAATGAGTATGGCTGTATAATCAATTGTGCACCTGTGAAATACACATCTGGTGCTAGCTAACTAACAGGTTGAGAATCAACAAAGAAAATGTGTTAAAGTTGTTGCTATTGTTATTGTTATCACAATCAGTAATGAACATAATCCCCGTTTGTCAGCGGCCAGTCATTAGAGTTGGCTAATATGACATGTTAGAAACCTGAGGAAGACCATTGGCAATATTTCATTCCATGTCGTCATAGACTGAGAGCTTTTGTTTTCAATGAAGAACTGTAACATAGATGTGATATGCTGGGTTTCAAGTTCAATACAGAACTAGTTCTCATTGACAAAGGACTTCAATATGTCAAAAAATCTTACATAAGATACAGTATAGCATATTTCTGATAATTTCATACCATAACTTCAAGGGCAATGAAATTATAATTCATGAAGAAAGAAACTAAACAGTCCACATCTTTCAACGACGTAACACACAGTAAAAGTTCACACATCATAAAATCTACTGCCTCAAAAGCTACAATACAAAGATTTCAATCTAGTTAGCCTCCTGTGCAGGCCCCGCGGCGGTGGGGAAGAGTTTTTAACGCGTTATTTTAATATAGCCGGCCATCCTACATAGCCGACGAGGGCGGAAAGCAACCTTCTCTCGTCGGCTATGTAGGATGGCCGGCTATATTAACCCTTTAGCTGCCAGTGTTTCTCACCAATACATCCCCTCTGTGCCAGGGTTTCCAGACCCTTTTGAAATAGGGGGTACTACCTTTGTATTACTGTCTTTTTGTCATTTTCCCCTCAACTTACCATATCATGCCAGATATCATTGGAAAGCTAAGAATGTGTACTTTACAGAAAAATATTTCAAATGTAGCCTGACATCAATAGTAATGAATTACAAGGGCAATAATGCAATAAAATAGCTGTTTTCATAGTTTTTTTTGTATTTACAATGCCTAAACTATATAAAAAGTATAAGTATGAAACCTATAACATTCCTGACATGTCCTGACACTATGAGAATCACATACACGTAAAATACAGCACTCAGGTGTCACTACAGGTAAGTTTATGATCAGATATTGTTATAGGTGCTGAACTGACTATTCAGCTAAAACACTGATCCATTACAACATATTTCACTTCTTTCTGTACCCTTATAAAAGATGGTACATAGACTTGTTACATACCATATGAAAGCATATAGTAGATACTACAACTAGAAATGTATATCAACTTGATAACATAGACTACAAGGGTCATAAACAGGTAAAGAGGCAATAAAATGCACAATTTCCACCTTGTTTCCATACAATCAACAATAAGCAACCACAGAATGACTTGGGCCTTGACTTAACAGATCCTGACATGTCCTGACACTTTGAGAATCACATAGAAGTAATCATACAGCACTCAGGTATCATTACAGGTAAGTTTATGATGGATATTGTCCTAGGTGCTGAACTGACTATTCAGCTAAGACACTGATTCATTACAACATATTACACTTCTTTCTGTACATTTATAAAAGTGGTACATAGAGTTGTTACATACTATAAGGAAGCTTATAGTAGAGTCGGGAATGTATGTCAACTTGATAACATAGACCATAAGGGTCATAAACAGGTAAAAAGCAATAAAATGTACAATTTCCACCTTGTTTCCATACAATCAACAATAAGCAACCACAGAATGACTTGGGCCTTGACTTAACAGATCCTGACATGTCCTGACACTATTAGAACTACATACAAGTAAAAATACAGCACTCAGGTATCATTACAGGTAAGTTTATGATGGATATTGTCCTTGGTGCTGAACCAACTAATGTATACAACATAATACATTCCTTCCTGTACCTATGTAATCGATGGTATATATACTTGTTACATATCATATGAAAGCTTATTGTATATACTATGTCTAGGAATATATTTCAACTTGACAATATAAACTACAAAGGCAATAAACAGGTAAAAAGCAATAAAAAGATAATATTATACTTTATACCATGGAAAATTTTACATAAAAGCTGCTATAAAATAGAAATAAAACTTGCCACTAAATCCACTTTGTGCAGTGAAATCATGGGGAGACTTGGTAAGGCTGTTTCCTTCCCCCCTCTGCCAGTTTGTGCCATCAAATCTTGTATCAGTTGCAGCTTGATGGGCGGCTCCGGGATTTAAATCCCCATCAGCTGGCCGGCTGCAACCTCGCCTGTCAGTGCCACGTTCCCTTGTTGTTTGGCCTTTTCCACACCCCCGACCTCGGCCCCGACCTCTACCCCTAGCACGACCACGGCCATTAGTAGTTCCATGGCCGATGTCACATTCACCAATGCTATCTGGTTCCATGTGAGCACATTTCCTCCCGTCTGCTAACACGATCCGTCTCATTTTCACTACTCTCAATGGAATCAGCGTCTGATATACGTTAACCATAGGCTAAATCAACAGTAGCGACCTCCTACAACAGTTCTTCGAGGGTAAACGGCGTCATTTTGGTGTTAACAGTCCAAATTCACCGCCCAAAACACGTAAACAAAAGAACAAAGCCTCGGCAGACGACGACGCCGCCATCTTGGCAATTATAGGCCGCAAAGCATTGTGGGATGACGTAGTCGGTGATTACGCAACCCACTTTGACCTCTGACCTGCCCTCACTTACCGCCGCCAGTCACTTCCTGGTCGGCGGGCGCGAAACATGCAGCTGTGCTAAGTTATCCCGGGGAATACCCTATCCCGAATATACCCGGGCATGGCACACAGGGGATGTATAGTGAACCCGGATATACCCGGGACCGGCAGCTTAAGGGTTAAAATAACGCGTTAAAAACTCTTCCCCACCGCCGCGGGGCCTGCACAGGAGGCTACAATCTAGTAACCTGCCTTACCCTGTCAGTGCTGTGACTTATCCTACCAGTATGTCCTGCCATGTGGACCAACTAGAAGGATTCAAACAACTGCTTTTCTGAGGACAATATGACCACCGCACATGTCCTCACCAATAAAATGAGGGGACTGGAGTTGGTGGGGTGTCTATCTCTGATGCATAATTCGGGCCACACCAATGGAGTTTCATGTTTCTCACACTAAATCAATGGCAGGGAAAAACACCTGAAATTTTCTTGTATTACCTGCAAGTTAAAAGAAACGTTTACATTGCAATTTAATAATGACAGATCAAGCACTACTTCAATTTGACAAAGATGGAGCTGTGAAAAAGTTTCTTTTCCACAGAAAACAACCAAGTACCAAGTTTCTTGCTGTGGTTGAAACACATGAGGTGCAAGTATGAAACATTTTTATACACATTTTTAAGTTGCAATGGCAGATCCATAAATTAATTTACACTTTTTGAAAGAAATATGGCTGTGAGAATTTCATTATCTGAGTTTTTTTTTATTTTTTTCGAAATCATTTATCACAAAAAACAACTGATTTTCTTGCTGTGGCCCAAACACACATGAGGCATTTACAGTCCCACCCCCCATGGTTAGTACAGATTAGAGAACTGTGGGTCTCAGGTGGTGCCTCACACTTCACTACTACATCCACCCCCCTCCCCACCGGGGTTAGACACTCCCACTATTGTACACAGGGCATTAAACCACAGGACATCACACAGTCGGAAATATATGGAGAGCTCATAGGGTTCTACTCTGTATATTATTATAAACAATGAACATACTCTTTTATCCAACATAGAACAATGTCGATAAAGGTTAGACATTAGACATCCAGGTAGTGAGATACATAAGGAAATTGTTATTCAAGAAAAAGGACAGATTTTTGTAAACAGTGAAGACATTTAAAATTATTATAGCATCCACTCTTTTTGTCAGTGACTGTCACTAATGAAAAGTATTGAATGCTATCGCTACTTGAAACATCAGCCAGTTTCAAAAATCAATTGATCATAATTTCCTAGTGTACAACATATAACAAGTTGGCATACATTGCACCTGCTACAATTGTTATGCAATCAACTTGTTTTTCTAATCCTGTCCCTTGAGATTAAAAAGAAGAGAAAAGTCTATATTTCACATCTTTCACTTCTATAACTATACAGAGGAATATGGATATACAAGGGAGCATGTTTTTTCCATCCATCCCTCCCACTAGGTGTCGAACAGTTAACACCCCCAGTCCCCCACTCTTGTGTACAGGAAATAAAACCACAGGAGCAGGTGGGGAAAATCACAGCTTTGGTGATGGGGAATCCATATTGTCATAAAAAATCTGTCAGCAAGATACTTTTCATTGGGGTTCATAAAACACTGGGAGGGAGGTTGACATTTTCACTGAATGCAGGTCAATTTCTACATCATCTTTCTTTTTCTGGCCTCTCCCAGGCTTTGTAAGCACCTGGAAAGAGTAGAAATTGGCCAAATAGACGGATGATATGCCAGGGGAGTTGGTCTGCTCCTTTATCAAATTCAGATTTGTGATGCTTTTTCATTTCAAAATTCAGACAACAAGACTGAAGGGACAGTATGGGAATTGTTTCAGTGGTGAGGAAAATATGGGTGGGGGCAAAAAAAAGTACTAGTAATTGATAACCCCCACCTGAGATGATGAAATAGTGCCAAATAGGATCCTTCATTATATTCTAAACTTGATACTTCCTGTGGTAGTAAAAATATGGGTGGGGGTCAAAATCATTGACCACCCTCTCTAGTGGAGTGGTAAAAAAATGGGCTGTTCATTATTATAAACTTGATCCTTTCTGCCATTTGCTTGTCCATCCAGCAGGTGACTTATCCTCACACCTGTGTGGCAGGTGTCACCAGGATTAACGCTCAGGTGTGAAGTACTCAGGTGGGCGGATTATCCAGGGTCACAGCAGGTCAAGGATTAGGCCCAAAGGTGTGAAATCCTCACACTGAAGGATTATCCGGGGTCACGGGAGGTCATGGGAAGTTGGGAAGGTGGGAAGTTGATCTTCCATAGGGGGAAATTATGGAATGCCAGTAGACTTGGTGGAAAATTGGAGAGGAAAATTATGAACCAAGGTCTGCTCTTAAAGTCCTGGGGTCGTGAAGGTCAGGCGTAAGCTCTAGAAATTTTAGGGTCACTAAGGTCAGTCATAAAAGTTTGTTTTTACTTCTTTGAAATATTTTCTTATGTTTTAGCTATTCCAAAATAGGAGTATGAAATGAAATAGTGCATAATAGCTCAGTATTTATACAGGATAAGGTAAGATAATTCCCTTTTACCTTTCTTTTGCTTAATGAAATGAAAATACCTTAGTTACGTCTTCAATGACTTTTGCTTAAATTTTAATTGCTTTGTTTTTAAAGGGATGGTAAAGGGTTCTTGGAAAAAGAGTTCAGCAGTAAACAAAGAAGAAGAACTGAAATATTTATGTCCAGAATTCCCCTACCAGACAGGTACTGTGACAAATCACCTGAGGGACCTCCACACATGACCTACATTTCAGTCTGTTGGACAGGTAGGATAAGTTATCGCCTGCGAGGGAATACTTCTTAAAGAACCATGTCTAATGCCTTCCATCTGCCCAACAGGTGGGCCGATAAATCACCTGGGAAGGAAGCTACCTAAGGAGGGAGTCTAGGAGAGTGGAAAGTTGTTGGCAGACCTTTTGTCTGGGTTTTATTCTCAGACTGTAACTGATGGAAATAGTTCAACTCTTGGAGGAGGATAGCAACTGGCTTAGCTGCATCTTTCTGGCTCCACAACAGGCTGTGTGGCTGGTCTGAATTCTGAATCTGATATTAGCCGTTCTTAGCTGATAATAAGTTTTCTGATTCTACCTGCCACCAGGCCAATGTGGTAGAAAATAGAAGCCACCAAAAACATGCTAGCTCAGAGAAAACAGGGTTGAGTCTTCCAGACAGGATTTTGGAATCGCGAGTTTGGTGGAGTTTTGGGATGATTACACCATAACTCGAGGAAGAATAGCTTTTGTATCTGTATTCTATATGTGTGTGAAACCTAATGAAGTAAAAAAGTATCCAAGTTTTCTGACTGCTACCTCCAGGCCAATGTAGAAGAAAACAGGAGCCATCAACACATTCTAGCGATCAGATAACTATACATATTCAGAGGAAAACAATAATAGAAGCCATGCTTGCTGCTCAATTTGCTCTGGAGGGTAATCCCTTCACTAACAAGTTTGTATAGTATTAGAAGATTAGTTTAGGATTAGGTTTCAGGTAGGATTAAGATCATTAGGATTAATACTAAGTCCAATGTTTTGCACTGACCGTTCTGAATCTGATCCAATGTTCATGGCTGTACTGAGAGGGTAGGATTAGGTACTCTCCAAGCAGAGGTTTGTGTTTTGGCTTAATTTAATCTTGTTTTTATGCTTTTTTTATCGGACTTCCTTTTTAGTCAATCTTTTTTTATGCCAACCCAACTGTTGGCGTAAAAAAGGTTCCAGTACAAAAAAGAAAGTCGGATAAAAAAGCCAAACAACATGCCTAAATTAAGCCAAAACGCAAACCTCTGCTTAGAGAGTAAGGATTAGGAACATGGATTAGGTACGTGGATTAGGTACTGACCATTCTGAACCTGATCCAGTCCTCGTGGCTGTACTGATACGTTCCCCCGAACTCCTCCGGTACCTCATCTTCAACAAACAGCTGCTGCAGCTCTGACATGTCTGTTATCGTCTCAACCTGCACAAAGAAACAATTGAATTAAAACAGAGTAACACCATCTAAATACTAGTAGTAAGTAACTTGACTACTCAGAGGTATGACCTCTAGGCTCTACCAACAGTTGCTGTAGCTTGGTTATTGTCTCTACTGCACATAAAAATGAAAGACCATCTCAATTTCTAGATTATTCATAATCATTTCATCTTTCCAACACAAACTGTGGGCGGGTACAGACAGACTAGCTTAGAAGTAATTAAAAAATCTTTCTTCAGATGAAGAGGAGGTCACAATAATGCTGACACTTGCGTAGAATAAATTCATAATTCATGTACAACAAAAGAAGAGAATTGTCCCCATTATTATCAACAGGTACAATATAGAACAACCTCACCTACATCTATCTTTGGCATATGAGAAGAAGTGAATGAAGAAGTGTACGTGTATGACATAGTGTATCACTGTAGTTGAGTACACAGGATACAGTGTAAGTAAGGAACAAACAAAGGTGTGAAAATCTACAAAATGATAAACTTGTAAAAAAAATACAGTAATTATGAGAAAAAACATAGAATACCTCAGAATCACATACACCTTTGCATGGCAGGTAAGCACATGTGTATGAATGACGAAGAATAGTTACATGTTCAACTACAGGAAGGCACCAGGAACAAACAAAGGCGTGAAAATCTACACCATAAAACCACTTTAAAAACACTGCTTAGTTAGAAAGTCATGGGAAGGAGCCTGCACAGCTGATGAATCACTGCAAACATGCAGAACTTCTCAGTAGCTTCTCGGCTTGAGCGGTTGTTTATGACTTCCAAAACATTCCAACACTCGCTTTCCGAAACACGACGCCATTTCCTGCCATATTCTATGAGAGGTAAACCCTTCTTGTTTTGGACACACCTGTCTCAGACCCTTCAACACCTTTATGACACCTGTTGACCCCAGGTGACATCGCAGGGGAAGCCTGCCGCCCCTGCAAGCAATTAGAACCTTCCGGTGACCTTCAGAAACAGGCGATGACCTTGCCCATGGACCGATGGTTAACTAGTTTGACATGGTTTAGCCCCTATCTTATCACCAGGGGAACTGGTGGGAATTCCAGCAGGTTTTCAAAGTGAAAATCAAAATATTACAATTGTACTAGATGGTAGGGTTGGTGGTGAAGGTAGGTTGATAATGTAAAGGTAAGGGAGTGAGTGAATGAGTAAGTGAGGGATTGAGTGAGTGAGTGTGTGTGTGTGTGTGTGTGTGTGTGTGTGTGTGTGTGTGTGTGTGAGTGAGTGAGTGAGTGAGGGAGGGAGGGATTGAGTGAGTGAGTGAGTGAGGGATTGAGTGAGTGAGTGAGTGAGGGATTGAGTGAGTGAGTGAGTGAGTGAGTGAGTGAGTGAGGGATTGAGTGAGTGAGTGAGTGAGAGTGAGTGAGGGATTGAGTGAGAGGGATTGAGTGAGTGAGGGATTGAGTGAGTAAGGGAGGGATTGAGTGAGTGAGTGAGTGTGAGTGAGGGATTGAGTGAGGGATTGAGTGAGTGAGTGAGTGAGTGAGTGAGTGAGTGAGGGAGGGATTGAGTGAGAGGGATTGAGAGTGAGGGATTGAGTGAGTGAGTGAGTGAGTGAGTGAGTGAGTGAGTGAGTGAGTGAGTGAGTGAGTGAGTGAGTGAGTGAGTGAGTGAGTGAGCGAGCGAGCGAGCGAGCGAGTTAGGAAAGGTGGAAAGAGAGATTGAGAGGGAGTCAGTGAATGAATGAATGAGTGAGTGAGTGAATGAATCAATGAATGAATGAGGGAGTAAGTAAGCAAACAAAGTAAATCCTAGAATAGATAGTACAACACAAATCAATGAGAAGAAACAAACTGAAGGACTAAAGGACCAAAACAAACTACGCCATGTCTGAAGAATGCACAGATGTGACTCCTCACCACTCGTCTATCCTAAAGCCTGTCTGTGTGTTTGTCTTAGGACTTGACATAGCCGCAGGTTACATGTTTGGGAGGACCGTGTCTACATGCTTATGCAGGAGTTAAAAGCTTCTTAGTGTGGACATATGGCAGGGGCTATAGTCATGAAGGTGTGTCTACGTGTCTAAATGCCTGTACAGGTACGAAAAACTGCCAGTATGACTGTGATCACTCCACAGCATACAGAGCTAGATGGAGGCAAGCTGCAGAAACCTGTGGTTGATTGAACAATGGTGCTTCTTTGTTCCTGATGAACTGCCAACAGCTTGTCTGTATAGCACCTGGGGCAGTGACATTGGGCTAAAACGTGTCAGTTTCTGACTGTTGGGTGATCTGCACAACATGCTAGCTTTCCTTTGGCAAACTTATAAAGATCATTGTGAAACTTTTCCTGTAAGCTAGAGCATGGTGTGACAATCCAACGGAATAAAGGTCTCCTCTTCCACTGGTTCTGTTCATGTTCAATTAAGTTTTCAAGATGCAGCAAAATGAATGTTCATTTTCTTGGAGGAAAGTTGGACTTGAAGTAAACTTTACTCTTCTGCTTTTTATCTGTCAACTTCGTTGAACAAACATTTCTCTGACCTCCCATGCACACCTTCTCACATACCCTCCCTGTGCATTCCTTTCTGGTCCCAGCTGGTTTTGCAAAATTAATCTCCATTTATTTTCTGGGAGGAAGGTTGAACTTGAAGTAAACTCTTCTGCTTTTTATCTGTCAACTTCATTGAACAAACATTTCTTTGACCTCCTTCTCACATACCCTCCCTGTGCATTCCTTTCTGGTCCCAGCTGGTTTGCCCAGCCTGCACTACTAGTCACCAGGGTTCAAGGACCTTGTAATAAGTTCTATGTCAGTGTCAGCTGGCCTGTTGTTTCCTGTCTGCTGTTTCTTTTCTTCTCTGCACAATTTAACCTGGAAAGCTTCAGTTACATCAGGGACAGACCGTAGCAAATAAGTAGGGAGTAATATTTCAAAATTGTTGAATCAAAGAAGTCTTGACAGTTTCTTTGGCAAAAACGAACTCCCAGGAATGATTTTTTCAGTTCAGTCATTGAGGATATCCAGTATTTTAGGGGGTAGGAAAAGAAGACAGAGCGAAAGAAAAGAACTAGCAGCCATGTCAAGCATGCTGTACTCTAATCCTTCCATTTCAAAAGCCCCTTCCCAAGTTCTAATACCGGCTTTGGTAGAGTCAAGGTCAGCTGAGTCAAGGTCAACAGAGTCAAGGTCGTGAGAGTCAAGGTCAGCAATAATGGATTACCAGCTGCAAACTGACACCCCATCCCTGAGCCACTGGCCAAACAGAAATGGACCCACCACAGACAAAGGAAAGGACGCGATTACAACCACAGGCACTGGTCAACTGTATGAAACTTGAAAAAAAATCTCAACAAGTCTCAAAAACAAGATTTAAAGGTTACATCTTGTTAAATCTTGAGACTTAAGACTTTTGATTTTGAGACTTTCTGCCAAGAAAATGTGATGAAACCTGAAGTATGGGCATCAGGATCATATAGGTCTCTTGTAGGTCTCTTGCTGGGGCTCCCATACTCGCTCCCTAAGAAATATTTCTAAGGCAGCAAGTATGGGAGCCCCGGCTTACAAACACAATGGTACCCAGGCTAACAAGACAGGACAAAGCAGCACATCAGGACGCAGTTCTCACCTCCACTATCACCTCTCCTGAGGAGAAGGATGTGTAACAGGTGTCCACAAGCGGAGAGTTTTCTGGTAGCAGCACCAACACCTGGTACACTGCACAGGGGATGTTCTCCTGGAATACAAACAAATAAACAGATAAACAAACATGTAAAACAACAATTACTGGATACTTAAACTTTCTTGGGTTTATTTGAATCAGATTCTTTATTGACTCAATAAAAGCACAGTGACTTTCGCATGTCGATAAAGGTTAGACATCCAGGTACAGTAATAAGATATGCCAAAAAACAGTTACTCATGCAACTGGATATAATTTTGGAAACAGTCAGACGTTTCGGATAGCATCCACTACCTTTCTTCAGGGACACTGGAGAGTTGTTAGAAAAGCAGGTTTATAAGCACGAACTATTGACTGATATTCAAATCAGTCAAGACAATTTTTGTTTGAAAGTCCAAAAGGAAACATACCTGTAACACACAGATGGCCCCTCCCACCATGTCCAGTGTGTGTGGCACCGCCTCCCTGCAGTCCATCACAACTATCAGACCCTTCTGTCTCGTGTCATACCTGCATGGGAAAAGCAAAATTTACAGCTTGTAGATGCAGTTAGTAATATCTTCATTAGCTTAGCTAGTTGTATAACAGAATATTATTATTAGTTCTGCTTTAAGCCTAAAAGTTTTAAAGATGCTACATGTAAATAAAAGTTTGTAAGTGCAACACAGGTATGAAAAGAAACCTGTGTGCATGGATACGCAGAGACTGCCCAGAACAGTGCCTGATCCTAACCATAATCCATCCAGACATAGAACTAGATGCAGACAGGGTTCTGGATACAATAATTGGTAATGTCTGCCCTGTGTGGAGGTAATATCTGCCCTGGCTGATAATGTCATATCCTACTGGGCACCAGACTCCTAAATTTTACTTCAAGCTGTGAGGTCAGAAATAATGAGATCTTCTGGTCAGATGTGCAGAATTGAGACCAAACGTTTCCGCTGCCAATAATTTCAGTTGCAGTGAGTTTGTTTGGTAAATGTTGGCACATTGTATAATTCATTTTTTCTATATATCTGAAGTGGAAAATTGCTCGTAGAGATGGATTCCACACTAAACTGCACCACCATTGTGTAAGAGAAAGAAAAGAGAAAAGAAAAGAAAAGAAAGTGCTCTACAATCTCCATCTTTGCCAGCAGCAGTGGAGAGAGGAACCACTAACACCTTCCAGGCCCATAACCTTGTATTGTAAAGTACCTGTCCCCTCCAATAAACCTGTAATTAGAACGTTTCTGTCCAGACTTCCTCCTGGCTCATAACAGGTGACTCCAGCCTGCAAGGGGCCTGAGGTCCTGTTTCTGCTGACAGTTAAATTTCTGACAGGCGGTCTCAACTATAAACTATCTTCTTACATGAACATCCATGTCTGATGTGTTAAACTGTCCACGAAAGTATATTTTATCTTGTATAATTTAATTGTATCGACAGAACTATCTCCAGTACCGGCATTTATAGTACCAGTATCTCTTCTATCTGTATCTGTATATAGCCGGTATACAGCTTTTGTATCTGCATAGCCTGTATAACCACCCTTCGGCATAACACACCAGCTTGAATGTTAAGAATCTGTAGTACGGTCAGCTAGAATGTAAACTAATTTTGTGATATCAGTAAATCTCCTGACCAGTATCTGACAGTGTCTCTTCTGACAACTAAATCTGTAACATCCGGCCTGGACTGTAAACTGCCTTCTCGGATCCATGTCTCATTCAGTAGTATCTGTAAAACTGTCCTCTAGTATATAGATGTATTTTTAACTTTATAGTATCGACAGAACTGTCTCTGACAACTAAATTTCTGACATCGATGGTAAACTGTCTGTCTAGATCCATGTCTCATTCAGTAGTATCTGTAAAACTATCATCTGGGGTGTATTTTTAAGTTCATGGTATCGGTAAAACTATTTCCAGTATCTGACTGTGTCTCTTCTGACAACTAAATCTGTAACATCCGGCCTTGACTATAAACTGTCTTCCTAAATCCATGTCTCATTCAGTGGAGTCTGTGAAACTGTCCTCTAGAGTATATTTCTAACTTTATAGTACCAGTAAAAATGTCTCCAGTACCTGACTGTGTCTCTACTGACATCTAAATCTCTGGAATCTGGCCTTGACTATAAACTTGGATCCATGTCTTCCAAAGTATCTGTAAAACTGTCCTTTAGGGTGTATTTCTAATTTTATACAAAAAGTTATAGTGCCAGTAAAACTGTATCTGACTGTGTCTCCACTGACATTTAAATCTCTGAACAGGCCACTGCTAAAACGTATCTTTCACTTTATGGTATCAGTAAGTCGACCTGTCATACGTAACCTTTGCACACCAAGCTGTGCACGTTGCGAGGATGCCCCTACTGTACTTGGTAGCAGCGAATTTCACTCTGTGATAGTTTTTCCTTAGGGGAAAAAAAGTCTGAAAACACCTCAATCCTAGCCTGGATGCCAGACCCAGACTCAAACTTATCCAGTGTGCAACTCTGAGCCTAGTGTGACGTGGGTCTGGCATCCAGGCTACCTCAATCCTGGGTTGAAGACATTTCCAGTAACTTACCTGACAATTGGGATAGTGATGTTTTATTACGTCTTATCTGTATCTATGTACCCAGGGCCACTCTGTAATTTAGTGTAAAGCAGTACTAAGCCAAGTAGTGCTACCCTGGTTAAAAAAAACACACACAAAAAATAATAACTTACCTGGGAATTCCGTGGAAGTACATAAGCAGCCGTGCGAGTTCCGCGGCGCTGTACTCCGTGTGTTCCAGGACTGCGTTTGCCGCCTGCACCACCAGAACTGTGCGCCCACACTTCGACATGCAACCTGGGGGATAGAGAGGAGCATCGATCAGTGTGGTTCTTCATGGGGATTGTATAACAACAACCTGAATGTAGTAGCATTCAGTATATTGGGATTTTCTTACAGTTATACACAGCCAGCCCGGGTATTCTTCCTACCTTGCTAACGTTCCATTTCTATCAGACACCCTTCTCAGAGCTTCTGACTGAAGTTCTGCTTCTCGCTGCCATATGTAGCCGATGTAGGTGGCACTTAACTCCTGTTAGAAGCTCTGAATCCCAATATCCTATGTTCTACCAACCTGATGAAGTTATCTCCGAAGCAATCGAGAGTAGGAATTCTTAAATTTCCATAGATATACATGTACATGTACGTATAGAAAAATAAAATTTAGAAATCAATTCCGATATTAGACTAGTCAGAGAAATTATTCAGTTGCTTGATTTGTTTTATAATATTCAGTAAACAATATTATTTTACATGGACATCCTCTATTGCTTCTACTTTTATAGAGAGATATTCAAAACGCGTACGACTGAGTGCAACATTTGTCATCCCTCTGATCTCACTCACCTGGCAGATACACAGCACCAGAGTGTAAGAGGTCAAAGTTCACTTCCAAGGTCTGCACAGGCCTGTCCAACCTTGACCCCTGACCCCACTGTGGGGAGGGTGGGGGCGGGGGCAGCTCCATTCCGTTTGGCGGGGGTGGCAGCCTCCCTGTCCCTCCCGTAACAAACCGATCAGCAGTGGTACCTTCCAAGTTCCTGTGATGATGGACATCCTGAGAGAATGAAAACCTTGTCCCTTCATCTTTAATAACATCCTCGCTTTCGCTTGTTCTCGTACCATGAGGTACCAACATCCTCCTCGTGAAATCCTCAATATCGCTGTCACTGTTGCTGCTATCCACACTCCTCCTTCTTGTAGGGGAGTACAATCCTGTTGGGGAGTATAAACCTGTAGGGGAGTATACACCTGGAGGAGAGTACAATCCTACACCTTCACTCAACGCGCGCGGCCGGCTGCCCCGCTGTCTCAGAATGTAATCGTCTTCGTCATACCCGAGTATTTCGTCCTCGAGCAGCGTGGAACCCTCGGACATCTCCTGCTTGAAGCGCTGGAAGTGGGTGAACATCTCCTCCCGTTTCTGCTGCATGCGCTGCTTCATCGCTCGGAAGTCCGCCGCGGCGCCGCCTGACGCAGAGGAGGACCCGACGAAAATGTCGTCGTTACTCCCGGAAGACTCGCGCAACATGTCGGACGTCAGATTGCTTTCCTTTGGGAAGGGTTCCGACCGAGAACGCTGTTCTGTCCCTGCGTTCCGCTTCTTGCCGCCATGGTGCCTCCGTTGTTCACGGGAAGAACCCCTGGTGGACTTTGCTTCTTGTTCTGATGTTGAAGCCGCTGCCTCGCTGATCACGGCTTGATGCGGAAAACCTGTGAAAACAAGACAACGATATTAGCACACAAGTGAAACCAATAGGAGCAAGTAGAATCAAAAAAAAAATCCCCTGACTTCCGGGACACTGGGAATCAAACTTGCGCCAAACCGGGGCACCCTAACAACGAGAACCACACTGTTACACAGGTTCAAGACCCAGACATGAACTCTTGGCTGGTGGGAGACATTAGGTCGCTTGTTAGAAACTTCTCAGGTTCCTCCTTTGCTTCCCACAGTTAAAAGATGTCAAAGGGCATCTCCATGTGGGGTTGAACTATCCCCTTCCAGCTATACTCTACCACCTTCATTGTCTTGACTCAAGCATCAATAGGTTTAGTAAAATCACACTCAGGTAATGAAGAACAAACTGGAAAGGTATGAAATTGTGCGTTCTTAAAAAAGAAAATGCAGTAATTGCTACAAACAGTAACAAATCAAGTGATGTCTGTCTGTTGTAGTCAAGACTACCAGCATCATGTCAACATGACTTCATGACTTGGAAGTTGGATCAGTCTGAAAAATCTGAGCCCAAACCAAAACACAAACTGAACAGCTGCAATATCTCCACAACTACTATCTATCCATCTTAGGCTCTTGTTATTTGTACATAACAATATGCAAAAAGCCCCTAAACTCAAACTTTATACTAACAGCTCCATATAAACACTTGCCTTTCTGTTTTGCCAGGTATCTATCCCAGTAGAACTTCCACATTGCCTAAAGACCAACCAACAACACCGAACCAAAACACAATCCAATCTGAACAGCTGTGTGCTATCTTCTGACGTAAGTATCAGTACTAGTAACCATGTTCTATCTATAACAGTCAAGACCCAAAAGCCCCTAAACTCAATACTAACAGTTCTAAACACTTGCCTTTCTGTCTCGCCAAGTATCTGTCCCAGTAGAACTTCCACATCGCCTCAAGAGCGACCGACAACTCCAAACCTACTCCCACACACTAACCCTCACAGTCAAACCCTGGATTCAAACCTCAACCTGCTCCCTTCTGATTGGCTACTGAGGCAAAAGTGCCGGAAGTTTGCGACATTTGTAGGTAAACCTCAACCTGTCTGGCCTTCTGCCCTCTGGTCTACCATAGAAGAGGGCCTGCATGTCCTTTTTCGTAAGGCCTAATCAGGCCTTTTTATTCTTCGTAATCCGTGGGCAGCCTCCCAAAATATCAGCATAATCCGTAATGAAAGTACATTAGCCGCAAAGTGTAAAGCCGTAATCAGCTCTGAGACTTTAACGTAATTCGTAATCGGCAGCAAAAATTTTGCATAATATGTAATCACTACCCCCCCATGCAGGCCCTCATAGACCATGTGGAGAGCACAGTTGCAGACTGACATCCTGAATTCCCAAAGCTTATTCCATGAAATCCTGTATTCCCAACGCTTCCCAAAAATCTCCAGGAATCTCAGAAAAACCCCAGGAAGTCCTTCTCAGATTTCCTTATCACAAAATACCAACAGCTAATTTGGAGAAACCCTTTGTTTTTACATGGATCAGAGAGTTTGTAGCCTAATGTACTGGTATCTGGACTATTTTGTACCAAGTAATCCATCATTTATGTACTAAATTGACAGCATATTCAATAGCTACTAAACAAGAAATTCATAAATCTAAGTAATTCATAGCTTTTTAGCACTGCACACTTGGTTATGTTGTAGCAAGGAGGTTGGTTGTAGAAATCAAGTTCTACTTAGAACTTTGTCAAGTTTGTGTGCTTAAAAAAAGTACTTTACACTTAAAGAAAGACAGCACATAAACTTGACTTTAATGTTGAACTTCACCCTGTGTGTAAAGTATGCTTATTCAGGTGTAGCCATATCTTCATCACTACTGTAATAGCAATGGACCCAAACTTGACATTGACATCTGATAGTGGAAAAAGTGTGGGTGGTTGTTTGAAGTTTCTGACTTTGGGGCAGGCAGAGGACTTCGATACTTCGTGGGAGTCTTTGCTTTTCTCAACCACAGGGGCATGTAGTAATATGTTTGATAGAAATATGAATGGAACGGTTGTCAGCATATTTATAGTTATTATAAACAACCTGGCAACCTCCTTATCCTAAAATTTCTACATTCCCTGAGTTGCCTTTATAAGTGCTTACGGATGCGGAAGTATTGTTTTGAGGGGCCCGAGCTGTGGGCTTGTTTGTTTGTTTGTTTGTTTGTTTGTTTGTTTGTTTGTTTGTTTGTGTCCAGACAGAGGAGGCTGACAGCAGTGGGTGGAGGGAAGATTGACAGGCAGAATGACAGGTCAAAAGGTCACAGACTCTGGCAGTGAGGCAGAAATTCAAGGTTTCATCTGAAATCTTTTGATTTATTTCATTTTTATTTTTATTTCATTGAGTTTTACCACATTTGTGGAAGAATTGACATACACTTTTTGTGTAACAGGTGACTATCACCTCTTCAAGATGTCAAACCTGAGACCAGACTGTAAGGTTTGAACCACTCACACCTGAACACACTAATGTTACACCACACGACCCCACAATTTCTTGAAGTCGTTGTCCAAGAACCAAGCAATCAACTTGGTCCTGACCTTGGGAAAAGTTACTGGGTCGGGTCGAGTAACATCTCGTTGAGAATTGTCTGCTGAGAACCAACAAATTAAATTGGTGTGGCCTAAGGCTTAAACTTTGTAACTGTCTCTGATTTCTTGTTGTCAAAGAACCAGACGATCAACCTTGGGAAAAGTTACTAGGTTGGGTCGAGTGACATCTTGGTGGGAATGTATGCATGAGAACCAACAAATTAAATTGGTGTGGCCTAAGGCTTAAACTTTGTAACTGTCTCTGATTTCTTGTTGTCAAAGAACCAGACGATCAACCTTGGGAAAAGTTACTAGGTTGGGTCGAGTAACATCTCCGTGGGAATGTCTACTGAGAACCAACAAATTAAATTGGTGTGGCCTAAGGCTTAAACTTCGTAGCTGACTGAGGTCTTCTTCAAGTTCTTGTTGTCAAAGAACCAGATGATCAACCTTGGGAAAAGTTACTAGGTCGGGTCGAGTAACATCTTGGTGGGAAAGTCTGCAGGAGGCTCCCAGCCACTCAGGCAAACTGCAGGCTACATGGTTGGTCTGGCAATGGCTTATCCAGATGGAACCAAGACTAGTACTGTAACTGTAAAACTGTAAACTGTAAACTGTAATCTGCACCTGCCGCCACCACGAACATATCCATTTTTCTCAGACGGAGAAATTTTGCCTCTCAGGCAAACTGCAGGTTACATGACTGGGAGATTAGCACATCTCTGCACCATACCATCAGGCAATGGCTTATCCAGATGGGAGGAACCAAATACTGTAACTGTAAATCACTTTATATTCGCAGTACTTTTATATTCACGCTTTACTGTATTTCTTCATCACTGCTGTACTACGAATTTATCATTACCACAAACAAAATTTATATTTAATAATTCGCTGACTTTCTTTCTTCTGCACCTCCCACCACTGCGAACATGACTGTCCATTTTTCTCAGACCGCAAAATCCTGCTACCGCAAATATAACATGATTTACAGAACTTGACCACAGACATTTATATTATAGCATGAAAATTCATCTGTGTTGGCAACATTTTAGTCTGGAGTTACATCTTTTTGGTGGCTGAGCAGTGGGTTTGTGTGTCAGTTTGTCTGGACGGAGTAGGCTGACGTGTCTTTCTGCTATATACTAACTATTCCAGCTGGACCATCTGGTATGTAGCACAGGTAACATTACACCCATGTTACCTGCTAACACACTTCAGTACTGCAACTCATGCAACCATGCTGTGGAGCCTGTGGTGATAGACGAGGACAAAAATCCCACTTTTATGTATTGCCTAGTTAAACCATTTATGAACCCCTTTTGACTACTAAAGCAAGTTTGCCTGCTGAAAATCGATAAGTTCTCCTTCCACAAGAAAAACTGGCAGCGAGAATTTGTTGTGCCAACAGTCTCCTGTGGGTCATGGGAAGTGCAGCCTCCCCACAATGTCTCACTTGTGCCTGTTCCTGCACCATAACATCCCTGTCCTCTCTGTAAGCAACCTGTCACCTGTACTGTAGGGATCAGGTGTCTCTGGTACTTAATTAGGATCCTCCTTCAAAGAAACCTTTGTTTTGAAATAAGAAATCAGTGGCTTTAAGTTACTTGTTTATGTCTTCACCTATCATCTGGATACTCATCATCATACTTGGGTTGAAATCTTATCTTGCAGATCTTAAAGATATCTCGACTGTCTTCTTGCAAATTTTCTTGAAGGAATGGAACACCTTAGTTCTGGTGTCTTTAAGAGATTTCATAGGTCCAAGAGGGTTGAAACCGTATCTTGCAGATCTTTAAAATATCTCTACTGTCTCCTTGTAAATTTTCGTGAAGGAATGGAACACCTTAGTTCTGGTGTCTTAAACTTAAAGAGATTTCACAGTGCCAAGACCCTGATTTGAGTTCATGACTTCTGGCAGCTTTAAAGGAGGTCCCTCTAGGATGTAAATACCCTTATTATGTACCTTGGCAATCCATCAGATGTCCTTTGGACTATCCTTCAAGTTCTGACATCTCTGAGATTTCACACTGGTGTAAGGCATACTTTACGGCTAATATAATGATTATGAATTACTGTTGATTTTGGGTGATTGCCTACCGATTACGAAGACTTAAAAGGCCTGATTACCCCTTGCGAAAAAGGGCATGCAGGCTAGCCTCTACCAGGCTTTGGGAGGCGACTGAAAAAGAGTAGAAATCAGCCAAATACTGAAATAGAGAGATAACATGCCGGGGTGGAGTTCGTCTGCTAGAAAGTACATTTTGCCGCACCTGAAATGTACTCTCTAGCAGCATGTTATCTCTCTATTTGAATTTCAACTCTTTCCAGCCGCCTCCCGAAGCCTGGTAGAGGCTACATGCACCCAAGTGATGGGTTCTGGTTGCTGTTAGGTTCCTCCTGTGTGGATGGCGATATAAAGACCCTTAAGTTATTGCCTCTCAGCAGTCTATCTTCTTAACTACCCCCTTAGGACAATCCCTCAAGGAGTACATCTTTGTTAAGGGGCCTTGAGGCGCAAGACAGGACAGAGTCTACTCCAAAAAACAGTTACTCAAGCAACTGGATATGATTTTGGAAACGTTCAGACGTTTCAGGTAGCATCCACTACCTTCCATCAGTGACACTGGAGACTTGCAGGAGACAGGCAGGTTTATAAGCACGAACTATTGATTGATATACATGTAATCCATATCCAGTTGCTTGAGTAACAGTTTTTTGGCAAATCTTAACACCTGGAGATCTAACCATCATTGACAACAGAGTCAACTATTTTACAATAGACTGCCCCATTGAGTAATTGACTCAAAGTAACTGCTCCTAACATCTGCTTGGAGAGAAGCAGTATGGCAAAGTGCCCAACCATGCTGTCATGTACTGACCACCCTTATAGTACTGGCATGTGTGTGTTACCAACTGCAAAGGCATGTCAACTGATAAACTCATAACGAAAGCTACCTAAAATTCCACTGCTCAATTGTAGGTCAAAGTATGAAAAAAACTAATGATTACAACATTTGTTAGACAGAACTTGAAATATCAAATTCCTTTTGTGAGATATCATGAAAGTAAAATCAAAGCTGGCAAGGTAGTCTCTCTTCTTTGTCGAATTTGTGCCCTTACCATTTAAAACTTTACCTTTTACTCTTTTCTTTGATCAGTGCCCATTGTAGGTTCCATCCTTCTTTGAAATTTTAGGACAGTCAATTGTGAAATGCAAGGAGTTGAATAAGCTTGGTCTTGTGTGACTTATAAGAGGGCCTGCAAGCCCTTTTTCGTAAGGCGTAATCAGGCCGTTTTAGACTTCGTAATTCGTAGGCAGCCTCCGTAAAAATCAACGTAATTCGTAATTGGACATTAGCCGCAAATCGTAAAGTCGTAATCAGCTCTGAGACTTTAACGTAATTCGTAATAGGCGGCGAAAATTTTGCGTAATTCGTAATCACTACCCCCCCCTTGCAGGCCCTCTTATAATAACTTTTGCACATAAAATAAATAAATTTACAGGTGTGCTGAAGATCAAGCTGAATTTGTGACCTCACCATTTTTTTCCACTTTCTTGGAGGAATGGAACACCTTAGTTCTGGAGATTTCACAGTGACAAGACCCTGATTTGTGTTCATGACTTTAGGAAAAATCATATCTTTGCCAAAAGTAGGTTCCTTTAATATTTACAACTTCAAGACAGTCAATCATGAAATCCAAATCCAAGGAATTACATTAGCACAGATGTGTGTGACTCATAACAACTTCTACTCAAATATAAAGACTGACCCAGGGAGACTACAGCACACAGGGGAGGTCTGGGTATGCAGGAGGTCAAGTTTTTGTACAAATGGGGAATTGTAGGCATGGCGGAGATCAGGGTTAGATGTCACTGTGTGCTTTAATGTGCCTGCGTTATTTCTCACTTCCACATGCCTGTCAAACACACGAGAGGATATATTCAAAGGAACGAAAAAGTGTCTAAGTCTATCTGAAGGGGTGTCTTTGGTAAAATTCTCGGATCCAAGAATCAAGCCTGTATACTCTTCCCTAGCAACAGTCTGGCACCAAGCCTATGTCACTGTATGATAAACATGTATCACTGCAAAGATGTATTAACTGTCTTCTGTCATTATATTGATCAATATTTTGTATGGTCACATCTTCAATAACCTTGAATATCATATTACATGGAAGCACTATCTAGACTTTCACGTTCCATTGCCATGATTGGTCATTCTGTATAATTCTATCATATGAGTAAAAAAGAAAATAAAATTGCCAATATTTGAGAATTGTGACTATTTGATATCAAAAGGCAATGAAGCTTATATCTAAGCAGCTTTCATCAAAACTTTCTATGATTCTGAATTATAAAACCACAATGGAAAACTCATTTTCCTCAACATTGCAAATTCCCTAACCCAAGTGATTTATTAACATGAGGTCCATAAAAATCTACTTCAACACGCAGCCGGCACAAAAATATCTAAACCCTGGAGTAAAAACAAATTTTCTGCCAAAGAATTTCACTTCCATCTGGTAAGTGTGTCAAACTTGGCAAAGACACACAAACATTCTTGAACCAGGAACACATTTGGTCCATGTTTGAGTCATACATAAAAGCTTCGGGCAGTTAAAATTGTAGTGAAACAAAAATTCCTTCTCCTTTTTATGTCTATTGATTTAACATTTGATTGAGTTCTAATTCCAAGCAGACAAAGGCTTATTTGCAACAATATCAGCATATATCCTGGAGATAGTTAGTGAGTAAGTAACAATAACAAAAGTGAAAATTGCAGAAATCAATTTTAAATTGTCTTAATCAGTTTAAAAATAAACAATTCAAGAAAGTCTGAAGAAACTGAAACCAAATCATACCTCCTTGAAATAGCCAAAATCGCTACGAAAACATGGCCTACTTTCCGAGACTGTTCTAGAGATATGACAAAGAAAGCCTTTTTGTGTGATGAAGATGGAGATTGCTTCCCACCCCAAGTAATAGATAGAGCACGGTTTGAGGCTGACTATGAGGATTTAGAACTGCCCCGCCCACCAAGGGGATTTCATGTCTCCCGAGGCCGGAGGCCGAGGGTGACATGAAATCCCCGAGGTTGGGCGGGCAGTTCTAAATCCGAGTATTCAGCCTCAAACCGTGCTCTATCTAATAGATAGAGCACTTCTAGGTCCCCGAAGGTGATCAACTCCATCCACTAGAACTTGATTTTGCTTTATAAATCTTTGTTTAGTGTCACTTTTTGTCTTGTTTCGAGGAGTTGTTTGGTTGTCCATCTGGGCTGATTAACGACCGCTAGGTCGTTAATCAGCCCAGATGGACAGCCAAACAACTCCAAGAAGAGTCAAACCATGTGTGGTGATGAGCCAGTCAGTCTCCTCTGATTCCCCAGGGCAGAAAGCTGGACACTGCCATTGGCCAGTTGTTGTTTCCATGGAAAAAACAATGGGCGGGTCCAACATAGTGTAATTTATTCGGTTAGTTAGAGCACCTCTGTCCCTAGAGAGGGACCAATTCCAGCTCACTGGTTGGCTGAGAAGAGGGTGGCTGGTTAGTTAGTGCACCTCCACCCCAAGGGAGAGAGGTGCACTAACTCACAAGTATGCTACTATGTGGATATAATCACTAAAAAGCCAGGATCCCTATTGGCTGAGGGGACCTAGCAGTGCTCTAATATTCCCACCACACCTGCAGGTTGACCCATATCTGTTCAGTGTCCACTGCCTTCAGAAGCCTTGGGAAAGCTTGATGGATCTGCGGATGTGGTGGATATAATATACCAAACACTGGGGGGTCTACAGATAGAGGGGGCCTGATTAATCCACACTAATTGACCACAGAAGTTTGAATGTTCACCAAAGCTCTGAATACTTCCACCTCATTTCATGTATTTTGTAGATAGGAACCTGCATTCAGATACCATCTGTGGTACACATTACAGGACTTGAAATTCATTTTTGGGAATAAGTGCACTGGTGCACCGAACCTAATTTTTTTGGGTGCACCATATAAAACAAAACATAATTAGAGATCTTACTGCTTCTCTTCTGAGCTTGAATCCAAAATGGGATATAACTTCAAAATCTTAAACAAGTCCTACAAGAAAGATTTTATTATTTTTCTGACACTTACATGCCAAGAATATCCTGTATACTAATATACATTTGATATGTAAAAAATACCTACGAAACTATTTGGGTGCACCAGTACAGTGTACCCACAGAAAAAAATTGGGTGCACAGCTGCAATTTTGGGTGCACTAAGGTGCACATGCACCCAGTATTTCGAGACCTGTATTATGTCCAGTTAGGTCGAGATGGATGACCACAAAATCATCTTAACCTGGATAAATAATTCACAGTTTATATTGTAGATAATTGGATTATTTATGCATTATTGAGTTACATCAATTTGTCACATTCTCCTGCATTCCTTTACTTTCCCATGTCCTGTATCAGATCGAGATCTACCACATCTCCATGCAGATGTTGTAGGGCTTTTTTGTGCTCATTTTGTGGCATTTTCTAGAGGTATCTGTATCTGTATAGCCAGTATAACCACCCTTCAGCGTAACACACCAGCTTCTCTATCTATATAGCCGATAATACACCAGCTTTACAGGCATGTGGTGTGTATCCTTGCCTCTGGATACTGCTACATATTTAGAAAATGAGATTGAATTTTAGAAAATGTCTGGCTCAAGAAACAAAATCGTTGGATGCTTCTTAAGTGCCTTTCCTTGCTACATGTGTAACTCTATAAGGATCGCATAACGTTACATTCAAAATGTCATGAGAGAACTGTGCTCATTACCACCCCACATTTCCATATTTAGTGGTCAGCCCCTTTTGGAGATAGACTCCAAATAGTCTTCTGATTTATGTTCTATTTCACCTATAACCAGTCATCCGTCTTTCCTGAATAGCCTTCAGTTGGAATAATTCCCATCATAAGAAATCTGAGGGAATCTTATTTAAAAATCAATATTGGGGGTCAAAGTGTACAATAGAGCATCAACGCATCAATTTTCTTACTAAGAAAGAAACTGGATATGTCAAGTAATATCACGCAATGTATAAATATTGCTGTTTAAACCTTACTCTTGTGCAATCTTTACCCTCAATGTTTATGTTATCGGTTGAAAGGCTGGTATATACATAGACTCACTACACGTTTAACTTTAGACTATACATTCAGCACTGCTTCTCTTCCTAAGAGAAATGTTTTGGGTTGTTTGGGGCAAAACACATTGGTATGCACGAGATGAGAAATTACCATTAGGTGGAATATCACAAATGATTGTAGATTAAGGTAAATTGAAAACGAAGTATGCCTACCTAAACGAAATATAATAAAATGAAAAATGCTGCCTTGGCCCTTATTCAAGTTTCTTTCTCCTACAATATCAGTGAACTGATCATCCGCCAGGATGACAAGAAATATGATGATATACTGTACTACATTCTGCCCTCCCTAATGCATGATTCAGACACATGTACACACAAAGCTCCATCCTATACATGCATACCTCAACATCTCACCTACCAAAAACTTGCTTGAACAAGAAGTAGAAGTAGAAGTAACCAGCCACAAACTCACCCCATCTTGCCAACGCAAGAAGCACCAGTACTTCCAACAGCGCAATCCACATGGCAAGAGCCAGCGCCGAAGTTTCCTCCCCACAGTAATCCGACATGGTCAAACACGGCGGTGATCGTGAGGGGACAACAAGCGCCGAAAGCGGAGGAGGGGGGAGGGGGGCAGGCGGCGGCGGACATGTTTGGAAATAGAACCCACAGGTGGCAAGGTCATCATCATTTCCATCTACAGCAACTCCCTTCTTTGCAGACGTTTTCTCATCAGAAGCTTGCAAGATGCCGAAGAAACAGGAACAAACCGAGCTCACTCCTCCAAGGTGTCGGAACCGCCATGTTTACAAGGTCAGCAGCTTACAAGGTCATGCAGTCACCGTCTACATACATGTACAACTGACATCTAGGAAACTCCAACAGGAACACATAGCACACAGGAACACACCCACACCCCACACTACACCAGCCAAGTCTGGCCTGCTAGGTCCACTGGGACCTACACAGAACCTGAGCCAATAACCTGCCAGCACTGCAGGGTGCTTTTGGAATCATCCTTACTAGAGACCAGACCTTTAGGCCTTGGAAAAAAATGCTGTGTTTCCTGTTTCAGTCCTGAAAAATTAGGGTCGGTAGGTAGGGATTATCTTCTTTTTTTTTTGACTTTGGGGATCTCTAGTGATTCACCTCATACAATACGGTTTAACAAAGAAAAACTTGCATGAGGACGCTTTCATTTCCAATGTCAATGTTGGAAAACTGATTGTACACTTTTAATCACTCAGGTGTCAGATCATGGAGCTAGGAAAGGTAAAAAAATTTATATCCCTTGCAGAGGTCCACCAAAAGAGGGGCTACCTCGGCAGTTTTTTCTAGATCGGTCAGGAAACAGGAAACACAAAAATTTTTCCCTAGGCCTCAGACATGTACTAGTAGTGAGAGACCAGACCTTTAGGACCTGCATGTGGCTGCCTGGCTGGCTGGCTGGCTGGGAAAATTTATTTTGCCGCCCCATAACTGGTGCTGAGGAACCCCAGGAGACCTGGGAGTCAGACTCGGGCCACACTAAGTAAAGCTTGTGGTTAGCATCATATTGAATTCTTATGGACACCTTGTATGTGATGTACATCTGACAATACAGGAAATATATGGGTCACAAACATATTAACATGCCTTTGTTTTGATATTGATTGATTGACTGACTGATTTATTGATTAAAAAATGATTGGAAGATTACAAATGTTGTAACAAAAATCAAAATGACAACCATTCTGATTCTGATTTTCTGATTTGAAACATGACAAAAATTGTAAACATCAGTTATTTTCAGTCTTATTACGATTTTATTACCTGTATCCCCTGAATATTCAATGGCAAACAATATACAAAACATAGCGCCTCTTAAGCTTTCGTCCCTAACATTAACTTCGTTGGGTCTGTCTGGCTGTCAGGTTTTACACCATCCAGACCTCAGGGTTTAACCCTAGCAGGCTAGTCTTTAAGCCTTACATAAACTCTGGTCCTAATGGACTGACACTAGTGATAGGAAGGGCTGATGAACCTTTGATGTGTTATCAGAGGATAGTTACAGTTACAAACCACAATAGTCTACAGGTATGATAACTGAATGATGTTTTGCTATAGTCTACAATGTATATGAAGATGTTTGCAGGATACAAAATACACAAGCTTTGGTCAAGAATCAGTATCAGTTGTTAGACAGTGGATAGTTACAGTTACAAACCACAATAGTCTACAGGTGTGATAACTGAATGACGTTTTGCTATAATTTATATAAAGATGTTTGCAGGATATAAAATACACAAGGTTTGGTATCAGCTGTAGTTTTTAGTTAGACAGTGGATAGTTACAGTATCTGATCCTGGGTACCATCCTCTGTAGTTTCTGTTGACTTCCCAATGTCGCTGGCTACCACGGTCAACATTAGGGAGCCAGCTGGAACTACGGAGGATGCCACCCTGGCTAGACCTGGTCTCTTTGTTCCTCAGACAAATGTTATAAGCAGAGAAAAGTGCCACAAGCTACACAACAGTTCCTATCTGATGAAAGGTTGCTGACCAGAAGAACAACAAACACTGGGAGGTCCCAGGACAGACTGAAGTGGTGTTTGACGCTCATGTCAACTCAAGTTTCCCTTTTCTGGGGGCCCACAAGCCCTTTTCCGTAGAGCGTAATCGGCCGTTTTAATTCTCCGTAGAGCGTAGACCGCTCTAATATTTTTGCGTAGAGCGTATTCGGCGTTTTAATTCTACGTAATGCGTTGTAGCCACTTGGAATTTATCGTAAAGCGTAATCGAGAGGTCTCCGAATTCAGCGTAGAGCATTGTCGGGACCCCCCCCTTGCAGGCCCTCTTTTCTAGCTGTTATGTCTTACTACTATGATTCGTTCTCTTGGCTTTGCTTCTCTGGCAAAAAATATACAGAAACTGGTCATGTCTAAATGTACATAACTTAGTTGAGGTAAGGTGAGGGTGATTGTAAAGGCTTGCTTATAATGTTATTTTTCCTTCTTTACATCGACAAAAACCAAGTAATAAACTTGTTCCAGCCACCTTGGACTTGATGATGTCATCACCCCAGCTTCCACTTCCTAACATGTCTCTGTTGACCCCTGACTGACCCCTGACCCTTCACCCACATCTGCAGACACAGTCTCCCCCTTGCCATTCATAATTTCCCACAAACCATCTGGACTTTGACATCCAATTCCCATTCCATTTCCTGTGACCTTTCCGACATTGACCTCTGGAATCCCGGCCCAATCTTTCTTTATTAGGTTCTATTGGAAAAATGGCTTCCTTATAAGAAGTCATATCCCTGGGTGACTTACAATTTACACACAAGGCACAACATGATATACTGTTCAGTCAGTGGTTATCAGCAATAAAATGTGAAATAAACAAAAAAATTTTCACATGTTTATGGGAGGACACAATGAGAAGGAAAATCTTTTTCAACAATTTCAGGTCAAAATTTTCCACAGATTTTCAAAGAATCAAGTCATAATCAAGGAATGGGGACTTACTTCAAAGACAAAAGACAAAAAAGTGGATTTCTTTGCAAGAAAGACAGAAGACAAATTTCTTTATTAGAAATTTCGTCAAACCTTGATAGAGAATACAATAATAGCAGAAAATATGTAATCTGCACTATAATCTTTGCACTTGAATGACTGATGAATAGGGAGTTAGGGACTTCATATTAACTTCTCTAACTTTTCTAAGACAAAAACAAGATAGAATTTCTTTTAGGAATTTAGACAAACCTTGAAAAGAGAATACAGTAATAGCAGAAAATATGTAATCTACACTATTATTTCTCCTTATCATTCCCCAGAACAGAGACAGAGGCCAGCAGCCAGACTGTGTGACAAAAAATACAAATTTCTTTATTGGAACCTTCGATAAACCTTGATAAGACAATACAGTAATAGCAGAAAACATCTAATCTGCACTATTATTATTTCTCCTTATCATGCCCAAAAACAGAGACACATGCCAGCAGCCAGACTGTGTCTCCGTTTGTTGATAAGCTGCCACCCTTATCTGCCCAGCCTCCAGCTTCCCTCAGGCGAGACTTCAACACTTTCTCCAAGTTCAAAGTCAAGATTACAGCCTCATCTCCAGATGTCCGTCCTGGGCACCAGAACAACCACTCACTACAGGCAGGGAACAGGACTTCTGGGCCAAAGCAATGCCATTAATGGTAATACAGACTAGTTCAACTTCAAACGAAACATTTCTTTCAGATTCAGTTTTCCTTTCTTTCCATCATTCTTCATTTATTTCTTTCTTTCAATTTCCTTTTTTCTTTCTTCCTTTCTTTTTCTTTCTTTCAATCTTTCTACCTTTCTTTTTCTTTCTTTCTTCTTCCTTTTTCTTTCTTTCCTCATTTCCTTCTTTCTATCTTTCTTTCCCTTTCCCTCTTTCCTTCTTTCTTTCCCTTTCTCTTTTTTTCTCTCTTTCTTTCTTTTACTTTACACATTGCCTGAGACCAATGAATGTACTCTTTTGATCTCATAACTCCACATATGAAGTTCATTTGTACCATAACAACTTTTGGGCTTCTTGCCAAAAATAATGCCATTGCCTGTACTTCAAACTTTGTACATAGGTAAGGATAAGATTCGCATTGATCACTGAAAACTATAAATCGTAGTCCATCAGACATCGACTGAGACCAATTAATCTAATTCCTTTCCATGCTAACTAAACATAATGAAGTTCTTTCCTTTCAACTGGCAATTTATATTATACTTCTGGACATAAACATGTAGTGAATAACATGTCCCCACCCCCAATGTGTGGCATTTCCATAAGACTGCTAATGTAACTACCACCTGCAGGTAGATAGAATTGCACCAGACCTAAGGACAGCCGACCTTGTTGTTTCTCCACACAACTTCAAAGCCAGACTAAGTTCCTACCGCAGGGAAGGCAGGCTTCAACTGACCTGGAAATTCCTCCAACAGGTCCTATATCACACCTGACAGAGCTGGACTCTGCCCAAAGCGCCCCTCCCCCTTTATTTCTACCAGTTAACCTAATATTCACATCATCATCATTACATCTTGATATCCATAAAAGATAAATGCATCTGCACATTCTGTACTTCTTCTCTCATCTATAAAACACAACTTGCGTAGTGCAGAAAGGCTGTAAGGGAACACCTCAACTTCAGGAAGTTCAGGAACAAAAACTTGTCATGTTCCCATTAAGTAACAAGGCCTCCTTGACCCTCACACCAGGAAATGCCCTTGACCCTGTCTTCTCAACAGCTCAACAGACATGTTCTCCCACATCTCAGACACACCCTAGGAACACATGCCGTAGCCAGGGGGGGGGTTGCAATAGAAAAAGTAGAAAAGCATATTTTTTCTATTTTTTCTTGATTTTATGGCTCCTTTTAAGACATCTCATCTTTCCTTTTGACTCTAATCCAAACAAATATTTGTGAACATGACAAGCAGATTTCCCTGCCAGTGTGGGTTCTGCCTGTCAGATCAGCAAACTTCAAGAGACATGGACAAAAACAAACATTTGTTTATCATTAATGTCTGTCACTTTAACTGGGCTACTTTTTAAGACACACCACAGATTCCCTGCAAATTACATTTTTTTAAACTTTGCTGGCATGGGGTGTCTGGCAAACTAGTCTAAAGACCTTGGACAATTCGTTATGATTTTTGGACAATCTGGCATTCTAGTATACGTTGGTACACTAGTAGGTGATATGATAATTTGTCAATAATGTGTAACGCTGAAATCAGCTGAATAACAAATAACATGCTACCTGGAACTAAAGCGACCAATTACGCTTCAAGAAGTATTTCCTGACAAAGCTGTCGGCTACGCTAAAAGTTGAATTAAAATGGCTCGTTAAAATGGCTCCCTACCCCTCACAGAAAAAGGAGGGCCTGCATGCCCTTTTTCGTAAATCGTAATCAGGCCTTTTTAGTCTGACTGAACTGCCAAAGAAATCAGGACTTTTTAGTCTTCATAATCGGTAGGCAGCCTCCAAAAATCAGCATAATTTGTAGTGTTACATAGGCCACAAAGCGTAATCAGCTCTGAGACTTAAACGTAATTCGTAATTGCCGGCAAAAGTTTTGCGTAATTCGTAATCACTACACCCATGCAGGCCCTCAAAAAGGTGCACAGATCCTTACTGCTGTATTATGTGTATAACCTGCCCATCTGGTAATCCAGTGTGAACAGGACATAATAGGCTTACAGAGGCTGCTGACAAATTACTTCATCCAAACAGAATTATAGGAAAAATAAACAGACCTGGGAAGGTGTAAACAGTTATAATTAGGACCAAATGGGCAGGTTTTCTATAGATTAAGCAGGAGGGTATGAAAGGGGGGTTCCTGATTGTTCATAACAAAAAGCTTTGGCACTTGCATGAAGACCTCTGGCTGGGGTTTCCAGAAATGCTTCTTGCACTAAGTTGCAGGAGGACTTGAAGTTTTGTACATAAAAATAGTGACTTCAAAACCCCTTCCTGACCCTCTGAAAATGAACTTTCAAAGCAGAAGCTCCTTGAAGAGGCTGTTACCAAACTGGTACCAATTAGAAGAAGGTAACGAACAATCTTTTCCTTAGGCTTCTGAGAAGACCAAAGAACTATGCAGGAAGGAGCTAGCTGTCTTACATAATACCAAACAATGTGGGGTTACGGGAGGTCAGAGTGATAAAGCCCTACTGTAGTGTGTTACTGAAAGACCTGTTTTCACTCACAACATCCCCTGGAGGTGCCCACAGCTCTGTGTGTTTTGCCTCCTTTTATTTTCCGCTGTTGGCAAAGTAGCACCTGTTTGCTGACAAATCTTGCTCCAAATCCGAAGACCGTTTGAAGGAGTACAACAGAACAAGTGTGTTCTTGTGTGTGGCTTCAGGTTTCTTCCCTATATCTAGGTGTTCTCAGGTTTGACACATTTCTGTGTACATCCCCACCTGTGGTCTTGTAAAAAGATGGAAGGATCCTGTCAAAGTGGTCAATCTAATAGTGACAGGTGCTTTTTAATTTCTATAGTAATTCATTTGTAATCTATAGCACGTCGCCCAAGGGCTACTGCACTACTTGTGGGAAAAATATAATATCAAGAGAACATTACTCTGAGTCTGAACTACATGCATATGATAATAGTCTAAGCCCAAGCTACAATACCTTCTAAAATATAACATCTCCCCTAGACCATTTTCTATTAATACAAGTTCATCCAAAATACGAAACGTACATCACTGAAGATGATGAATCTGCAACTTTTGCAATATTCTAGCTTCTCTTTACATTTAGCTAACAAGAAACATGCTGTGAACAAAATGAAGTTCCACCCCCTGAGGTAAGGACCACACTAATCTTTCACCACCCAGGAGTCAGGCCGGCCATGACCTTGCCTGACCTTGACGTCTGTGGCTGTTTAGAACAGCTTGTTATTCTTGACCACCTGTTCTTAGTAGTCCTTGTTTGGGGAGGTAGAATAGAGGCCAGAGCTAAGAAAACATTCAGGTAAGTTTGTGAGCAGGACACAGTTTTCTGTGTCACCCTCTATAGGTGACGATTGAAGAGTTCAGAAGGACACCACCATTCAAAAATGGACACCAGTATTGGTGGTGATTGACAAGGGGACTGGACAATGCTTAATGTGTTTTACTAATGCCTTGCTAGAATACACACAAGTTTTTGGGGTTAGTTTAAGGTCTTTAAAACAAATGACTTCTTTGAACTTTGCGTGAAAGTCTCTTGACCAACAAAAACATCAACAGGAGACAGGTACAAGCACAAGGACTAACCAATGATCATATCTCAGCTGCAATTCATATCATTGGTCACCTCCCTCCATTGGAGCGAATTGGAGCTAAGATAGGATAGATAACAGGCTAAGAAAATACTCACAATCCATGAGAGGGTTTTGGTAGGGAAATTGAACACCTCTTTCCTTGGGGAAATTCATCTAAAACTGTGGGAAGTAGACTGGTCTGCGTAGACCAAAAAAAAACAGGTTTAAAACCTTCTTTTCTCACTGACTCTTCAAGGTATCCTCAAGGTACAAGTCACCTTCCCAAGAGCAACTTGTCTTGAGTGTTTCCTGAGTTTTTTTTTTTTTTAAGGAAAACCACAGGTGTTTCTTGGAAGGTCTTGAGGCATCAAGGGGGGCCTGCATGCCCTTTTTCATAAGGTGTAATTAGGCCTTTTTTGCCTTCGAGCCAGCCTCCCCAAAAATCAACGTAATTCGAGGTACCCTCTATGTCCAAGTCACCTTCCCTAGAGCAGCAACTTGTCTTGAGTATTTCCTGACTTTTTAAAGGAAAACCACAGGTGTTTCTTGGAAGGTCTTGAGGCATCAGGCCTGCAGAGTGACCTGTCATCACTGACCATGTGGTGATTATGCAGACACCCCCTCTCCCTCTCCCATGGGTTTTAAGGAATCTGGTACCTTTCATCTGAGACTCCTCCCAAAACACAAGGACTACAACAATTAAGAACAATTAAGCACATACCATTATTTGTCAATAAAACTGTACCTGCTTTCAACCAGTGAAAACTCAAGGCTATCATTTTGGTATACTCCCCTGACTGAGACTCCTCCCAAACATGAGGACTAGAACAATTAAGAACAATTAAGCACACACTATTGTATGTCAACAAGATTTAAAAGGACTAGGATACCATCACAACATTTAGGTCCAGCGAACAGAGGTTTGCTACATGTACCTTGTGACTTTATCTTGTAAGGTATAGACTAAGGTATACAAGGACTACAACAATTAAGAACATTTAAGCAAACACCATTATTTAAGCAAACACCATTATTTGTCAACAAGATTAAGAAACTAAAGATTCACAAACTCTACATGACTTCAATGATTGAAGACTCAAAGCTAAGATATCATCACAACAAGGTTTGTTACCTCAGCAGTCAGGACTATCATTTGTAATGTATAGAGTTAGAACTAGAAGTAAATTGGATTAAGTCCATGATCCAGTACACATGACCACTTGAAGACACCTTACCTGTTCACATGCACCTGTCACCAGTACAGAACAGTCCCCCTTGTCTTACAATCACAAGGAACAGGATAAGAAAGTGCCTGATTCCTTAGAGGCTGTAGTGTAGTGTGGGTACTTTGTATAACTGCTGGACATGAGAGGTCCCCTCAGCAGACTTGTTTGTTTGTCTCCAGGAGGGACCACTCCTCTGCATATTTTCACACACCCCCTGTGAGACAAGATGGACAGGGCCATCTGCACACTTTGGACTGGTCCATTGTACCATACAGGGGCGAAACCTTAATTTTTTTCCAAAACACAGATAGCCACAAGAACAATATGTTTGTAGAAGGTATATTATATCTTGCACAGGTTACTACATTAAACCAGTCCAGGTATATGAAAGCTGATGTCATTCATAAAAAAAAATATGGGAAGAGTCCATTACGTCCTTCAAGGGTGATCATACAAAATGCATATTTTTCCTACCCCCTGGTATGAATGAGTTGGAAAGAACCATCCATGAATTTGGGACCGGCCCATTATACTTTGCAGGGAGTGACAATATCAAAGCAATCAATACAATGAGATCTCTTGATCTTTTGGAAAAAGTATATTTCTGCAGTATAAAGATGATAGTAAAGATGTTGGAAAAGATCACTCAATTCCAATCCTACTAGTACAACAAAATGAACTTTGATGTTTAGCTTACAAAGCACAGTAGTTGAAAAAAAAGCTTTCTGTTTCTGAAGTGTTCATATCGCTATTTCCTTTGTCCCTTTGTTGATTAATATCATTTCATATCCCAATCAATAAACTATAAAACTTCCATCCGCATAACCCCCATTAGATGGGGAAACCCATTGCATTAATGGCATCAACGATCTCTTTCAAGAGGGCCTGCATGCCCCTTTTCGTAAAGCATAATCAGGCCCTTTTAGGCTTCGTAATCCGTAGGCAGCCTCCCAAAAAATCAACGTAATTCGTAATAGTACATTAGCCGGAAAACGTTAAGTCGTAATCAGCTCTGAGAATTTAATGTAATTCATAATCGGTTGCGAAAATTTTGTGTAATTTGTAATTCACTACCCCCCATGCAGGCCCTCTTTCAACCTTCAAAAGTGCACACAGACCTGTTGGTTATAACATACAGGCTTTTAGCTTGATTGTCATTGACATACAGATAAAACAGCATATGGGTAATGGTAATGCACTCTGGCATGTATATAGTAATACATCACAAGTCATGACTTCTAAGTAGGGCTGGAAGCATGTTTCAAGTCATATTTGTAAACTAGATAAGCAGTACTTGGAGTTGGATCTTTTTTTTTTCAGTAATACAAGTCTGGACATTAAAAACTGATAATCTCATTCTGTATCGATATAGCTGGTATAACCGCCCTCGGCGCAACACACCAGCTTCGCAGGCACGCGGCGTGGCGGCAGCTGGCTACAATACACCGATCGACTTGTTACACCTAACCCTTGATTGTGGTATTACACACTAGTTCTATATCAAGATCTTGGAATTGATTGTTGAATCCCTTGCCTTACATGCAACAATGACCTGAGATCTAGCAGTTTCGAAGCAGTATATATCCCTGTCCTTACATATAACATAATGATCTGAGATCTTGCTGTAACTAGACTAGACTAGAATAGACTTACCTGAACAATGCAAAAGTTCCAAAGAAGCTACATAACAGGAATATACACTGCCAGTAAGGCTGAGTGCAACAGACAGCTCTCTAAGCTCTGACTGCAGTTAACATCATCACCTTGGTATGGTAACAACTTGATACTGCAGGGCATTACACTACCAGTATCACATGTATAACAGAGTAGGAAAGCACAGGGGGGTCACAAGTAGACAGTCCCTTTTTATTCTGCAGAAGAGAGACGCACTATCCTTTCTCTCTACAATTGACATTTTTTGTGCTTAAAATCCTATTGAAAACTTCTTTAATTTAAAAAAAATGCTCAAACTGCCTGAAGAAATAAAATCAATAGAGCAGACATAA
Source organism: Branchiostoma belcheri (assembly GCF_001625305.1). NCBI lineage: Eukaryota > Metazoa > Chordata > Leptocardii > Amphioxiformes > Branchiostomatidae > Branchiostoma > Branchiostoma belcheri. Next base: position 789,456 of record NW_017804109.1, read on the forward strand.
AATCGTCGTACCCCCTCGACACAGGGAAATGGAACGGTCCTGAGAGACAGGAAATTCCCAAAGCTAATACTCTAAAGTTCCTATAGGTCAAGGTCAGAACCATTCCGGCTTCCCTGAGGGGGGGAAACTACCATTAATTTCTCCATTGGTTCAGACCATGGGACCTTTCATATCTAATCTTCCTGACTATATCCTTTCCACCTGTCACAACTTTGCGCTCTACCTACTAATCTCATGTACATATCTCAAAGTCATTCCAGTCCTGAAAACAGACGTTTCACATGTGTATGGGTCACGGTTTTTAAGTGTTTTTAGAAAAAGGATGGCAGTTGCTGGTAATATTTTCACCTGAAAAGGAAAAGTTTCAGGCACAACTTTGCCCTCTGCTTACAAATCTCAAATACAAATCTCTAACTCATTCCAGTCCTGCAAACAGACGTTTCACATGTGTCCACATCACAGTTTTTAAGTGTTTTTAGAAAAAGAATGGCAGTGGATGGTAGTATTTTCACCTGAAAAGGAAAAGCTACAGGCACAACTTTGCATTTTTACCTACAAATCTCGCCTACAATTTACAAATCTCAAAGTCATTCCAGTCCTGCAAATGGACATTTCGCATGTGTCCGGGTCACAGTTTTAAAGAGCTTTTAAAAAGAATGGCAGTGGCTGGTAATATTTCTACCTGAAAAGGTTGCAGGTGCCCTCAGCTTTCATGCCCAGTTTTGATGCTGTAGCAAAGATGATATGAAGGAAGGGCAAACTACTGGAAAGGTATCAATGAAGATGGAAGTCATTCTGAAGTCAAGACTGACCCAACTTAGGATTCAAAAGTTTCTTTCTTCTTCTTTGGTTGTTCAGTCTTGAAAAGAAGTAGATTAGGGGTGGTTGAATTACAGAATAATGTTGTGGAAATGCCCCTTGAGTCCAACCCCACCCACTTTTTAAGAACTTTTTCATTTTCATCCTCAGGTTCTTTTTAAATAATTTTCATTTTCACCTTCAGCTGAAGTCCTTACTGAGCTTTCTGTTCACCTCAATCTTATAAAATCTTCTCAAGTTTCCAGGGCCATCCCTTAGCTGATACAGTCAGACAACTATTTTGCAGCTCGTCTCTGCAAGTGGAGGCAAACTGTGATGCGGACCAGACATGCTCTGAAGTCATCTCTGCAAACAAGTAACCATGTTTGACTAGGGCTGTAACATGTAAGCAACAAATCAACGTGAACCCAGGAAAACCCAGCCCTAGCTGCACAGAAACCCAGGGTAGACACCCCTGTACAGAAAATGGATGAAACAACCCAGCCAAAAAAGGCAAAGGGAGCACATTCTATACTCTCCAAGCAGAGGTTGTGGGGGAATGATCGTTACCTTTTTATATATGGCCGGGTTTTTTTTTGTCCTGATCCCCACCAACGCGGAGCTTCTCTGGCTAAAGGATACTGCCTGGCCAATTTGATACTGTCTTTTTTGCCACCAAAATGGATCTGCTTGGAGATTACACATTCTAGTCAAAAAGGGAATGGCCCCAGTAACAATGTGTAAAGGTGTTGTAACTTGTTATGCACTATGTGTTATTGTTAAGTACTATGTTTTTATAAGTGCAGGCCACTCACAGAGATGAGGAGACCTACTCAAGTACAAGTAGTAGTTTTATAAGTGCAACAAACAAAAAAATTTAATGATAAAAAGAAACATCACCAAGCTTAAGGGTGCCCCCTGAGGTTTACAAAGACATTTGGAATTCTCCAGTACTGTTTACCATATTTGCAAAACAAAGACCGATAAGTAAAACAAGCAGATTTCTTTGAAAAACAACACAACTTCCTGAATCATATCCGTTGTCTAAAATCTTCCAGACTTTGGAGTGAAACCCTGAGCTTTATAAGCCCCATACTTCCTCCCCTTTCTTTGAAACGGTCAATGCCTTTAAGCACGATTATCATCCTTAAGTTACACAAATATTTGTCTGACCTTCAGCTGAAAAGAGAGGCTAAACTTCGGAACATGACATCGTCATGGGAACCATACAGTAAGACCAGTCCTGGTTTTTACCGACTTTATATAGCATTGTGAAGATCAAGTTTACAGCTGTTCCTAAAGTTACCCAAATATTTGTTCGACCTTCTGCTAAAAAGACTAGCTGAACTTCTAATTTTACTGAATATGTTGATTGTAAACTTCTGCACCATTCAGTTTTTACTGCAAGGCCGATTTGTCCCGTGTTTTTATCAATAAACGATTTACTACTACTACTACTACTACTTTTTACTGACCTTATAGCGTTGTGAAGCTCAAGTTTACAGCTGTTCCTAAACTTACGCAAATATTTATTCGACCTTCTGCTAAAAAGACTAGCTGAACTTTGGCTAAATCATCATTGAGACGACCACATAGTAAAACCCCACCAGACTAAAAGTCAAGATCAAGTTTACAACTGTCTGCCTCCCTTTACAGAGGGCCCTACAGACTCTAAATGCGGCTGACAGCCCTGTAGATTCAGTGCAGAATGAAGCACGTAAGGAAACTTGAAATGCCGTGAAACCTCGTCCACTCCATTCACCTCCCCAACGGGTAGACAAACATTCCGTAACTTGGTCAAGTATCTTCCGATCTCGGCCTTTCTTCCGAGATAAGGAACAGGAAGGAACCTAGAACGGCGTCTTGACAGGACGCACAAAGAAATCAGACGTCTACACAGATGCCTTTGGCTCAGTAGCAGCTAGAACATGTAAGGACGGCTATGTGTCAGTGGACGTGAATATGAACCTCACAATCGTATCTAAAATCCGGTAACCCCCCGGCTCCTCTAGGATGTCAGTCTGGCTCCATGACGGTTTGTATCGTGTATTGAGCTGTCGCCAGGCTTTTAGCTAGGATTTTTCAATCTCCAAGCAGATCCATTTCGGTGGCAAGACAGTATCCATTAGCCAGAGAAGGTCGACGACCACCGACAAACACAACGGGCCATATATAAAAAGTTAACGATCTTCCCCTATCAACCTCTGCTTGGAGAGTAGGATTTTTTTGTTGGGTGTCTGTTTTTTTTTTCATTGTATGCTATGCCCAGTGAAGACACGCGGTGCGCAAGCTTTTTAAGGGGGCTTTTTTGAAATTCATAATGCTCTCAAACACTACTTTCTGCATTTTGAGGTGCAAATTTTGAGGAATTTTTTTTCCTTCAGTAAACCATCATTTTTGTATTTATGCCATTATGGTAAGGCCAAAGGAAGGCATGTGTGCATGGCAGGGGTTGGGAGTGGAAAAAATACGGTGTTTTTAGGGTGTCCGACCAAAAATTAGAGCGTCCAATATCTTATTAGTTTTAGACATAGCAATAGTTTTAGACAATAAGATTTCGTTATGTACATTTGGAAGTCATTTTATACTCTGTTTCAATGTTCTTTTATGTTTGTAACTTGCAATCAGCCTTAGGGCATGGATTTCCAATAAACTTCTCTATTATTTTCAGTACAAGGCGTCCAAAAGACCCCCTGGACACCCCCTAGCTAAAAGCCTGGGCCGTATAGTGAGCGATTGAGTTGTCGCTGGCCTTTCCGAGCGACCTTTCATGTGTTGACTGGCCGTGTTTGAGTTATGTGGTCCTACAGGTGCAGTGTAAGTTTGCCCTCCCCGCTACTGTTTGTACTGTAACCGTGTAAGTTTGAGGCACCAAACAGAATAACTGAAAATGTAATAACACTGGCTCGTCAGATTTGGGAACCCAGTTTTTCAAATGTCTCTTCACTTAAACTTACTACATACAGTATTATACACTTAAGTTGTACATTATCATTGGTGATGTCGCGAATGACCGAGTGGTCAGGCTAGCAGACATGAGACTGAGAAGTTATGGGTTTGATTCAAAGGCACTAGTACTTTCCACCACTTTGCTCACTCCACCCAGGACCTGGTGTAAAATGAGTACCTAACTTCAGTTGAGAAGGTAAAAGGCAGTGGAAGGAGAGGGATGGGCTTTGCCTTCCAATATCGTGCCCTAGACACAGTCGATTAACAACCTACTGCCCCTATGGCCTGAAAATGGCCATGGGACTAACTTAACCTTTTGTACAGACCACACCCAGTCAAGGCCACTGGGACCAGTAAGTAGAAAGGTAAACAGAGATCTAGTCCAAATCTCAAAATAACAGTGACCAGCAAATATTGTTACCTATTCAAATATGCTGAACATGAGTGGTAGGAGAAAAAGAGCTTCCTTACCTTCCCTCTCGAGCGTGGCGTCATCTGGCGTCACTTCTCCATTCACTGTCACCTTCTCTTCTTCACTTTCTCTCCTCTCTACTCCTTTCCCTTCTTCCCTCACTCCATTCTCGATATCCTTATCCTTCATTTCCTCTTCTCCAGTACTCTGTATCCCTCTATTCGCGTCCTCACATGAACCCGCTTCATCAAGAACCGTTGTCCCTGCATTGCTCACATTAATACAAGCAGAATCTGTCATCTGAAAAACATCATTTCCATTGTCTGCATCGCACTCTGTACTTTCAACAACAGCTCCGTCCAAACGCGTTTCATCACAAAAACTATCCTCAGTTGTAGTAGCACCAATGTTTGAACCGGCATTGCAGCTTGAGTCATTCTCGATGACACCAACACTGTTTGCATGATCAGCAACTCCAACACTGTTAGTACTTATGTCGCTTTCCGACTTTCCTATACTCTCCACGTTTCCTGTGCTCATGTTACTCCCATTGCTTGTGCCGCTGCTGGAGCTAGTTTTGCTGACCAGACTCGTGTTGCTCGCACGTTCCGCTAGCGTCTCGATGTCCTCCTCGATGGTAGTGACCCTCGGCTCGGCCACACGGCGCCAGTCCATCCTCCTAACGCCCGACCGGCCCGTCACCACGCACTTCCGCAGCTGACGACACAGTAATGGAACATGGTGAAATAAAGACTAAGCTTTCTTCCCAACACTGGAATGAATGAATTTGGGACTTACCCCTAATTTTCGCCTGACTCTTTCGACCTTGTTCACGGAATGAACCCGTCTACTCTTGGAACGTGACATCAGAGACAAGAGTAGACGGGTCCATTCCGTGAACAAGGTTGGAGGAGTCAGCCGAAAAGTTGGCCCCTAATTCATTCCAGTGTTGAAAAGAAATCTTAGGCTTCATAATGACTTGTGCCAACGGAGATGAACTTTTATGCTAAGGTAATGTAACATGGTGGATAAACTCATGACATGAGTAATGCATTATTCAGAAATTCAGATACATTTAAGTAGGCAGGGTGGTAGGAGGGAGAAAGACAGAATTGAATTTCCTATGAGTATTGTTTACCTGGATGTCAAACCTTGACCATTGTTCATGTTGTGGGATATGATTTCAGCTATCATTGTATAAGTTTATAAGCTATCTTTTGATCATTATTTTCCTTCTTCTTTCCTTTAGTTGGTACATGTAACTCTGTTATTTGAAGGCCTGGCTATTTAATATATCAGTGGGAACATGAGAACCTTGCGTCCGGTGAGCACGGCGTTGACACTGTTGAGCCATTCCAGCGAGAACAGGTTCTCGTACGTCTCCTCTGCGATCAGAAGCTTCTCTGTCTCACGCTCACGGATACAGAACTTGATGGCCAATCTGGGGAAGAATTTAGATATTTAATGATACCACGTTAGCACGTCTAACCCTTAGAAGACGGGGAACAACAGACGATAAACCGGACAGTGAGTGTGCTGTGCAGCAGTGTTAATTTTCAAGGGGGCCTGGAAAAACAAAAACAAATAAAATATATTGAACATAGGCTGATACATAGGTTACATAGCAGAAGTTGAGAAATACATAGCAAAAAACTCAAATTTGATTTTAATAAAGATAGATGGATAAATTCACACAAATTTTACGACAAATTTTACCAAAATTAATCATTCATATCAGAGTTAATATCTAGATTATTAGTGTCCAAATCCATTCAGAATCAGAATAGCACTTCAAGTCAAGTTGACCATAATCTATATAGTGAGATATGATTTTTATTTATTGCTGGATAATTTAAGTTTATAAGTTATCAGTTGTTATTTCATTATTAACATGACTGTGCAAATAGATAAAACCAAATCACTACCTTGCAGTCCGACGTGAGGGCTGCACGATGTAGAACAGGAACTCTCCTGGTCTGAGCGGCTCGTCTTGTGGCTCGAGAAGATGCACCACGATCTTGTCATTAAGGCACAGCGGCCAGCCCTCGTGTCTCAGCAACTTACCTGCATGTAAAAGCTGGAAAAGAGGGAAAATAAGGAAGTCAGGCTTCGTGTCAAGAATATGACAAACATTGCCCGCAAGGGTATTGACATTTGCTGTGCACAAGAACCACAGGACAGAGGCAAATGCGAGCTACCATCAAGCCCCAGCATCAGTGTGCAAGCATGTCTAACCCTCGGAACACCAGTAACAACAGACGTTGAACCAGATAGAGAGAGAGAGAGAGATTGAACCAAGTTTAGTTTGCTCAGTGAAACTGTATGGTATGTTGGTCTTGAGACCTTTCCTGCTGATAGAAGCTGTGAAAGAGATCAAGAAAATAAGGGAGTCAAAAGCTCAAAAGAGGAAACAGAAGGTACACTTTGGACAACAACTTCGTAAGACTGTGTTTTACCCCTACTAACCACTACTTCCTCACCACTGGTCCCTATACTACAGGTTTGTTGTGAAACATCGCATAGAAACAGCTCCAGGAATAGGATCGTGGGAAACCAGAAGATCCAAACACAACTATGGAGACAAGTTCAAAAGTCATCATCGCATGCTTGTCTTGTCCTACTATGGCAACTTCCCTGTCACAAAAGCCAGGTTATACCTGAACCTGTGCCAAAAGGTACTAACCACATCTTCATAACTGCTATTCCCTACAGGTGTGCTGAAGAACATCCAATAGACACAGTTCCAATAATAGCATACCATCGTGGGAAAACAGAACATCCAAACACAACTACAGAGACAAGTTCAAAAGTCATCATCACATGCTTGTCTTGTCCTACTATGGCAACTTCACTCTTGCAATAGCCAGGTCACATCTGAACTTGAGCCAAAAGGTACAAAGCAGGTGTGTGTCTGTTGTACAACAAATATCTCCTAAGTTACTTGCTAGACAGTGTAACCTGGTGGGCACCAAACAAAGCATGACTTTTAACTTTTAGCTGTACTGTTTTTTTCTATACTTAAGCCTCTGTCCTCAGTTTTGAGAACTACCACTCCATAGACAAATGTACGTATACCATAGCCTGGACACCAAACTGTTAGTTAACAGGGCCTACACAGGCCAGCTCTTTGGCTCCAGGGCCAACATGTTAGCCTGGATACCAGACTGTTTCCAGGGCCTACACAGGCCAGCCCCACGGCTCCAGGGCCAACATATGAGAGCTCTAACTCAGGTGGGCTGTGATAAAATGTCCTTGGAAGCATGTTGACCTAAGACTTGCCAATAAGCCCAGTTCTGGGGTTGACAGTAGCTAAAAAGGAAGGACTTTCTAGAGCCAAAGAGCAACCTTGAATGTACTGGTAGAAAAGCAAGACATGAAACCCCACCTTGCATGTCTACACCCCAGCTCTGTCTCTCCTGCTTCTGACTTCTACACAGGACTCTCCTGGCATTCCCCACTTCATCAAGCCGGCATTTGAATGCTCCAGTGGTTGAACACAATGGGAATCAGAGTAAAGAAAACCACTCCAGAGATAAAGACAACATGAAGAGTTCAGCTCAAGACAGACAGGCCAAACTGGCTTCTGTTTGCCGATCTCCTTATACAACTTACTTACTATACACCCACGTCTGTATTGACTTAGGGAGATGTTTTCGTCAGAGTTTGTTAGTCGGTTGGTTGGTTGGTTGGTCTACTGAGTCATTGGTTTTTCAACAAGAACAAAGTTAAGAAGTTTATAAATAAGTGTTTTGTATCATTTTTTTTTTTTATACATGCTTATTCTGTGATCTTGGAAAAGATCTGGATCTTAAATCTAAATCCAGAAGCTTTTTATCGAAAATTCTTTCATAATCATAGCATTGAGTACATGTCAGAGATGCCAAAAAGTCGGAAGACGTTACGACGTTCCACCCAACATCTGCTTGGAGAATAAATCTCAATCGTATAGGTTTGTCTGTGTAATGTTATCAATTACATTAACCTTCCACATGCTGCGGTTGCCTACTGATACCAAATTTGTAACTGGTTAATAGAAGAGGGCCAGCATGGGGGGTCCCAACAACGCTCTAAGCAAAATTTTGAGAGATGGCTACGTATGACGCTGAATAAATTCCAGGTAGCTGAAACGCATTACGTAGAATTGAAACTACGAATTACGCTCTGCACAAAATGCACCACTTACACTCTACGTTGAATTTGACAGGTCCATCTACGCTCTACGTAGAATTAAAACAGCCGATTACGCTCTACGGAAAAGGGCATGCAGGCCTGCGTTAAAGTCTGGTGTGCCGTGACCCGGTAAAAACCTCTGACGTCTTTGATAATTGGGAGTAAACATGGCTGGTACCAGACCGGCACCACTCTCACCACAGGTACACCCAACAAACATTTACTCACAGCAAACACACGCACAGAAAGGACGCATTCAGTACAGGCTTAGGCACTACTTGAAGAAAAATTGCATTTGCAGACAACTATGAGTCAACAAGAATATCACAAGTTCTTGCCTTCTTGTTACATGTACATGTACATCTACAATGCTGTTTACCATATAGAACTTAAAAATTAAAAAGTTTTCCTGTTCCAACTTCAAACACAGGCAGAGAAAGGACACATTCACACCAGTCTTGGGCACTACTCAATGAAAAATTGCCCTCACGGACAACTTTGAGTCAACAATAATGTCACAAGTTCTTGCCTTCTTCTTACATGTAGCTCTATTACCAACCGTATGGAGTAAAAAGTTTTCCTGTTCCAACTGCAAACACAGACAGAGAAAGGACGCATTCAGAACAGTTAATTGGATGAAAAATTGCCTTCATGGACAACTTTGAGTTAATAATGATATCACAAGTTTCTTGCCTTCTTGTTACATGTAGCTCTATAGGCTAAACTACACTGTTTAGTTTTTACCATATTGTGTAAAAAGTTTGCCTATTCCAAATGCGTATCTAAATTGTAATATCTAATTCATCAATAAACGAACTATAAATCTCCAAGGTATTTGCTTGGACCAAACAAACGCTGAGTGAGGGCAACTTTATAGTCTTCCGCACCTGAAGTAACATTTGACAGGAAACTTCTCTTATAAAGTTTGTGGTCCCTCTAACTAAAATTGTAGTGTAAAAGAAGTCTTCATCACTCCATATTTCTAACCTGTAACTTGTAAGGTTTAATTTATTGATAATCCAACAAGTTAACACTGAGATGTTTGTCCAAACCAAACATACGTAGAGGAAAGAACACATTTATAAATACTCTTCTTGACATAAAGTAAATTCTGCTTTTAGAAGGTAGCCTCGAGTTTGACGTCATAGTTTTCTTTCACCCTTAAATAAAGTTTTGTTTTCCCTGCCAAGTCCTTCAATTAAAACATCATAATTTTATTGACTAACCAAAAACTAATGAGGGCCTGCAAGGGGGGGGGGGTCCCGACAACGCTCTATGCTGAATTCGGAAACCTCTCGATTACGCTTTACGATAAATTCCAAGTGGCTACAATGCATTACGTAGAATTAAAACGGCGATTACACTCTACGCAAAAATATTAGAGCAGTCCGTCTATGCTCTACGTAGAATTAAAACGGCCGATTACACTCTACGGAAAAGGGCTTGTGGGCCCCCACTAACCAGGATGGTACCCAGGCCATTCTGCCGGCATCCCACGGTGAGAGTTGGTCATCAGAAGTGTTAGCAGTTGCGGAGTGTTTGCCTTCGTGTAAGACACCCTCCTTGAGTACCTGTAGGTTTTATCACTGTAACAAAGCAGAGTGGCCCTCCCCCAAGCCCTTCCAACCTCTCCTGTACCCTCAATTGCTGGGAAAAGAACACATCTCCTGCCCCCTGCGTGTCCCAGACGAGAGACGAATTATCGATTTCTTCAGAATCACTTTCTAAGGAGGCAAATATGGCGGGGATGAGAGGGGGTCTCCCAAGGTCTGTTACCACGGTTACAGCATCAACACTTTCAATCAGATTATCTCAAGGAGGGACGGAGCAAGACAGGACTGAGTTCCGAAAATAATTTCATCAGGTTGGTAAAACTTAAGAGAAAGGGGAATTCTTTTTACACAACCAGTGAATCTCACCTCGCTGACGTTTCGGTGTTCGGCTACATATAGCGGCGAAATGCAGTACTCCAGTCAGAAGCTCTGAAGAAGGTGTCTGACAGACACCGAAACGTCAGCGAGGTGAGATTTACTGGTTGTGTAAAAAGAATTCCCCTATCTCTTAGGTCTGAGTTGTTAGTTTACATCGCTACGGACTGTGGGAGCGGACGTAAACTTACCAGGATGGCACCCAGGCTGCCAGCAGAGAGAGTGGACCAAGAACCTGCCACGATTCTACAGCAGCCTACTTAAAAAGGTTATCATTTACTAAAAAAGGAGGAATTGGTGTATTTTCAGACATCAGGAACGTTACATTGTCCACGCTATCTGCACATGTCAACCAGTATAACATCCTTCAAAGTTCAACATGACACAACACACCAGCTTCCAAGACATACGTCGACAACTGGATACATCCTACTGAATAACCTACATTACAGTAGGCCCTGTGCACTGAACTGCAAGCAAATTCTAAAAAGCTTTTTGATAAAGAGGCCTCTTCCATATTTGATGGTGATGGGCTCCTCTGTAAATAACCTGATAAAATGCCCCAATTTCAAACTGTTCACAATGAAACAAGTCGCCTCGTCCAACCTTTAGAACAAAACAAATTTGTTGCAACCTTTGCAAAGAAGTACCATATAATATTTTTTTACTCCACCATACCCCCTTATGAAGCTGCCATACACCACATTCTATGTTATTAACACATGGGAATAGCAGGCACCCAAACAAGTGCTGTAAGGTGACCTTCATCATAATTATAGAACCTAACCCTATGTACGATAATCCTAACCCTGAAACTATGGTCTTCTTACCTATAAAACTAAGATTTTTGAATGACATCCTCATCCTGTGTATCCTTACATTACCTACAGCTGAAATTCCTACACACAACAGCGCTATCTAAATTCAATCTCAACACCCACCACCCACACTATTAGGCTTTTCAACAAATTTTCAGCCAGCCCCCTGACTATAACAGACCTTTGAACGCGTGCAAAACATACCTACCCAATGTTCACGACCGTACCAACTAGCCTCTGTAGCAGGCTTATAGAACTGGGGGTTTGGTGGTCTTTGGCTGTTTTCTGATTAGCCCAGTTCTAAAAACGGGGGTAATTCAACCAGGCCGGCTATGTTGTCTATATGCAATCAGAAAATATCATATAAAAGCTCCCAATGACCCTGAAGACCCCCCAAACCCCCAGTTTTTGGCCTGCTATGGAGGCTACGTACCAACCTGCTCCTGTATAGAGTAATGATTTAGACCCCTGCTGTAGTAAAACCAGGCCAGCGATTTCCCCTTGGTGCCACATCACATCACTGATCAATAGCATATATTGATTCTGGCTCTGCTACACTCAGCAATACTGTATCAAGATGGTTATCAGGGGCAAGAGGAATTCAATTCTTTGGTTTAAGACCCTTTTGTAAAAGCCATCCATTACCTACCAAAAGGGTCTGCATGGGGGGCCCTGACAATGCTCTATGCTAAATTTTTAGAACCAACAGTATTATGCTGATTTCAAAAAGCCTCCCCATTATGTTTTACGATAAATTCTGGGAAGCTACGCATTACGTAGAATTAAAACGGTTGATTACGCTCTACAGAAAAGGGTATGCCGGCCCCCTACCAAGGCAACCAGAGATGGCAGACTTCACCCCCTTACCTATACTGCTAGGTGACATTTCTAGGCCCACAGACAAAAACGCCAGGACTGACAATGAGTGGCAATGCTGCATTGTATATATTTGGAATTTAAAAGCTGTAGACACTCAAACACGGACAAGCTGATACCGAAAACAAATTACACGCATGCACTCCTTTGATCTGATACAAAAATTTGTATCACTATCTGATCTTACTATACCAGTGGATAAGCTTTATCAGTCTGGTGCCACTGTTGCATACCTGCATTATCTGACTACCAGATTAAGATACCTATACATGTTTATTTCCGAGAAGAGATATCTGGCACGAAAAATTGACAGAAAAATAAACACAACTGCCTGCAGATGAAAAATGACAAGCGTACAGACAACAAACTACTGACACGGTAGGACAGTAACAAAGAAAAACAGCAGTGAAACCTATCATTATAGATTGATTTACATACTGGGCTACTAGCCTCCATAGCATGCCAAAAACTGGGGGGTTTGGGGGTCTTCATGGTCTTTGGGAGCTTTTATGTGCTATTTTCTGATTGCATATAGACAACATAGCCGGCCTGGTTGAATTACCCCCGTTTTTTTTATAACTGGGCTAATCAGAGAAAACACCCAAAGACCACCAAACACCCAGTTCTAAAAGCCTGCTACGGAGGCTACTGGGCTACTACCTGTCAAAAGGTCATCAGTTTAAGGCTATGAAATTCCCACAGTCTCTTGGCCATCTCTTTACATTATTCGCAAAACACCTACCCCGTTTAGGGTCGCACCGTGACCCACCTTTGACCTAAAGCTCCTAGCAGGTTCATCACATTTCTATTACATAATAAATCACAAGTTTTAGACACGATTTTCCGACCAGGTGGGTTGAGTATCGGTTTACATGCTCTGTGGAAGGTCAGGGGTCGTCTGCTCAGCCAGGTAACTCTCTCAGTGACATTTAGAGGTCGGGAGGTCAAGACTCACGTTGAGGTGATCCTTGACAAACACACCTGTCTCACAGGTAATGGAGGTTTAACCTTGTAAGGAGTTCTATAGACAGTAGGGCAAAGGAAATTGGCCTGTAAGGCCATACCAATTTGATTTGTTGGTTCTCGGATTTTTGTCAGAAAAAATATGAAGCGACAGGGTGAAAAAATAAAGAAATAAAAACAGGCTGAGGCATCCTATGATAGCCTCAAATGCTTTGACAGGAGCCATGAAGTTAACAAATCAGGCTGGTTTGTAATTCAAGTAATTTTTGGAGCGGGAAATATTGTTGTTGTTGTTTTTTTTGTTGCAAATCAGAAAAAAATGAAGCAGGCAAATCCATGAACCAACAAATTAAATTGGTGTAGCCTGATGGAGAGTCAACCTTGTAAGGAGTTAGCACAGGGTCTATAGACAGTGGGGCACCTGGGCTGGTGGGATGGAAGAAAGGAACTCATTGTAAGACTTGCCCACATCTCAGTGCTGTATCTTATAATTAGCTTTTGCGAAGGCAAATATCAGACAATTGAACACATCCCTCAAATAGATTTTACACTGATCAAATGCTCCCTGCAGCTGGTGTGTGTGTTATTATGGAGTTTATAATAAAATGTAATGCCCCCTAGCATCTTTTATGAAACTGCAAGCATTAGAAACAAAAAACTGTCTTTAACTTTTAAGTTTCTGAGGCTGCACAGACCTATTTTCATGGTACATGTGCCTGTGCCTTGCCACTTTTTGGTGGTCCTTTAGGTAACTTTTTGCATTGACATAAGCATTAAGAATCCTGTCTAAAGTGGCCAGTCCACAAAGACATTTCCAGTCCCAGTCCTCTTTGGCATTTTCACCATCAATTCGACCTTGCTGTCAGTCTGTGGTTATGCCATTTCCCCCCTCACTTCAAGTGACAGTACTGTGTTCAAATAGCTACAGAAGACTCACCCTCGCCTCCTGTTGCACACACTGTAGCACGGGTTTTGCTGGGATGAGCCAGTCGCTCAGGGATGGACACACAAACAAACAAACAAACAAACACTCACCCTAGCCTCCTGTTATACACATTGCAGCTTCGCTGGGATCATGGTCTCTCAGGCACGGACACACAAACAAACAAACATACAAACACTCACCCTAGCCTCCTGCTACCATGGAAACACACAAAAACAAACAAACAAACACTTACCCTAGCCTCCTGTTGCACACACTGTAGCACTGGTTTCGCTGGGATGAGCCAGTCGCTGAGAAAGGTCATGCCATCGCCACGGAAACGCTTCTCCACGATCTGGCACACCTGTCCGAGCAGCACGGGCGCGGTGGCGTGGTACGGAGGGTACAGCGAAGACAGCGTACGCTGGATTGAGCTGTCAAGGTCGTGCAGGAAACTCTGAAACACACACAAGGTTAAGTCACGTTATTGATTTTGAAACAGCATTATTATGTTTACCGAAGGAAATATTTTGTTTTTGCTCAGTTTCTTCTTCTTCTCCAAACAAATAAGGTCAATGACCTGAACCAGACGTCTGTCACCATGGTAACTAGTGTTGGGTTACATCATGTTGCAATTCTATAGCAGGAGGGATTCAGACTCCTCGCTGTCACATGAATTTGTTTGACTTAGAATTAATATTATTAATTATAATTAATTTAAGTAATAATCAAAGATAGTAGGCTTCATGAGTGTCCTCTGGTAGAATATATGAAAAAACACAAACAAACACACACACAAACACCCGTACATTCTATATGTTTTATCAATCAAATTGGCATTCATAGATAATCAGTAATCCATTTTTTGGAACAACTCTTTGGTAACAAAACTTTCTAACACTTTATTTGCATGTCTAGACATCCCTTACAGCAGCCTTTGGCCTCATATAATAAATCAAAAGCAATAAATAATACAGGCTACAGTATTAATATAGACATATGTTTAATCATAGAGAAATATTGTACACACAACTAATATACTCTTCACTAAGGACACAATAGGACATACATACTGACAGAATTGTAATCTTATAAATGAGTATAATTCCAACATAATGTCTTCAAATCCCAGTATAATTTGCCTGAGAGTTGCTGTGAGTTCAGGTCGTCACCCCACATGACATATGCCGGATCACTCAGACATATCACTGGTATATATAGAACATGGGACTGTCTCTGGGCACGTACACAATCATACCATGCTGAAATATACATTTAACTTCGTTATACTAGCTTGTGAGTTAAATAATAATCACAAATTTGTTCTACAAATATCTAATTACAATGTTATTTAATTTGTATGCTATTCCGTCACTAAAAATATCATCTATCTTTTCTATTTGTAAATGGTATAAATATTGTATATATGTATAATTATTGTATGTAATTAGATATTTACAGTACAGTTTTGTCACCATTTACAAATAGAAAAGATAGATGATATTTTTAGTGACGGAATAGCATACAAATTAAATAACATTGAAATTAGATATATTAGATATATATAATTAGATTATACATATCTAATTTAAAAGTAAACCTGCGTATATATATTTTGTTCACTGTATAAAACAAGCTTGTTTCAAGTTATTTTTATAACACCTGAATATATTTAGAGGAATTTGGTTTAAAGCTTTTGGTTAACTTAACCCAAGAGCATTGAACTTGACTGAAATCATTACAGTAAATAGATCAAAAATTACTTTTCTCACGTGCTATTTGGTTACACCCACAACTTGACGTTAAATCTGACAGTTGACGTTTCGAAAAGCTACATCCTAGTTTCCAGCTGTCTAGAAGCTATAATTATAGCAACAAAGAAGAAAAGGCTAAAATAGAACAGTCAACACGGAGAAGTGACAAGGCCGACAGTTTAAGCACACTGGGTCATAAAAAACACAAAACAGAAAACAGTCCAAATATTGGCACAGGTGAGGAGGTCCTGGCCTGCACGTGTGAAGTGTCGTGACTTTCTGACTTTAAACTTTCCTCAGCAAACCACTCGAGAAGCACACAGTGTCAAGACAGGTCTCAAGAACAACGTACTGTCAGAACCCGGCAGTGATAGATCAATGTTTTAGACCAGGCAGAGCTCGAAATACTGGGTGCATGTGCACCTTAGTGCACCCAAAATTGGAGTTGTGCACCTAATTTTTTTCTGTGGGTGCACCAGTGTACATGATTGTGTTCAAATATTTTCATAGCTTTATGATGTAATTTAAAGATATTGACTGTACAGTAGTATACAGCATATTCTTAACATCAAAGTGCCAGAAAAATGATAAAATCATTAAATGTTAATTAGTACCTTTCTTTAGAAATGAAACATGATTAGTTTTTGTTGACGTTCTACTTATTTTATTTATATGGTGCACCTATTCTAAAGAATGAATTTCGAGCCCGGCAAGAACAACATGCTGTGATCAGAATCCAGCAGTGACATATGTTTGAGACCAGGAGAAAACCTGCCAGCGAACATCGATGTCATCACATCCCACCACTCAACACAACAACAGATCCATCCGTCATCAAGCAGTGACGTTATTACAAGCCGCTCCTCCTGTATAACCTTTCCGTGAGGAAACCATAATTAGTGTTTACCTTATTTTCCTCCTTCACGTGCGTTGACCCCGAGTTTCCCATCCCTGCCCCTGTAAGCTAGCATCCGTGGTGGTGGGAACTCTCACTGCACTCAATCTGTGAACCCAAGCGGTTCCCTGATCCAAAAATAGTTTACAGACATTCAGGGACAAGCTTGTTGCTCCTGAATGGTTCTGAGACAGAGATGAAAGCAGCCGGCCTGTGTGCGTGCGAGGTAACACATTAACCACCCTCTCAATGGTCCCCTCTTGATCTGTGCTAACAAGATGTAAACTACATTTGTAGGGCTCTCCGTGCATACATGTACCTCGTGTGCATAACCAGGCACCCGACAACGCTAAAGAGAATTTATTGGCGCAAACCGGGAGAGGAAACAATAATATAACATATTCCGATACCGCAGGAATTCCGTCCTTTGAATTGGGGCGGGGGGAGAAAAGAGAGCGGAAGAAAGAAACTATCAGCACGAGATATGCGGAGAAATGATTCTGAAGTGTACTGTCAACACCAGGACTTGAATTAATGGCCGGACAATGATGCCGGGATAAGTGTTGAGTAAACTGCGGACACAAAAGCGAGAAAAAGAGCAAGGAAAGATCTTTGTAAAGGTTCAGACAGGCTTTGACCAGCGCATACAACTACGTTGACTAATTCTACTGAAAATTGTTGACAATTAACGTAACAACACTGCAGTAAAATCAAAGATTGGAAAAGAGGGCGGGTTGGAGGCGTGGTGGTCAGACGGTCACAGACGGACACAGAAGAAGGTTAAGTCTTGGTTAAACTTTGAAGGAACTGCTGGACTTCTTTAAGACACAAGAGTCAATAAACAGAAAGCACAAGTCTCTTGGAAGGTGTATAATCAAATGCTTCAGGTGTTAACGTCTTTTCTGGGCTAAATTATGCTCTTAAAAAAGTTATAATACCACTTATCATGTTCTCTTTCTTAACAAAAAAGTCAGTACAAAGAAAAAAAACATGGTGGTTCTTGTTGGAATAATCTTCTAGAGCACAGTCATATCTGTCGTAGGTTGCCATACAGTAGATTTCATTTTATGTTGTTGCACATGATGTAACTGTACTTTTTTATTATTGTCAGTTGTACCTTAGTAATTTGCCAACAGAAATTGTATGATGTAATTTTAGCATAAATGTGTATTATTCTAGCGTATAAGTGGTGTTTAATGCCTCTCAAGACACTTTTTATGTATATATATTATGTATTAGTCATGTAATTTTTTAAAAATTTGTAAAAGCTTCTCAATTCAGCCTTTGGCTGCAAAAAGCTTCTAACCTACTGTACTATGTATGTATGAAGTATGTGTTTCTGCAAATAAACCAGTCTATATATTGTCATACGATTTTGATATCCTTGGTTTATCGATTTTCCAGCAGTCTGTGACAAAAAGATGTAAAAAAAAAGGACCTAAGGATACCTTTTTGGTAACAAGGAAGCCAAATTTTATAAGATACAAGCACGACTATCCCACAACCATTTTAATTGTGACCAAGCTCTTGGCAGTGGCTGCCTGTAACCTACAGACGTGACTCTAGTCAAAGTTTACAGGTAACAGTGCCCGGGGCAGGGGTTAATTCGACGGCCCATGTTTACACAATAGGGTGACTTCACTGCTGTATTTCACACACACATCGGGGACATCGTAAAGATTCTTTTCTTAAGTATAGCTAACGGCGCATCAGTTTCATGGCTAAGTAAGCATGTATGGGAAGAACGCAAGGTGGATTTATAACATAATATTTCTTGGCCTTTTTTGTGGAATTTTTTGTTTACGATCTTCAGGCTCTACAGAGTTACAAAGAAAAGACATGGCCAAAGTTGGCCTTTATACTGGTCCTGGCTAAGTGAGCATGTATGGCAAGAACGCAAGGTAGATATAGATGAAGATATATTTCCCAAATATTCTAGTGTCTTTTTTTGGTGAATTTTTTTCTTCACGGTCTTAAGTTAAAGCAAACAAACAAAGCTCTATAGAATTACAAAGAAAACTCGTGGCCAAAGCTGGCCTGTGTACTTACCCTGAAAACAGTCTGGCATCCAGGCTAAGCCATACAGTTTATATCAGGTGTTTTTTTTTTTCACAAAAACAACTTTTTTTAGTTCATTGTGCGTACAAGAACCGGTGAAATAACTTCTTACAGCCTCAACTTAGCACAGAAGATTTGGCGCAAGATATTCATCCACATTCAAGGTTGTTTCCTATCAACAGACATCTATTGTTCGGTACGGCTTACACTAGCGGAAGGAAGAAATACTCCAGGCTTAGCCAACCTACACGCGCTGATGCTATCCAGACGGCACAGTAGCTATACCGCTTTTGTTCGCAAATGCCGAGCAGTTGGACAGACTTTCTGCGGGATTTCTTGCTTGACTCCCCTACTTTAGATAAACTTGCACAAAGGGTTTTTGAATCGAAACGATGCACAACGTGACTTTTCTGAGCCAGGCATTGTACAGAAAGAGTTGGCATTAGTGGTGTCATTGAAGAGATATTTTACTAGAGTTGTAAGAACTCTGTCCTTTAAAATAGAGGGTTGGGCAGGAAAAGATGCACCCCCACTTCCTCTGGTCAGAAGTTGAGAAGCCAGAAATATGCTGCACATTTTTTGCTCATAAGCAAAAAACAATAAAAAACTGCAATAATTTTTATTCTTCTACTATTACTAATAGAACGCACTAATATTTAGCAAGCGTTCATGAAAGTCAACTGGTTGCCTGCTAAAATTCTTTTATTCCTGGTTATTTGATGCATTGGAATGCCTGTACAACTGTATCACCTGCACCACCATTAATAGAACAGAATATACCCCCTGAAATGAAAGTGTGGAATGTTATACACTTTTCCTAACAGCCTTGTTGGGTATCGCCGGGTAAGTGTAGTACACAGGGGAAACAATGGTGGGGCTAAAGAGGGTACTTTCTATTACTCAGGACCCTTTTATTGTGCTAATTGAGGTTTGATGTAGGCACAAGTGGAACAAGCAGGTGCTTTAGTGCCAACTTTTATGGCCTCTCAACACTGGAAATGTAAACTTGTTTTGGCAGAACGTGGTCTTACCATGGTGGCTTTTTTCATACTTATATTTCTGTGGGACAGATTATGATAAGAAATTTTATTGCAACATAGGTGTTGCATATGTCTTGTCTTCAATACCACATGCTAAGTGTAAACTTCAAATTTTCTGATGCTTAAAGAGTTCAACAAATTGAATAGCAAAGTTCTTTACTCACAACCACTGGTTTAGTTGAGTCAAGAGGCTCTTGTTAACAAGTGGTTGTGAAGAAAGAACTTTGCTACTCAATCATTCTCCAACTTCATGAGAGATCAAGAAAGTTTTGTTGAGGCAAAAAAAGGAATTTTGAATCACTGAATTACTGAAAATCTTGCTCGTTGATAACTTAAAAAAATATACTTTTATTCATTCAACAGTGTGAATGCGAAATTAATACCATTTCCGCCCTTGCGATAGATTGAAAATGATACCAGGTATCCTAACCTTTCCTAGCTTCCTGTCGGCTTCTTCAGAAAAGAAAAGAACAAGATTTTTATCTTAAAGATAACTCTGACATCTCCCTTGTTCTTCAGGAAGTGAGTGTGGATTGTGCTCGGTTCTGTACCCAAAATAGCGGGGATGCCTTTGTAACCGATCTGATGACAATATTTCCCCCAGAATGTAAAGTGACGGATGGTTTTACAGCTTACGCATACTGAGGAGGGGACAGTGGTATCACATGTGCGTTGGACAGTGGTATCACTTGTACGTTTGCCCTGACCCTGCATGCCTTGGAGCAGTTTAATAGGCAGCGAGGATCAGCCTAGCATTCCAAGGAAAGTGGCGATCTCATCTTATCTGGACTGATTGATTTCGCTGTATGTACTTTGTTCCTCTTTGTTTAGGCTGTAAGAACGTGATAGATCGGTTCTCTTTTGTTCTGTTGTTAGAATTTAAAGTTTCAGAGTTAGAAAGAGTACAAGTCAAAAAACAGCCTCAATATAGAAAATCTGTTATCACAGTCACCATTGATAATGTATATTAGTGTAATATTAGTGTGTTCACTAATAATGTTTTAAGGAGGACCTGGAAGCCCTGACCCTCATGAGAAGGGCATGCGCAGAGTTTTGGAGGGGAAGAGTGTAGCAGTGGTGACTCGATAAGAAGAACTACCCAAAACCCACAAATTTTAGAAAAGGTGGGGCATTAAGTATTCCATATTTTACAAAAGAGAAGTCAAACCCTTCAGACATAGTATTATTAAACTTATAATATTGTTTTCAATGTCTCATTCATACAAATTAAGGCAATAACTGGAAAAGTAGATTTCACAGTGACTCATCAGTGGTTGTTTCAACACAAGGTTTGCCAAGAACAACCTCAACTGTTTAGTCCCACAAGAGGGGAGCTTCCTATACTTCCTGAAATCCACTGACAGATGCGCTGAGCTTGCCAAGTTCTGTTTCACAGACCATGGCTAACCTCTTAATATGGAAATGTAATTATTTTTAACAGTTGGAGTAATAATTTGATGATGATTGTCTAAACATCAATGTTTAAAGAGTCATAAAAGTTTGGTGAAAAGAAAAGTTTGTGACATTGTGGAAGTAAAAAACTACAAGTACAAACTAGCAAATAGCTTCACAGTCCAACAATACCGGTAATCTTATTTTGAGCACACTTTACTATACAGGAAAAGAAATTAACGAAACTAATTATCAAGAGAAAGAAGAAGTATTAAGAAGTCCATTGAGTACCTGTATAATGTTCCTTTGTCAGAAAAGTTTATAACAAGTTTGGTGAAAATAAAACCTATTAAATGACTACAGACTAGCAAAGAACTCTCAGTCCGACAATAACCTAATTTTAAACGCGGTGTAAAAAAACAACTTAACAAACTAATTATTAAGAGAAGTATTAAGAACTTGATTGAGTACCTGCATAATGTTCCTTTACACCATACATAGAACTGTCAGTGCTTCAACGCACTCAGGCCTTAAGCACACACCCTTATCTTGTCAACAAATCTCCCTCCGTCACTTCTCAAGCAGCCATGAAAATATTTCATACATCTCCAGAAACAAGCCCCGGGCATCTCACCTTTGACCCTGACATTCTGGACCTCCCGGCAACGGCCCCGACGACGACCTTTGCCCAGAAAACCGTCCGGAGGAAGAAACGAAATGTCCAGCGAGCTGCAATCCACACCACGTCCACTACCGCCCAGAGCAAGCCTGCTACTGCAGCGCCCAACATGTGGGTGTGAGGATAGGTCACAATCCTAGGTCTTACACTGACTCACTCACGGGTCATACTTGTGCCTTAAGGGTGACCCTCGAGGCAACGGAAGCACCCTGGGTGTCTTAAAGACAGACTTTCATTGTCTTGGGGAGAGATTCTTGCACAGACTTGTCTTGGAGAGATGATTCCTCACCGATCTCTGCACTCTGATAAACACGGTGTTGCCGGTAAGAAAACTGGGGCAAGGTGTGTAGGGTCAGGGCATCTCTTCAAAAAGGGGGGGTTTCTACGATAACTGAGGCTTCAGAAAAGATTAAATCTAAGACAACACGCTATTTAAACACAACACTCTGAAAAAATCATGATAAAAATTAAAAAGAAAAATTATTTGTTTCTATACCAACAATCTAAGATTGTTTTGAACGTTTAGATGCTCTACGAAATGAACTACTCTCCCCTAAAAAACAGTGGACTATGCCTAAGCTTTGTTCCAGATTTAATCAAGCATGAAACGTACAAGTAAACGGAAGGAGGGGGCAAAAGTAGACATGATTGGCCAATTTCACAGCATTGTGATACAGAAGGGAGGGGTGATCGCAAATGGAGCAGAAAGAAAGAAAGCAACACTATGGTATTCAATTAACTGTGATTCAGTCAAATGCCTCAAAATGCTTCTGACAGATCCTTCCAACTTTCCCACACAAATAAAATAGCCATTTTCCACTACAAATAAGTCAAACACAAGAAACCAAGTTTCAGTCTTCATATAACTGAGAATATACTAGCCACTTATTTATACAAAAAATTGTCCTATCTTTAAATTATTCTGTGTAATTAACTACTTACTAATTTAGATAAGTCTGTCAAACTTTCTCACACAAATAAAATAGTGGTATATTTTGTACTCTACAGCTTGCAAATGGCTCAAACACTTTTTAGTCTACAAACAATGAATAAGACAATTGCCATATAACTGACAATAGCCACTTTATTTATGTCCTATCTTTATTCTGTGTAATTAACTACTTACTGACAATCAGCCTTAAGGCAAGACTTTACGATTATCTTTAATTGATCTAATGAAACACACTCACAGCCATCAAAACTAATTTACACACACAACCAGCTGACACTTTCTACATGGTGCTTTACTAATGGTGCTACAGATCTACAAAATATTGTATAATCCGTAAACCTTAAGGATACATAGCCTCTGTAACAGGCTTATAGAACTGGGGGTTTGGTGGTCTTCGGCTGTTTTCTGATTAGCCTCCGTAGCAGGCTTATAGAACTGGGGGTTTGGTGGTCTTCGGCTGTTTTCTGATTAGCCTCTGTAGCAGGCTTATAGAACTGGGGGTTTGGTGGTCTTCGGCTGTTTTCTGATTAGCCTCCGTAGCAGGCTTATAGAACTGGGGGTTTGGTGGTCTTTGGCTGTTTTCTGATTAGCCCACTTCTAAAAAACGGGGGTAATTCAACCAGGCTGGCTATATTGTCTATATGCAATCAGAAAATAGCACATAAAAGATCTCAAAGACCCTGAAGACCCCCAAATCCCCCAGCTTTTGGCATGCTATGGAGGCTAAAGGATACACTTAACATATCAGAACTCAACTCTGATGTTCTAATAGAAAAATGAGGGCTGATTTCTGCACTGTAGTGTAAAACCACTTTTTAAGCCACCTACGCAGGGATGGTTGGTCCTTCCCTTATGACTCACTATATACTTGTTAGACTTGTCGAGGTATGTACATTCTGTATAGGCTTTAGTGGGAAAGGGATGGGCTATAAGCAGATGAAACAAACCGGTTTACATTGACACACCCACACAGACAAAATCCTGCCAAAAACAAACTGCTGACATATCAGCCTGTTTAAATTTCTTGAATAACGTTATCTATAAGATTTTGTTTTAAATTCTGTTGAAAATGCAGTTCCAGAGTTCCAAAACCTCCTCTGTGTTTTGAAACTTCCTTGTGTAAAACAAAACCTTCCGTCCCTCTTTCATTGATCTGTCAAAACATTAAACAAAAACAAACAAACAAACCACTCCAAATACATTAACCCGGCAAACAGATTGCTTCCTTAGGCCACACCAAGTAAATTTTATGGATGACGTCCTTTGGACCCTATATCTAATGCGAGAGGGCGAAAAAAAAAACAAGAAGGGCCCTAAAAAACAAGATGCCTAGATCAGAAATATACTAAATTACGACAAATGTTAGGACACAAATTGAATGAGGTGACACAGATTAACAAGCAAGAAGTCTTTTATTCATCATCAAAACAGAAATAAATCAGGTGGAACGGCAGTTGTCGTCCTGTCCTGTTTCTTTCACATTTTGCAGACCTACCCATTTCGCGTTACGGGTTTCACGTTTGCGGCACTGTCGTGACTCTTTGGTCATAGTTACAGGAAGCGGAATTTCTTTTTTTTTTTCTAGGAACAGTCCAAAATCAATGCGCGCGAGGACGTCTTCCATAAAATTTACTTGGTGTGGCCTTACACAGGAACTGTTGAAAAACATTTCTTTTAGCTTCAGCGATATCAAAGGATTACGAGAGAAGAGCTTATAATGGGCAAAGCGTGACATACATGTAAGAGGATATAACTGGTCGCATTAAGTTGGCTTAGGGAAAAATCTCAGCGACTCCTGGTTGAGCAATCCTCTTATTTCTGCTCTACTTCCCCCATACCTGAGGGCCTGCATGGGGGGTTATTGAAATTACGAATTACGCAAAAAAATTTTGCCGTCGATTACAAATTACGTTAAAGTCTCAGAGCTGATTACGACTTTACGCTTTGTGGCTATTGTACTTTTACGAACTACGTTGATTCTTGGCAAGGCTGCCTACAGATTCCGAAGACTAAAAAGGCCTGATTACGCCTTACGAAAAAGGGCATGCAGACCCCATACCTGTCTACACTGGTGGTATAATATCCTAGACTAAGTACTGTACCTTCTAATCAACAAGCATCCAACTGGTAGAATTGTTGGCCAGCATTCAGACTCCTAACATTTTCACATCCCTGTCTAGAAAGTGGAAGAAACCCTCCTTGTTGAAATATATAGGATTTAGGAAATTTTAGGCATTGTAAGCTAGATGTTTTGGCATGTCATGCTTCTAGATCTGTAGGCAGGTAATTACTTGGGAAAATACCAGAAATTCTCAATCTGCCTGCCTCTATTCTAATACCCAGTAACACACTTGCCAAGGGCCTTCACTAAATCAAATTCCAAACTTTCTCACTTTCATATTTTTGAAGAGTTGCAGATGATATATTTTCCCTTATTGGTTGAAATACACATACAGGATTCGTGGCTTTCCAGCATGGTTCTTAGCCAGCCTTTTTGGCATGTTAACTCTACTGTCAGCAGGTAATTTGTTGGGAAAATAACTGAAATTCCTGAAGATTTATCTGTCCTGACTTTGTAGGTATTACCAGAGGAGCCAAACAACAGGAGGCTACTACCAGGGAAAACATGAAACTTAAGAATACTAAACCAACCTTCAATTTTCTTTAAAAAACAAGTCATCTCTGGAGGCCCAAAACGTGTAGAAGATTACGACACTTTACCCTGTACCTTGTCCTCTCTATCTTGTAGTCCTGTTTTGCGACCTTGCCAATCTCAAGGTCAAGTAGATGATGAAGTATTGTTTGTTCTTTAGTCCAAACATGTCAAACCTTTCTTTGGTAACCGTCGACCGACGCAATTTATGAACCTTGCTATTAACACAATTACTTTACCCTGTGGGTATTTATAGCCGATTGACTGAAAGATTTGACACGTCCAAATATTTCTAATTGAAAGATTATACCTAATATATTTGCCCCTGTCAAAAATGGAACAGTCTATGTACAGTGGGAACAGTACTATATTTTAGTACAATTGAGTTAAAAAATTGACCCTAGAACCAAAAATAGCTGTTGTCAAAAGTCTATTAATTAGTACACAACAGTCTTTTTTTTCTACCATACCAGTAGTTTTTAGGAGTTATCACTATATCAGTAGTTTTCTGTGTATTAATTGTCTGTTTTTATACCAAATGTTTCTTCTGTTCCTGCAATTAGCCTTCGGGCATGAATTTGAAATAAAACACATATAGTGCTAAAAATACCTACTGTTAGAAGTCCGTTAATTACTATACAACAATCAACATTCAAGTCTTATAAAGTACTAAACCCTGCCTTGCCAAAGTGTCAAAAAGACCCTGAACAAAGTAGACGATAATCAGCCTTGACACTTTGTAGGTTAATTTTTCAGGATTTATACGGTTAATTTCGGATAGACAAATTGCCCCGTAGCTAGGGTTACGGCATGGCCGCGACCCGTAAAACAGACAAGTTTGTACTAAAAATAAACCACTGGATTAAATCGCCAACAACATACTTCCGAGCTTAGAGATCGCTGTGGTCTGAAGCTATTTCGTGGCTACCAACAATTCAGCTCTACGTCATTTAGCAAATTTCTTCGTTTGTTCATCGCCATTTGTCAATTTAATTATTCAGCCCAATTTCCAATAATTGAGATCTTAATAGCCAAGCCAATACGAAGTGCTTGCTTATGGAATAATTAACATAAACTGATGCTATCATCGTAAAAGAAACAAATAGTTTATAGGAAACTCAACATCCAGTTTACTGCAGTTATTGGATATCCTAAAATTATATATTGATGTCACTCTTGTTTAATTCAGCAGCAGCTAAAATGTATCAAGATTTTTAATGATGTATATCTCACTAAGTATGTAATGTGTAAAATGTATTCCTATGTATATGTCAAACAATTTTCATCTTTCCCCCAGGGTGTCCCTTAGTAATAGTCTTTGACTAGTTGGGACACCCTGGCTTCTTTGTAAGCCGAATAAATAAATAAATAAAAAAATAAAAAAATAAAGATTTAAATGCACTTTACAGCTGACTTATCACTGATATAAAATGTTATTTTTTTATTAGATTTAGAGCAACTGAAGTGTATTTAAGAAATTTGCACTAAAAAAGTGTACTAAAAACTTTATGATGTACCCTATAGCAGAGCTATTGCATATATTAGAGTTACTGCTGTTCTCTAATTAGCTCCACATACTTGACATAACTTTTCCTTATCAATTTCCCAACCTCTCAAATCCGGGATTTTGCGTAATCTTGCCACACAGGGTCCTTCAGGACTTCAAAGCTGCTTCGCTGCCCGCGTGCGACGTTTTCGTTTGGTTACCGTTAGCAACCCGACATCCCCCGCCCACCTCTTGTTTGTTCGTAAACGCCGACCTGGCGAAGTTTTTCAAACAAGGATTAGCAGTCGAGTTGGACATCAAAGAGTAATCTGTCCACCGTGTACCTGTGAGGCCACGCCAATTAAAGTTGTTGGTTCTCGGAATTAGCAAAAACAGGCCTAGCCATCCTACAGCCCCAAATGCTACGATAGGAGCCATCAAGTCAACATAAAAGGCTGTACAAAACAAACTGTCCCAAAAAAATGTCCCAAAGTGTCTTTTTAGTTGTACCAGCCTAAATTTTAGTGGTCAGTGGCCACTGGAACACCTTTAATTTTGAGCCCCGGTGTACCTATGATCTCGGCACCTTCAGAGCTTTTAAGTTGTTTGTACGCTTCGCCCAGGAGGTCACCTGCCCTGAATACACCTGTTAAGACGTGTTTACCTGAACAATGTAGGGCAGGTCGCCGGTTCAAGGAGCAAGTTTACTCTGTTGTTGCCCTCAGGAGAAAATCAATTTGTGTCGGTTAATGGTCGGACTTTTAACCCTGTTGTTGGGACCGTTATTGCAAAAACAATTTTGGAGTTTAGAAGAGCTTCAAGGATAAATTTTACTGGCTCTCACAATAAAGAATAGAGGAGAACAGTAAGACTAGTAGAAAAACAGATTTGAGATAAATTCTTGAAGTGCCAGTGTGTCCTTCTGACACTGACTACCAAGAAATGTGTACTAGATACCTGAAGATTCTGTTTCTTGTTTCTTTGCTATTTTTACCAGATAAGAGACCATAGGAATAATACCAAATGAGACTGAGAACAAGATGTGTTTGAAGCATTATTATTTGAAACTTTAACTTTATTTAAACTACAAGGAGACCTACACAGGGCTCTCCCCAAGCAATGAAGCAAGGGTGCTCCCCCTCTCTCCAAAATCCTAGCACTGCTCCCAAAATGTTCAGATTTAGGGATTTTTCTTAGTATAATCATTAAAATTTGCTCATTTTTTTATCAACAGATTAGGGAGCACCTCTCCCCTAAGAATTTCTGGCGAGACCCCTGCATAAACATCATATTTGAGCCAGAAACAGGACCTGTTGCTAAGGGATACGCAGTTCAGACACAGGCAGGGCATGTCTGGGCCTGATACTGTTGGAGGGAAACAGGACTGGCTGCCAGGTATGCTCCAGTAGGGAAGGAGGACCACACCTAATAACATGGACATTTCTGAAGATCATCAAACAAAAGCTTACAAATTCATATCAACAACTTAACTGTTTTTTCAGGGGTTCAACAGAATATAGAATGAGTGAATGAATGAATGAATGAATGGATGGATTGATGGATGGATGGATGGATGGATGGATGGATGAATGAATGAATGAATGAATGAATGAATGAATGAATGAATGAATGAATGAATGAATGAATGAATGAATGAATGAATGAATGGACAAAGTACGAATAAATTTTGCATAACTTCTACGTATATATATGACAACTCTTCTAAAAATAATATCAAGATTTGTATTGCAGATATAACATGGATAAATCATTTGATTGTTTGCTTGATATTTACAAAAAACACTTTCCCCATTTTAGGCACCAAGGGACCACATCTAGTGTAAAAATAGACGGAAAGCAAGGAGGACAACAACCACAACATTTCCAAACCGCCCCAGATAAAACACCACTTGAAGAAGCATGCATACACAACAAACAACATACCTGAACACAAGACTGGTGTGCCTTCAAACTTCAAACATCACTTTCTATTTTTAACAACATGACATATTTGTGAGGGTCATACTTCCACGCCCGTCCCAAATGGGGCCTACCTTTTCTGCTTGGTGCTTCTCTTTAGGCCACACCAATTTAATTTCTTGGTTAACGGATTCGCCCGCTTCGTTTTTTTCTGATTTGCAAATAAAATAAAAATTCCGGATCAACTGCAAAATGCTCATATTTTGCTCTGAACAGTTGAAAACAGTCCTTTTCATCCTAGTTGTTACAGTTATTCCATCTTTCAATGCAATGGTATCATTAAAGGTTAAAAATTCATTGTTTAAATTTTGAACCAGCCTGGTGTGTTGACTTCATGGCTCCTATCGTACCATTTTGGGCCATAATAGGATGCCTAGGCCTATTTTTAATTTTTATTTATTTTTGCCCACCCGCTCCATTATTTTTCTAGAAAAATCCGTTAACCAAGAAATTAAATTGGTGTGGCCTTAGGCATAGAAAAAAAAATAATGTGTTTCCTGTTTCCCTGCCAACCATAGGAAAACCTGCCAAACCTATACTTTTTTTTGGGTGGACCCTGCAAGGGACATAAATTTTTCAAGCTGATCAACCTTTTCTAGCTCCATGATCTGACACCTGAGTAATAAAACATTGTACAATTGGTTTTCTAACATTGACATTGAAAATAAAAGTGTCCTCCTGCAAGTTTTACTTTGTTCAACTATATTATATAAGTTGGACCCCTATAAAGCTATATAGATATCACCGAAGTCTAAAAAATGAATATCGTTGAAGAGATCAAGGTGTACAGTCGACACCGAAAATTTGGAGGTACGTAATCTACCTTACAAAAATACAGTCACTGCTCAAAGAAT
Organism: Branchiostoma belcheri; assembly: GCF_001625305.1. Taxonomy (NCBI): domain Eukaryota; kingdom Metazoa; phylum Chordata; class Leptocardii; order Amphioxiformes; family Branchiostomatidae; genus Branchiostoma; species Branchiostoma belcheri. The sequence goes on from NW_017804109.1 coordinate 819,035, forward strand.
TTCTACTAACTACTAAAAAAACGAAGAAAAAAAGTTAATCCCTACCTACGGACCCTAATTTTTTCAGGACTGAAACATCTTTTTTGCTTAGGCCTGCGGGTCATACTTTCACGCTCATCCCAAATGGAGCCTACCTTTTCTGGTTGGTGCTTCTCTTTAGACATAATTAGGTCACATCAGTCAACAAACACAAGTGGGAAGACGGAAAAAAAAACATCATCCTTTTCCCCCTCTTTTCTTCCTTTGTTCGCAGACCCTTCGACTAACTTGCCTGCCATTTGGTGATGCTTATAACCTTTACCGACTGCTACCTAACCATGTCCGTGCAAACTGTCTACTTCCTCATGTCATCAATCACTCTTTTCAATCCTAGATCTATAGAACACGTCTGTTGGCACCTTTTGACAAACCACTTTGTACCATGATATTTGCAGGGAAATCTACAACTCACAAGAATTTTGACATTTCACACAAACTGTAAAGATATAAAAAAAAGAAAGACTTAAAGAGTTTTCTAAATATACTGTGAAACCAAAAGGTAAGATATCATGACAATTTTAAACTTAAGTTCCACCAAGACCTCATCAAGACCTACCCACCTAGCAAATATCAAGTCAATCCATTTAAGCCTTCTCAAGTTATCGTGTTTACAGACACACAGACAGACAAACACACACATGAATGCCTCTGAAAACATAACCTTTTTAGAGAAGGAAATTACTAACCGCTCAGAGGTCCATCCTCTTTCTCTATCTTTTCTTGTACACACCTGTACCTGTTTTACACACCTTGTAGTTGTCTCTCACACCCAGTGTGTGTCCCACTGTTAAAAAATGTCCCACAGTATAAAAAACCCTTAAGTAAATAAAGAAACCCTTCAGAGGCTAGGTCTTCTTTCAGTTCATCTTTTCTTGGATGCACCTGTACCTGTTTTACACACCTGTAGTTGCCTCACTGTTGTTTACAGGATCTAGAAGTGTTTACCAAAACTGCCTCCACACAAGAATAAAGCTCCTTCAAAAGATGCTCTACTTTTCAAGACTTCTTCACCTTTCAGCGGATGCAAGGCATGACCATCACAGGGCCATGTGGGTAGCTGCGACCTTCCTCACCCCTAATCCTGCCACAAAGCAGGACCTTTCGCAGGGCTCGAAATTAAAGGTAGTCCAATGGCCACTGACCACAAAAATTTAGGCTGGGACAACTAAAAAGTCTCTTTGGCCAGTTTGGGACACTTTTGGGACAACATAAAAATAATCAACATCAGAATGTCTGCCCTTCTTTTGGCTTTTGGATCTGGAAAAGTCCCCCCCCCCGAATTTCCTGTCTACTCTGCAATTAGAAGTGAACATAAGTAATACAGAGTTGATTTCAAGTTGAAGCCACACATAGTCGTCCTGAAAAACAAGTTGGGACAGTTCATACTCACTTCGGGACAATTGAAATTTATTTTTAGGACAGTGCAGTGCTGGGACAATAGGAAAAAAAGTTAATTTCGTGGCCTGCATGTGGGTCTGCAACCTTCCTCAACCCTAATCCCTTCCACAAAGCAGGACCTTTAAGACAAACACGTGTCCTCCTGAGACACCTGAGATGGGGGCACACACCACTTAAAGGATCTGGTTCAACCCTTCCCAGTGTTCCGTACGACCTTGATCTCCTTGGTTGCCATAGAGACCAAGGAAACTTGCTGAGTCAGGTAAGATGAGATGCTGTTGCTTCTGTTTTGTGTCTCACACAAGTAAACTAAAGAAGAGCCAAGAAACGCTCTGGAATGGTAATCCAAGGAACTTTCACATAATCCTTGTCTTACGTAAAGACACTACAAGAAATCTTCACAAATTCTAACATGTAAAAGTCTCTTAAATCCATTTATGCCTTTCAAAGCAACTAACAAAACAACAAACAAGGCTGCATCTTGTAGTAAGTACGATAACAAACATTTCAGCTTGAAGGGAAGCAAACAAGAAAACACAACCTTCTTATACTTTTTTATAGAAACAATAACTGGACCTCCAACCTGAACAACAGAACATGACAGGAACACATGAGGTGTAATTTGTTACACCTGCCAATCAACTTGACATCTGACAACATAGTTCTACAAAACCAATCTCGATAATTGATCCCCTCTGCATACTGCTCACCCTGAACCTGTGCCTCCACTCCAGCCTATGTACCAGCCTCAGCTGGCTGGTCCCATGCTCAGGCGGAATGGAGTATGCTGCACTCAGGTCAGCCACCCAGAGAAATGGGTCACTTGTAAATAGGTGTAAGGTGTCTCGAGAGCCGCTCGAACTACTGCACACACACACGTTATGTCTTAAGAATGTGCCAAGGTGTCGGGGAGGCAAGGGGCCAAGACTTCGTTAAGAAAATTTACGAAAAGAAACTAAGTCAAAACTGCCCAAGAAAACCGGCCAAGGGACTGATAAAATGTGGTCTATGTTGGTCACTTGTAACTAGGTGTAAGGTGTCTCGAGAGCTGCACCAACTCCGGCACACACACACGTTATGTCTTAAGAATGTGCGAGGGTGGTGGGCCAGCGTCTTCAAGGAGTTGTTGCACTGAGGTGCGGAGTGACCTTGTTCACATGTAGGGGGAAGAGTTCTGTCAAGGATTCTTCCAGGAGTTGCTCCAAGGGCTTGCGTAGGTGTCTGAGAATTCTGGACCGAGTTTTTGGCCGGGTTTGGCGACAGGGTGCGAGAACACGGCAGCAACTAGTCTCCAAACAAGGGCTGATTGGGCTATACCAATGTAATCTGTTAGTTCTCAGATATAAGTAGAGCTTTTTACCTGGAACATCGACATATGAAAATGAAGAACACAAGATATCGTAACCGAAATTCCTGCTGCAATACCATAGAAAGCCACTGGGACATCCATAATCAACTTGTACTTCGTATTTGCTGACATCTATCCACATGCCAAATATCGTATGGATACATCCAAAAGTCATGCTCTCCACAAATACATGCACACAGAATCAACAGCACTTCTTGGCGAAGGTAATAATCAGCCAAACATGGCGTTCTTCATTATTCTTTTTCATTTTCGGCATTATGATTTGAATTATTGTACAGTGGATGGTTCAGTGTATATATTTTCTTTTGATTCATAGATTTAAAAAAAAAGATTCAACCAAACTTATCCTAAACGAAAAAATAATCAGCCAAACACGCCAACGTCAAAACATCCCCCAGTTGCGCCTGCGACAGAGACTGACTACGCAAGACGGAAAGATCACAGCACCGTGGAATTTCAAGAATTGGTTTCAAAGACAAACGTGTTCCCGAACCTGGGAGCCATGTAAAATATCTGCAGGGAGGATATACTCAGGAGTGGTTCCAGTACATTACCCTGCGGTGGCACACCACAGTATCAACATACTAACTGCCAGGCTAACAGGGTATGCTTCAGGTACTTTCACAAAATACTGGCATCATTCTGACGAGGGAACAATCTGAAGTAATATTGTTTTATTTATTGATACGTAGCAGCGCCTAGGCGCCGAATTGAGTATTGAAAATTACACATAACAAAATATTAATATATGAGCCACAAAAATGGAGGTCTCAGTTGCATACAATTAAACAATAAAAAGATAACAAAGTACCAACATAAGCTATATGATACAATAATAATACTATTACTAATAATAATAATATAGTAACCTCAAGTATAGACCATATCATGAAAAAACACTTCTGATGTACCTTTTAATATTTTTTCATAATCCCATAACAATTATGATAGCAAATAATTATTACTTCAGTTAGCTTTCTCCTCTGCTTGGGACAGATTTTAGGCTAATAATTACTTCTTTTCGGGCCTGATAAATTTTCTTGTTATATACCACTTCAGTATCGGTAAAGGAAACGTTCTTATACGAAGGTACAATGTAACTGTGTCGCACTGACATAAGAAAGAATGCGTTTGAACTCAGCGTGAACCCCGCTGCTTTTGTGCGCGGCAATCCCAGGAATGACTGTTATGTTTTTACAGCCAGGAGTAGAGAAGCGATTTTCCCCGAGCGTGACTGTGTGTGTGTGCTCGCCGCATAGTTATGATTTCTTGTTGGCTGTTATAGCGACACAGTCTGTCATGGGAAGTGACAGCCGTTTTTGTCCGACGATTTGTGGAAAGTCGCGGTCCGTTGGCGAGATAAAAACATGAGGGATAATTGTTGAGTTAGGTGATGTAGGGTTAGAATAACTGACCCGTACTTATCAAAACTCGGGGACTGTTTGTTGAGAAAATGTTGTTGGTTCAACTCAGTTCAAAACTGGTTTATTGAAAAGAGCTACATGTACTTGGAGCCATTGGCTAAAATTGGCTTAAATTTTTAGCTCTTCATAGTACATTATTGATAATAATAAAAACTCGGGAACTGTTGGGAAAATGTTGTTGGTTCAACTCGGTTCAAAACTGGTTTATTGAAAAGAGCCAATTGGTTAGAGAGTACATTTTTAGCTTTATGTTATTATCATTAATTAATCAGTTAATCCATCTATCAATGGGGGCCCACAAGCCCTTTTCCGTAGAGCGTAATCAGCCGTTATAATTCTACGTAGAGCGTAGACGGACCGCTCTAAAATTTTGCATAGAGCGTATTCGCTGTTTTAATTCCACGTACATGTAATGCGTTGTAGCCACTTGGAATTTATCGTGAAGCGTAATCGAGAGGTTTCCGAATTCAGCGTAGAGCGTTGTCGGGACCCCCCCTTGCAGGCCCTCATCAATGGATAAAATTAGCCAAGGAACTACCAAGAGGTGGTCACAATGGCCAGGTGGTCATTATAAAGAGGTGGTCACTAGTACAGGTTTGAATTTGCATACCAATATCTCCCCTCTAAAATCAAAGCAGATTAGGCTATCTTACCACAGAATCTGTTCAGGTATATTCACCAGTCTGTTAGGCTAGAGAGAACAATGGGCTGTTGGTCCCTTTTATCTCTGTACTTCACTCTACAGGATCAAACAACAGGCAAACAGGTAGTATTGTTTCAGATCCAAGATAATGGCCAAGAATCATACATGCTCAAAACACAACTCCATGTCTTAAACTATGATAGAGACTTGGATTATAGAAGCAGAAAAGACCTAGGCTATATTTATCTATTTTATAGGATGAAACAATTGCAAACAGATGACAACCATCCTCTAAGACATTCAACAACTAGGAAAACATGTTTGGCAGAATTCAAGGGATTAAACAAGGATTAACCCAAACCAGAAAGTACTTTTCTCTTATATTTCCTGGTATGAAACAGGTGATAACTTCACTCCAAGATGTTAGCCAAGAAAGACAAAGTTTGCAACACAATTCTATGTCTCAAGACTTGGCTTGGAAGTAGGAAGGACAAACGCAGTGTGCATTTCAGGGCCGTGTTAAAGAACAGAAGTGACCCATGTGCGTGGGTCGATCCACACAACAATGGCCTTCCTGTAACCAAGTCCAACGTCCAAACCCCACACAGGTGTTTCTATCAATAAGTACAGGTCCATATGCAGGCCACAGTCAACTTCACCTGCCTGGATTTACAATGTACCTGACCCCAAAACCCGAGGCCCCCCACCGAACGAAAACTGGAGCATTCTTAGGCTGTATGTAACAGGTTATTTACCAAATACGGCCAGCAAAATACAACAACAAACACAAACACTGCCACACCGTTTGCAAACTCTCCCAAACTCCAACAAAACCTGCGAAAGAAGAAGAAAAGCTCCTCACCTCTTCTTCAAAGAGCCGATTTCGAGACTGTAGATTTTTGCAGCTCGGTGCAGGTTTGCAGACAAGCTCAGAACGTGTCTGTTGCCACCCTGGTGTAAGGTTTGCCGGGATAACACGTCCTGTTCTAAAGCCTGAGAACTCGCAGAACACACCTTTCTGGAATACCCAAACATACAGCTCTGCAGAGGCTAAACCGAATGCTCGGGTGAGCCACACAAAGCTGGATAAAACGGTCCTCCAAACGTGGCCTGAGACTGAGAGTGGAGTTGAGCTCTCTCTCGAGCAGATTACCCTGTCTGTGAGTGGGGAGCTATTAGCCAGGTGAAGTGGGCAGCATTCACTTACCGGCTTCTTTGTTCGGCAAACATTTGTAAACCAATCAAACGCTTTCTCCCGTCGACGGATCGCATTTCCGATGTCCACTTACGTGTCACGGTACCCCTGTGTGTGCATTGCTGCCGTTTACTTTGTCACTCTAGCCCGTGGTGGAAGAATACCGGACTTGCTGACCAGAACGTTCGAAGACACACTACAGTCTTATCGTCAGAAAATAACTGACAACTCTGTATACAACAAAGAAGAGATAAGAAGAAAGGGACCTCCTTGTATATTGTACTGATTTACTTTGTCACTCTAGCTCCCACTGGAAGAATACCTTGCCAAAACGCATCGACTGACCAGAACCTTACAGAGACACACTACGGCACCTTAATGGTATCTGAACTCTTATCGCAAAAAAAAAAACCTGACAACTCTTTACAACAAAGAAGAGATAAAAAAGACAGAGACCTCCATGTGTGTGTATTTTGCAGTGATTTACTTTGTCACCCTAGCCTTTCTACAAGAACACCCCGCCAAAATGTCTGCTCCCTTTCAGCGGCAAAAAACTTTGCGAATTGACTGGCAGCTTAGCTCCCGGACAAAAAAACTTTGACAACTGTGCAACAAAGGGGCAGTAGTGGGAGGAGGGGTGTCAAAACAGGTCGGACAAATACTGTTTGGAAGGGGTTTTTTTCTGGCTCTGAATGGCTCCGATGACGGACAAGAGAGAGCAATACAGGTGCAAACAAAACAGTACTTCAGCTGCTTCTTTACACGATTTGCCCACAATAACATACACATAGAAGATCATTTTCTCATGCTTATATGAAGAAGAGAGAGCAATGATAGAAATGTCAGCAAAGATTGTAATATTTTGGGGTCATACGGTCTACCTTGAACAGGTAAGTTACGTAGATAGAAGATATCCTACCAGGTCAATTGTTACTTATTGTATGGATTGTACACTATATAGCCGTATCTGTATCTGTATAGCCGGTATAACCGCCCTTCGGCGTAACACACCAGCTTCTATATCTGTATAGCCGATATAACCGCCCTTTGGTGGCGTAACACACCAGCTTTGCAGACACGCGGCGCGGCGGCAGCTGGCTATATTACACTGAACGACCTGTTGCACCTAACCCTTGAACATCTAACTCTAAACATTGGTTAAAGCTATCTAATGATAATGCCCCTATTAATGGATAGTTATGGATCTACAACAGTGGTTTAGTCAGAAGTCTATAGCTAGTTACCGATGCAAATACAATAATGTGTCATTACGGATGAGAACAACAACAACAGCACCAATTTCAGTACTTCAAAGGTTGCCGTAATAAACGTTTATGCAGATTTCACCACAAAAACATACAAGCCATCAACAACAACATCAGAAGAGTATCGTATCCCGGCCCTAAGCACCTCCGCTTTGATGCATGCTTTGATCTGAGGGCGGCTTTTTGTTGGATTAAATATTGCGATGAGAGATAACGAGAGAGCAGCCAATCAGGCGGCCTCGACCGCTCGTCGCCCCACTTAGAGGGTATCAGTTAGATACTGCCGACAATGTTTGGTAAACAACACAGGATGTAAACATAAACAAACAAACATTTGTCCTGGACAAACCTTTTCCTTCACGTGTCTCTGTTGTTCCTGTTGCAATACTGACTGATTTGCATGTGGGCCAGCTTTTGATGCAATTTTTTACCTGTTCGATTTTTTCCTTCTGGCATCTTCCTACTCCAAATGATTTGCTTTCTCTTCTTCCAGTCAATTTATGATTACCATATAATTTCAAAGGCACTAACCAACAAATCAGAGTTTAGGAGTTTACATTTATATTTGCAACTGAACATGGCTGGTAGTTAGTGAGGCCATAGTAAGGGGTAAATGTATTCTATGATAGCCAAACTCCCCTGGAAAATATATCTCTCTCTGCCCAGCTTGTTAGTCTAGTAGTGACTAGTATCTGCATCTGTATAGTCGGTATAATTATATACTACACGGTATAACCACCCTTCAGCATAACACACCAGCTCCTGTATATCATGTTTAGCTGGTATAACTGCCCTTCAGCATAACACACCAGCTTCTGTTACCTGTATTGAGAGTACAGTCCTCAGTCCCTACTATAAACTACATGTAAGACGAGTCCCCATGAGTACACTATCCCCTCCCCCCATTGTCCAGCCTGATATCAGCCTCCTTCACTGGAGTACAGTCAGGAGCAGTGACAAATGTTCACTTTTTACCCTCAAGCAGGTCAATTACCCAGCTACGTTCCTTTATAAACACGGAGAGGTTATGTAACTGCACCTTTGTCTTGAACTTTCTCCCTAATGCTGGGTTAGCCTTTTGGGACACACTTTGTATTGGATAAAGAGTTAGGTAGCAGGAGGAGGGTTGAATGTAGAGGTTTGTGCCCTTAAAAACAGTGAGAGGTGTCAATCACTGTGCCCGTGTCTGTATCTGTATAGCCGATATAAGTTACTATAACAGCCATTTAGCGAAACACACCAGCTTCACAGGCATGCAGTACAGTGGCAGCTGGTTATATTACAATGTATATGCAAGGAGGTTATATGGATACTACATCTCATTGGTATATGGTAACTTAACTTTGCAGTTTCTCAATTGACTATTCAACAATCTCTTGACTTAAACTTCCTGACATGTATATAGCCTGTTCAGGAAATTCATACAAACAAAACGTTCTGGATAGCAAAATGATTTCCTTCCAGATTATGACCATATAAGCCAACCTGCAGTATAAACAATCCTGCAAGGTGGCCTCACTGACTTTTGTTACCAAAACAAGGCCTTACATTTACAACCTACATGCAATCACGTCGTTGGATCTTTGGTCAACTTTACATCAGAATTTTGCCTGTTGAAGAAAATGTTTTTTCCAACATAACATTTGGAAACTACAGACGGGATGTTAACCTTATATACGCGAAAGCTACATTATATGAGACGTTCTACCTAAGTGCTATGCACAATACATTACAGGTTTTGCACAGGTGCAGTATGTTCTGCCGACGTGCTTACAAACTCTGACATTGTCGTACACTTGAGTGACAAAGTCGTCTAAACATTTCTTGTTCTTATGTAACAAACAGCCTTGACTTTATAGCTTTGCTGGTTGACTTCTTCCCAAAATAGCTCACATTTGGGGCTACTTTGTCTGAAATCCTTTCAGCTACAGAACTTGGCAACTTCTGACGACTTGTTTCTGTGCAATTAAGTGCAATTACACTAATTAGTGGCGGTACTTCAAACTCATAAATCCAAACTGCGGGCAATTTCATACAATTACTTGTTGACATTCCAAACTGCACTGTGGTCTATGGACCTTTAGTCCGGTCGTATGCTATTCACATTCATATGAGTTCAAGTGGGAAGAAACATAAACTATTTCTGGGGACCCTGTATTGGTATAAAAATTCAACTACTGTACAGTACATTCTCAGGGGAGATAACCAATACAGTGTTCAAATAGGGGAATACATTAAAGAATGTTTAAATCTTAGAGACCAGAGAATATTCTGTGCGTAAGATGACGTTATCCACACATGTATTTAGCTTTGTTAGATCTTCAGTTGTAGAAGACCATACAAAAGTCCTTGTACTTTTTTGTTGTGTCAATAAAGAATATATAAAATACAGAAACATAAAATAAGGTCCTAATAAAACAATTAGTACAGTTCCTATGGCCCCAATAAAAAGACAAGTACAACTCCCTTATTCGTTTGTCTAAAAAGAAATATTACGACGAAAAGTTAAAAGCCGCATCCTCGGATATATCCAAAACCTGGAAAATAATCAACGAACTCCTTAACAGAAAAAACCAAGTATTGTCATTCCTAATAAATTTCGTGATGGAGAGTCATACATAGATGATCCACAAGACATTGTTAATAGATTCAACGATTTTTTCACCAATATTGGGCCATCCCTTGCAAACAAAATCGAAAAGACCGATTGTTCCCCTTTGCAATATTTTGAATGTTCCTATCCACACACAAACTCTTTTGAAGAGCCAAATTCTACAGAGATTCACGATATTATCATAAATTTGAAAAATGCAGCTCCAGGTCATGACGAATTAAGTGCATCTTTGATAAAGCAAAATGTCTCCTCCATTTTAGAACCAATTACTCATATTTTTAAGCTTTCTTTGTCAACTGGATCAGTACCAACAGAATTGAAAATGGCCAAAGTAATACCCCTATACAAAACCGGAGATCTTGACATATTTACAAACTACAGACCTATATCAATCCTTCCTACGTTTTCAAAAATCTTAGAAAAATTAGTTTATAAAAGAATTTTAAGTCACTTAGAAACAAATAATATTCTTTATTCTCATCAATATGGATTTCGCAAAAAATATTCTACGTACATGCCCCTGTTATGCTTAACTGATAAAATAACCGAAGCGCTAGAAAACAACGAATACACCGTAGGCATATTTCTTGATCTTTCAAAAGCATTTGATACCGTTGACCACAAAATATTACTTGACAAATTACATATGTACGGCTTACAAAACACAGTTCATGATTGGCTTAAAGATTATCTTGCTAACAGAAAACAATATGTTACCAATGGCATTTACAAATCACAACATAACTCGATAACATGTGGCGTTCCGCAAGGATCCATCCTGGGACCCCTACTTTTTCTAATTTACATAAATGATTTAGCACAAGTATCTCAAAAATTATTTGCTCTTCTCTTTGCTGATGATACAAATCTATTCATGTCTCATAAAAATCTCAACACGTTAGTAACTACAATGAACGAAGAATTGGATAAAGTAAATAAGTGGTTTAAAACAAACAAATTGTCTTTAAATGTTAAGAAAACAAATTTAATAATATTTGCAGGTAAAAATAGAAATTACCCGAAGGAAAACGTAGAAATATACATAAACAGCAACATTATTACTCAAGTAACACACACCCGTTTTCTAGGGGTTTTAATAGATGCAAAATTAACATGGAAAAATCACATCGATCTTATTAGTAAAAAAATATCCAAGAACATTGGTATTATACGGAAAGTAGGAAATCTTTTATCTCCTAAAACATTTATCACTCTCTATTATAGTCTTATCTATCCTTACTTAAGTTATTGTAATATTATATGGGCAAGTACGTACACTACATCACTTAAACCGCTTTTTTTGCTTCAGAAACGATACATCAGGATAGCGTCAAAAGTTCCATTCACTTTCCCTACTGCACCATTGTTTAAAAAGCTCAAAATACTGTCCATAAATGACATAAATAAACTACAAACAAGTCTTTTAATGTACAAGATAATGAATAAATGTCCTTGCCTTCCTGAAACCTTCCACGACACCTACACCTTCTTATTAAACTCAGACATCCACAACCACTTTACACGCCAATGCAATTATTTAAGGCCATCCAATGCGAAATCGAATCTCCGTCAATTTACAATCACGTACAGAGGCCCAACAATTTGGAACAACCTAAGTAGAACTTTACAAATTAGTCCCTCCGTCACCATTTTCAAAAATTATACTAAAGCAACTTTCATAGATAACCCCACACATTCTTAATTTTTGTTTAAGTTTCCTTGTTTACTACTTTTCATTACTACTTTTCATAATTGTAGATAGTATTGTATCGTATTGTATTTTATTGTTTTGTTTCATTTACCCGTTACCTAGTAAGTTATTTCTTATTTATCCGATTAATTTGAATTGTTAATTAAGTTATGAAGGGAGGCCTCCTCATAAGCATTTTATGCTTCCGGCCTCCCTGCACTGTCACATTTCATTTATATTTTCTTGTGTCTGTATTTTGTTTTAAAGTGCGAATAAAAACTGAAACTGAAATCAAACGTCAAGATCAGCAAGCATTCTAAAACCCATTATTTAGACTCTAATCAAGTTTGTTTGCAATTCGTGGATAAATCATTCAAGATCACCTTAAAGACTTGCCCTTAGATAACCCGACTAGACTGGGACCAGAGAAAAATGTTTGGGGCCAATTTCAGGAATGTGAGAGCATTGCCCCACCTGCATACTGAGGTGTTACGCAGGTTTGATTCAGCGGAAGTTTGAGTAAGATTACCACAGAGCAGGACGGCAAATATTTCACACTCTCATCACTCAATGGGCCGACATGCTAGGTTAGCTCTACATTGATGTGTCGACATGTACACTGGTAACAGAGAAGGGGACAGGAAGAACAAATGTTAATATGCAAGCTTGCTGCACTGCATGGAAAGACCTAAGTCTATGGAAATCTTGTCATTCAGACACTGGAAGATGGAATGCTAGAAGGTACCCTGGTCCAGTGGTTAGTAATCCTACTTCTGCATCACAGGGCTGAGGTTTTGGATCCCAGTTCTAGACAAGGATCTACATACTACTGTAATTCTAGGTTCCAGACATACAGCCTTTCGAAGGGAATGTTTGAAGCAAGTCTGACTGCAAATCAAAGGCACAGTAAGTCAGTAACGTAACAGCACCTCCTTGTGGGTTTGTCACACACTGCAGGCAAACCTTTTACAGCCTGTTTTGTCTAGACTTCTGATAACAGTAAGCTACATTTTACCACTCTGAAATAGATTTGGACACCAACATTATGGAACTACTGTATATAATAACCTGAGTTTCAAAATAAGGGTACTTTGAATGTATAAGAACAAGGATTTTAGATAAAAAAACTGGACACAGATCTCATCATTTCCTCACTATCACATGTTTTCCCTTATAAAAGCTTTGTGATGAGGTCCATACAAACAAGTCTGTTTGAAGTTCTCATCTGTCTCACCACAGATTTCCTGTGAAACATGAGGAGAAAGATAAGCACTAAACACTGTACATGTTCCACTAACACAACAATGGGCCACTCAAATCAACTGCCAAGTTTAGATTTCTAGAAGTCCCAGTAACACAACACTGACTGACTGGGGCAGCCACTCACATCAGCTGCCAAGTTTAGAACTGTCGCTTGGGCAAAAACTAGGGGTGGGTACCTGTTCGGCTCTTTCAGGTCCAGGTCCAGGTCCAGGTCCAGAGGATCAGGTCCAGGTCCGGACCTGTACCTGTACCTGATTCTGGATACCGGAGTATCAGTACCAAATTATTTTGCTAAATGATCATTGCTAAATGCTTAATGTACAAGTAACCACTACTTTTAATTTTTTTTTTTTTAATTTTTTAAAATCTATCTTTTTTTTAAATGTATTTTTTATTCTATTTTATCCTATTTTAATTTTATCTTATCCTATTTTATCCGTTCTATACATTATCAAGCTTCTCCTCTTGTCCTATGGCTACTAAACCTCAGAACCGAATATATTAATACATTTAACTTCCCAACCAATCACATCGCAGGATTTTGTGCATTCGCCCCCTCTAGCGGTTTGGGCCAAATTGCAGGTCCAAATTAGGGAATCCAAGATGGCCGCCGCTCGGCACAGTTCAGAGCCGATTCCCGAACTTTCCTTGTATTTTCCTTGGTATTTTACGCGATTCAAGCAAAGAAAACAAGTTGACCACAGGAACAAAAGAGTAATACAGCCTTGGGAACCTAGTGGTCCGTTTTGTTGGGTACTAATTTCTCATTTCGAGTGAAAATTTATGTGCGGCACAGTGTGAGAATGTGGTGTAAAATCAGTGAATTTCGGCTTGATCGATCCGAAGCAAACGCAATCTGTAAAGTTCTCTTTGATGATTTCTAGATGACTATTGGTAATGAAAATATGGAGAATATTGTTGCAGAATGAGAGATACGGAAACTAAGGTAAATTTCTTTTATTTTGAGGCTGGATGTTCGTTTTCCTGGCTGGCTTCTTGTATCTAGTGATCATCGGTAACTACAAGTTTGAATTTTTGTTCCGGTCCAAAAAACCGGTCCACTGACGTTTCGGTTTTTCGGACCGGACCGATAAAATTTTTGCGGTCCGAACCGGTCCACCTGGACCGGTACCCACCCCTAGCAAAAACCATTGATTTATTTGGTGCCTCGAACCTGGAAACTAGTACAAATTTGGCCCCATAACCACATGTAACTTTGTACAAATTTCAGCTCCAAATTTGGCTGCAAATCGCTACCTTAGCAGGCTGAAGGTTTAAGAGAATGTGTTTGTGCCAGGTGATAGATCTAGCCCTAACTAGACAGCACCAGGAAAGTACAACCTTTGCCAAGGTGACATACTGTAAGTTCTCCCATATCTTTCCTAGTTATCTTGGCACTACCACTTACATACCAGCAGTCAACCACAGTAGGGTGAACTAAGTCTAGACATTTGCCTTATTTTGCATTAGGTAACGAAATACTTTGAATTATAAAATCTTGATCCCCACCTTTTGTGAAAGTTAACTATCTTTTGGCTAACACTTAAATTACCAAAAATACCAAAAATTATCCTCTCTGAATTCTCAAAAACCAAACAAATTCTTGTAGTAGTAACATAGCAACGTCTTGTGCATTTGGCCCAGTATTCACTCATTCAACCTACAGCGAAGCATGTGTAACTCGATAACTGTAGTTGGGAAATCCAATAAATTTGTAGAAGGACCTTTTTACTTTGGGTCATGGTCACAGTCATGGTATAGCAAAAACATACAACAGACCTCATGTCATTTTCATGGAACTTAAAAGTTTCCTTGTTTCCCTTTCAGTATTTCCTCTTTCTTTATTCTAACATATTTTAATGATATGATCGACATCATCCTTTTAACCCAATTTTTTTAATCAGACAGCCTAAAAGAAACTACCAAAAAATCCCACATTCCATTTGAAGGTCAAAGCCGAAGGTCACAGGCACCTACGGAACACGCCTGCGTTCTGTCTACACTGACAGCTACACCACGCTCTGCCACCTACCACTACCTCCTCCCTTCCCTTTTTGGACATTTTTTTTTCTCTATAAAGTATAAGGTGCTAACATAAACAATGGTTTGGGTTGTGACATTAAAATAACACTCCTGGCTAATCATTGGTTTACAGCAACTGCAAGGTTCTAGCTACAAGTAGAAGTCCTGGTGGTGGATAGAAGATGCCGGTGTACTCTTGTTTTGAATGACTGGAGGTTGTTGTCAGTGATCAGAGTTCAGAGAGTTCAGAGGCACTCCCATACCATTCCATCACAACTACACAATCAGCTAACACTCCTACCAATGCAGCCTATAAATTTAACCTTATACCTGCAGCAGTAGCCTTTTTTAGCCAAATTTGTATTCATTATTTGGTTCAAGGGTCAGTTGGTAGGGAGGGGGTTAAACTGTAGCTGCTACTGATTTGTGTACCACCAATGAATGCTGCCTTTGTATTTTGTACAGGCAGCCTTGGCCTAATAAGGCAGGCTTTTTATATACTGTACAACTGTTATTACTGGTAACATGAAGAACTCACGAGTCTGCAAAACTGCACATCGTTACTATGTTCAAACACAAGTCTCTAAGTTCATTTAAAGCAACAACAAGGAACCAAGAGTTGAATACTTAGTGAAACAATTGACTCTGAACTGAACCATGCGCAAACAAGTACCAAGAGACCACGTCTAGCAAGATATTAGATATCAAACAAGGACAACATTTCAACAACATCAACAACACAGACTGCAAAATTACAGAACTTTCTCCTTGAAACAAAAAACTATTCATAGTATGATTTATTCGGAACCATTCTTTAATTGTCAGCTCATCACCATTTTCTTTTATCTATCAGAAAGTTGTAGGTTACGCAAACTTGATCTTTAACCTATGACCCCACTATCTTAGCAGGTCATGTTTAACCAGCATCTATGCAAACTTGACCCACGACCCCTGTAACCTTGACATGTACTGTGTAAAAGTCTGGAGCAGACTGGGACAGTAAAGTTTACCTAGCCTCTACCAGGCTTAGGGAGGGAGTTGGTCCGCTAGAGAGTACATTTTGCCTCACCCGAATGTCTGTCTCTAGCAGACCAACTCCCTCCGCATGTTATCTCTCTACTTGGCCAATTTCTACTCTTTCCAGCCGCCTCCTGAAGCCTAGTAAAAGCTATAGTTTACCCTCCTGAATGCGTTTATCTCAGCCAGTACACTGACTTGTTGGGGCAAGACAAATAAATCAGGAAGGCCAGAGATGCTCCACCTGCACTCAGGCACAGCTGTAAGGGCTTAGGGTGTTGACTGTTCTTCTGTAGCCAGAGAGTTGGTAATAGTAGTCTGTCTGCTTGTTTCTTGTTTGGCCAAGTCAGAAGAGTAGAGAGCAAAAATGGTGGAGAGAGATGGCTGTATGGTCATTATCATCGCATCCTATGAGTAACAATGAATGAATTACTGAACAAATGAATGAAAAAATAAATGGAGAAAGTGAATGAATGAATAAATGGATGACTGAATGAGTGAATGAACTGAATGAATGCATGAGCAAATGAATGAATGAATGAATGAAGGGACAAAGGAAAGAATGAATGAGTGAATGAATGAATGAGCAAATGAATGAAGGAATGCTCCAACTGCCCTCAAGCACAGAGCTCTGTAAGGGCTTAGGGTGTTGACTGTTCTTCTTAGCAACGTTGTAGCTGTGAGACTTTCTGTCTGTCTGTCTGTCTGCTTGTTTGTTTGGCTGAGTCGTAAGAAGTGAGATCGAAAAGGATG
Organism: Branchiostoma belcheri; assembly: GCF_001625305.1. NCBI lineage: Eukaryota > Metazoa > Chordata > Leptocardii > Amphioxiformes > Branchiostomatidae > Branchiostoma > Branchiostoma belcheri. The sequence goes on from NW_017804109.1 coordinate 835,727, forward strand.
GAGAAAGAGAAGATGATCATGATCATCTGGTGATAGTAACAATGGATGGATGGATGGATGGATGGATGGAAGGATGGATGGATGGATGGATGGATGGAAGGATGGATGGATGGATGGATGGATGGATGGATGGATGGATGGATGGATGGATGGATGGATGGATGGATGGATGGATGGGTGGGTGGTTGGGTGGGTGTATGGATGGATAGGTGGGTGGGTCTCATGGGTGGATGGAAGGATGGATGAATGAATGAATGAACGAACAAATGAATGAATGAACAAATGAATGAATGAATGAATGAATGAATGAATGAATGAATGAATGAATGACATTTATACCTCTCAGATATCTGTATGCTATGGAATAGGGTTAATTCAACAAGACAAGACATATCTCAAGCTTTACTTCCAATGACATCACCTAGCTTTTCCATCTTCTCACATTTCAGACTCTTTGTTTGAACATTGCAAACGATCTCTCAAGAACATCAGCAAGGTAAATAACAAGTTGGTACGAACCATTATCCCTGCACACCCCTGCAGTAAGGCAAAGATGGCATGACCCAGACATGCCCATTTGCAGTCAGAAAGGCAAACGACAACCTGGTATGAACAATTACCTCATTATTTAACACCCCCGTGCACAAATGGCACGTGCCATAAATGAGTAAAAGAGTCACTAAACAACTCTGTGTGAATAATTATCTCATCGTTAACACCCTGATGCACTGAAGACACATGGCCATATCATGGAGGTAAAACCTCCATGGCCATATGTAGTAAACATGCAAGGGGTTTAATCAGTAGAAAAGAAAAACAAGCTACAAGATCACAAAACTTTCACAGACAAGTATAGACTGATTACTGCAGTTTATATTAGAGAAAAGAAACCCCAAATGTTACATCATGAGAGAATCTATTTTTTTGTTTTTAAAATATCCTTTTTGGGAAAAACTTCTGAAATTGAAGCCATAGATGTACACAGCAATGCAGTTCCTACACAGGCCAATTCCTTAGCTCCAAGGTCAACACGTCCCCCAAAGAAACTTCGCCTGACCCTTAAGGAAGACCCTTAATTGAAGTTTCCTTGGAGGCATGTTGGCCCTTGAGCCAAGGAGCTGACCTGTGTAGGCCCTGGCAACAGTCTGACTTCCAGGACCAGGTATAAATCAAAGGTAACACTTTCATTTTCAATGTCAATGTTGGAAAACCGATAGTTTCATCACTCAGGTATCAGATCATGGAGCTAGAAAAGGTCAATCAGCTCGAAAAGTTATGTCCCTTGCAGAGGTCCATCCAAAAAAAAGGCTAGAGTCAGCAGTTTTTTTTTCTGGGGTCGGTCGGGAAACAGGCCATATAAAGTGAAGTTTGCTCTGACAGGTAGAACACACCCCACACACGTAATCTCTTCCAGAACCTTCTGCAGCTTGAAAGTTTAATACCAAACCTGTTTGGTCCCACTGGGCTGCGTACAGTCACACCTCATAGCTGTCACTTCCAATAGTAACTCACCACTTGCAGAAACAAGGCCACAGCTATTTCTTGTTGAACATAGAGTCTAAACACAAAGCCTAGCTCAGTAGAAGAGAGCTTGCAATTCGGTAATGATTACGAATTATACAAAATTTTCCCCACCAATTACGAAATACATCATATTCTCAGAGCTGATTACGACTTTACACTTTGCGGCTAATGTGCTATTACGAATTACGTTAAAACTTTTTGGGAGGCTGCCTACAGATTGCGAAGACTAAAAAGGCCTGATTACGCCTTACGAAAAAGGGCAAGCAGGGCCCCTTGAACTACAGAACCTGTAGTGTTTGGTCCCACTGGGCTGCGTACAGTCACACCTCATACCTGTCACTTCCAATAGTAACTCACCACTTGCAGAAACTCTGACACAGCTAGTTCTTGTTAAACACAAAAACGTGACAAAGCCTAAACACAACGCCTACCTTGGTATCATACGATGTATCCGTCTACAACCTACCTGTTTTAAGGCCACACCAATTTAATTTGTTGGTTCTCGGATTCGCCTCTTCGTTTTTTTTCTGATTTGCAAAAAAAAAAAAATTTGATTCTGGTCCTGAATCAACTGAAAAATGCTCATGTTTTGCCCCCCAACAGTTGAGGAAAGTCCTTTTCTTCCTAGTTGTTACAGTTTTCCCATCTATCATTGCAGTGGTTTGATTAAAAGTTCAAAATTCAATGTTTAAATTTTAACCCAGCCTTTTGTGTTGACTTCATGGCTCATTTTGTAGCATTTAAGCCTATAATATGATGCCTAGACCTGTTTTTATTTTTATTTTTTTCCGCCCTGTCGCTTCATATTTTTTTCTGAAAAAATCCGAGAACCAACAAATTAAATTGGTGTGGCCTAAGGTACAGTTTCTTGTGTTTTAGAATTGTTAAATTGGAAAGATCAGATGAGTGCTTACCGTATCTAAAGAGCCTAATGCCAACTGTTTTTAAAGATGTAAAAAGTATGCAATTCAGCCCATGGCTGCGATGTACTTTACCTGATCAAAATGATCGAATCAACCATTCATTTATCTGCATACTACTAGAAGACTTCTACGATTGTACACAAAAAAGTAGAAACTTAAAATTCACATTCTTGTTACCTGCATCAACAAGGTTACATGTACATCTCCTCTCTATAACAAGAAAACAAATGCTTTTAACTTTTCTTGATACCACTACCTTGTACCAGTCATAATACTAGTATTTCTATCTGAGTCAAGCAGACCATACAAAATCTCAAAGCAGATGGAAGGTGTGTTTCCCTCATGTATATCATCTAAAGATAAACCTGTCTTGACCCAGTAATTTTCTCCTGTAATAGCCCTGCTAAGTTCCAGTCCTTAGGTCAGCCTGTCACCACGGCCTTCTCACAGAAGCTCGGAATGTTTCAGGGTCACGACCTTGAGGTCACTCCTTCCTTCTGCACTACTAATGCAGACCACATCAGATCTGCAGTCTACAAGCAGATATTGGTGATCACACCATTTTGTTCTGACACATGTAAAAGAAAAAAAATACTGCGAGGAAACAAAACCTTTGGCCGAGTTTTGAATAAATAACCTTTACTCCCAGTATCTGCTTGGAGATAAGCTGACAGAAAAAAATGAGCCAACTACCCTTTTCAACATCTGTTTGTGGAATACTTGCTCGAAAAAACAGAGAAATGAGAGCAAAGAGTACAATCATCCCTACCCAAAATCTGTAGCCTGAGTGTCCGTCTTTTTACAAAAATTTTAGCTTTCGTCCGCTACCAGTAGCAGATCGTGGGGAGCAGACTACAAAATCTGGCCATAACGAAACTTTCTCTCCCAATACTGTATATCTGTTTGCAGTTTGCAGGCCACTTCATTTCCCATCAGTGGATCGACATGGTTCCAATTCTGCCAGCAGCAGGGGCACTGTGGTTGCCATAGAAACAGTTTCCATAGCAACAGTTTCCATGGAGAGGAATGGCCTGGGCTAGGCAGTTTTTTTTTCCTTTGTTTGAACCAATCTTTGTGAATGCTGGTCATATTGGAATTAAATTATGAGGGTGGGTCACTAGGACAAGAGACAATACTGTATTCCAAGGGCTGGAATACCTATTACAAGCTCACAAAGATTTCTAAACAGCTACAAAATATAAATCAATATAGAAGGCATTAAATGTCATTGCCCGGAAACAGACTGGGTCACGAAATATTCCAAACATTTCTGTCATCTATAAAATTGCAGGTTGTGCATATTTTGGCCTGTCATTTTGTTAGTTGTCTGTCAGGAAGACCAACATCATGCTACACTAATTTAAAGGTTTCATTGGGTGAAACTTGATTATAGCAATTCCAAGTAATTGTTAGGCACATACAGTCATACATGTACGTTTGCTTTTCTAGACCATCTGTGATGTGTGACCCTGCTCTTTCTGTCAACAAGGAAGTTGAGGTGTTGACAAAGCATGTAGACATTTCAGTGTCCATATTAGATCAACAAAGTTAACAGAACATTTTAAACTACGAACAGTGAAGTACAGGGGACATGATAAATAGTTACCACTTTTTAGTGGTCCTTTGGATAATTTTATAACTTGAGTAACAGCTTTTTTAGCTTTCGTCCGCTCCCCCCAATCCGCTACCTGCTAAAATTTTTATCCGGTAGCGGATTGTGGAGAGCGTATGAAAACTAAAAAGGCTGATACTCAACCTAATAATTTTACCCAATGACAGAAGAATCCTGCCTTTAGTGACTACCTGTCCACACTGAGACCAGATTTTTATTGGTCTCCCCAAGTGGTCTTTTGGGGCAGTTTGACTGTACTGTACTTAATGGTAATCTGCAACTACCAGACTACAGGAACACTGACTGGAGCACTTGCCAATGTAAACAGGAACCTATACCAGAATGGAGTACTACTATTCTGGTTTCCTTCCTCCAATTGCAAGTCCTAACTGTTTCCAGATTGAAGCACAGCATTTTGGCCATTTGAACCCGGCCATAAACCCAGCCCTCACCCTACTCCACATTCTGCAGGCTCCCTGGACCAGAAAAACTGTCCAGAGCTGAGATACCTCCAAGGTTATACTTCATAAATCATCAATGGACTGTCACTGTGTGTCAGACTCTGAGAGATAGGGACACTTCGCAGGGCTCGAAATTCATTTTTGGGAACAGGTGCACCCAGCCTAAAAAATTGGGTGCACAAACAACAAAACTTTTATCATTTTTCTGATACACAAATGTACATATACATTTGAAATCTTTATGTACATAAACCTACAAAAATAGTTGGGTGAGAAAAATTGGGTGCACCACACAGCTCCAATTTTGAGCCCTCCTTTGGGAGTTAATTTAGCAAGCAGTGTGTTGCTTTTTTTCCTGAAAAGTCTGTTTTCTTCTTTGTCCATTTAACTCAAAGCATAATATTTGAGACAATTCCTTTTCAACATCTCTTGGAAACACAACTCTTTTACCTGTCATTTTAATAGCCTAACAATGAAACAAATCATCCAACACAACCTTCAGAGTCTAGAGGTAAGCAGTCTGTTCAGAATTTATCCAAGGACAGTTTCGTAAAGTTTTACATACAGCACAAGACTTTACGGGTTAACTGTGTTCCCACAGTATAAACCCCAGTTATCCCTAATGGGTCTCCCTGGCCTTGTGATTGTGAACTTCAGAGGTCAAGGGCAAGTCTACAACAATAGTCCTCCTGACATGATAGCCTGCTTCTGATCTGGTAGAGCTGCAACAGTGCTTGGTCTGCACAACAGTCACTGTTGCATACACGGAAGTACTCGCTCAGTAGCTTTCTTTTGTTAGCCTCTACCAGGCTTTGGGGTGCAGGAAATATACTCTCTAGCGGACCAACTCCCCCGGCATGTTATCTGTCTATTTTGCCCATTTCTACTCTTTCCAACCGCCTCCCGAATCCTGGTAGAGGCTAATCTTTTGTCTGTTTTTCCCTGTTCTGCTAGGGTGAGATATTGGACATCCAGAATTGATGGGGTACCTCCAGCTGATTCTGTCCTTCGAGTTTACAATACAAGATCTACAATTAAACGCCCATGCCACGCTCAGAATTCACTGCCTTTTAAAACTTTGATCTTACTTCGCGCTAAACTTACAATGCCATGGACTAAAATCCTAGGAACACAACATTTCCCAGACATTGTATAGGCATCTCAGCCAGCATTCCCACAGTTTCCCACTACTATATCAGGGATTTGAGGCATTTAATCAGCCACAGTTATCAGGCCAAGCTTCCCCCTGTCCCTATCAGCCAGCCAGACTGTTCTACCCACTTCACATCACTTGTTGTGCCCTTCAAGTTGGACACATCAGACGCCAACATCTGCCATGCCCATCCTGACTTCACGCACCCACTGGCCACTGCTGTTAGCCAGGCTTCCATCAAGTTATGGCATTGAAGTTTATGGGCTGTTCCGCTGGTCAGTTTAGGCCACACTGATTTAATTTGTTGCTTCTTAGATATCTGAAGACAATTAATTATGCTGGACTGGTAGATCTACTGAAAACAGAGTCAGGGAGGGATTCTGTACTACTTTCTCTACACACAGTTGCATGGAGAGAATGTACTTGGATTCAACTGAACAACAATCTTGTTGCCAAGAAATGTCCATGCACCAAAGAAATAAAATTATGGCCTTATATTTCCAAAATATCATTAGCCAAGAAGTTGACGATCACACTGACATAAACCGTCACTGTAGACCAACTACTGAGATGATAAAATACAAAGATCAATATCATAGGAAGTAAAAGAAAAGACAAACAGAGTGTGCAGTGGTCGAAATACTTTTTTTCAGTGCTCTGCAATATTGCAGAAGAGTAAAAATTTTGTTCTGCAATTTGGAAATACTTTCTGCAAATACACAAGCCTCCATACTACAATCTTATAAGCATGAACTATTAATTGATATGCAAATTAGTGAAGACAAATTTTTGGAAGTCCAAAAGGAAACAAAAGATAAACAAGTCAAGACAAGGTTGATGCAAATTAGTGAAGATTTAGCTCCTATTGTTTCAAAACAGGAGCTTAAGTGTTGTCTGTCCTTGGGGCCAAGTCCAGAGCACCAAATCCCAAGTGGCAATTTTTCCTGCTGCAAAATTGCAGATTGTATAAATTTTTCTTCTGCAATCTTGAAAATCTATCTGCAGACTGCAGACTGCAGACAGGTATTTCGAACACTGGTGTGTTTTCATCTAAAGGAAGCACAACAGACAGTGCGGCACTGAGAGATCCTAAAATTGGCAAAGTCCTCCTTTATCTGTAGTGTACATATTTTTCATACAAGCCCTGACCCGACGGGGGTTAGTCTAAATCCTGCAACGATAAGTGAAAAGTGCCGCAGCCGTCAAAACTGACCCTGATGTAAACAGTTTACACTCAGACTAAAAACAGTGCAGCTCGGAAGTTAAGGACAGGGTAGCAAGATCAAGTTTAGCCTGGATGCCAGACTGGTTCCAGGGCCAGTAAACCAGTTACTCGGGTCCAGGGGCCAACATGCTCCCAAGGAAATTATACCACAGCCCCCTCAGTTAGCCAGGGTGCTAGACTGTTTCCAGGGCCTACACAGGCCAGCTCCTCGGGTCCAGGGCCAACATGCCCTCAAGGAAATTTTACTACACAGGCTTCCCTGACTCTGATTTTCTTTCACCCATGGTTTATAGGTCACAATCTTCTCCACCAATATCTGCTAGGAAAGTATGGAAAAAATCCCTGCCTGCACTTTGAATTGAAGTGTCCTGAATCCCAGCAGTACACAATTAGCCAGAGTGGCAGCAGTGGGCAGCAGTGGGCTTTGATGTGACACATAAAGGACAGCGGACACTCAAGTTGGGTGAGAGGGTGGCCTGAAGGATTCTTGTACTGTCCTAGCCTGGTATCTAACCGGTAACCCTATTTTAGCTGCCAGGCCACTTTTGTCCTTTTCTATTTGCAAAGATAGAGGACGAAAGAGACTTGGCAGCTAAAATAGGTTTGGATTCCAGGCTATGATGTTTAGTCATTCATTTGGGACCCTGAACCAGCCTGGATGCCAAACCCAGAGCACAGGCTACCAAGGAGGTTATCTGCCTATAACTAGTATAAGTATGGGTATAACCTTATCCCTTTACTTTCTTTTGCCCCATTTTTTGTTGCTACTCTCCACCAACTATTGACAGAAAGAGAAAGCCCATTCAAAGTCAAAGAAAGTGGGATATACCGGTATAATAAAAAGGTCACAATCTTCTTTTCCAACCTCTGCTTGGAGACTAGTTCTCCAAACAGATGTTTGGAACGAAGATCCGATGTTTTCCTGATTACCTCTCATTTCCTGGCCATCGGAGGATGGAGGAAGTCATGAAATGGCGTGATGGTGCCACGCAACATCTGCTTGGTGGTTGACTTCAAAGAGACAGAAATGATTTCTTTCAAGTTTTCTTCTAAGAAAGAGCAGACGGACTGACTATTAGATATGAGGAATGGTTGCCCTTTCTACAATGTTGACATGGTTGAGTATGACTCTAGTAAGTTCTTTCAAGTTCTCTTCTAAGAAAGAGCAGACAATTGCAAATTGGTCTCAGAAACTGTCAAATGAGACATAGTTGCCCTTTCTGCAATGTTTACATGGAACGGTATGAGCAGCCGTGTAGAGCAGTACTAGTGTTACAGTTGGAGGGTTCTTTCTTTTGTTGTACTTGTAGAGACATAACGTCAAAAGGCGGTTATACCGGCTATACAGATACAGATAACCCTAGTAATTTCCTTCAAGTTTTCTTTAAAGAAAGAGCATACATGAGACATGGTTGCCCTTTCTACAATGTTTACATGATAGAACATGAGCAGTCGTGTAGAGCAGTGCTAGTGTTACAGTTGAAGGGTCCTTTCTCCCCTCGCCGTCAGCTGCTTTCCCCATCTCTATGGAACAGTAATCCCCCCTGGAGAGGGTCGGCCGCTAGCCGGCTGGCGTGGGAAAATGGCAGAACGAAAGAGAAATAACAGCGGTTTCAGATCCTTACAGAAAATAAAAGAAGTTAGATTTACTGGTTACACAATCTTCAGGTATGAATAAAGCTACTACTGAAGTGTAAAAGGATTTTTGATTGGAGCACGCAATGGAATTAAAAGAATAGTGGTTTGAATTCCAAAAAGATAAGAGAGTAATGTGAAAGAGAAATAACAGCGGTTACAGATCCTTACAACAAAATAAAAGAAGTTAGATTTACTGGTTACAAAATGCTCAGGTTTGAATAAAGCTACTACCAGAAGTAAAATCATTTTGATTACAGCACACAATCAAATTGAAATAATAGTGGTTTGATTCTTTGAATGCCAGGAAGAAAAGAGAATGATGTGTAATTATCCTCTATAGCTGGTGTTGACACCAGTAGTTGAGATCTTTGTAAGATAAGGTCCTTTTGACAGATCATGCCTGATGGCAAAGTAAGAGGTGTCATCATTGTGATCATTCATGGATCTGATGACAGTGGAGCAAGTACTTTAGTTCATTCTAAATCAAAACTGTCAAAATAAAAGCGATTGTTCACATGCCCCTTGGCAATGTAGGAAGTGGTCAGTGTATAGGTATCATTATGGAGTTGGTAATACGATCGTGAGAAGTGATTTCTCTGGGTTCCATGCATTCAGAGGGCAGTTCAGTAGCTCAGTGCAGACATGACTGGCATACTGGCCTGCTGATGGTACTGATAGGAGCCTCTTCTCCCGCTAAATTAGCTCCTGGGAGTGACGTGAAATGTACTGATTGTAGACTTGTTGCTAAAACGGTACGTCAAGTCGGATCATCCTGGTTAATGTGATGTAGAACATGCTTGTGGGCCTGGGATTAACTGTGATAACAGTGGTGCTGGTACTTTTAGTATATTCAACCATACAAACATTCATGATTGTATAGAGGAGAGTGAACCAGTTGTTCAGCCTTCTCAAAACAAGCCGGCTACCGGCGAAAATCGCCGCCTACTCAAATTTTTGCGCCGGCTACTTTCGTGTAAATTTTCAGAAAAACAATGTAGTCTCCATTACATTTTCTCACAAACTCCACCGGCTCATTTCTTCTGACGAACTTCAGACAATTTTCTGCTAGCTTTCTGGATCTGAAAACTGCTTCTTTCTTAGCCTCCTGTGCAGATTTCTAGTGCACGAGTCATCGTTTGCTTCTCAGCGGCCCGCGGCCAGAGCGGCCGAAACTTTACGGGGGGAGGGTCTTGTTCGGGGCTCGAGTTGAATCGGCGGAGCTGTATCGCTCGAGCTAGGCGGAACTTGCTTCGTAAACTAGTTGCTCACGAAAATTTATCAAGCCGCTACCTTCCCAACTTCTCCCGGCACTAGTAGTATTCCTGCTACAAATAACTAGTACGAATCACGTCAAAAAAATATCAAGACATGTACAGAAGCGTGTTCGTATCTTTCATACACAGTTAGAAACACGAGACAAATTTTCGAAAACAAATCGCCATCAGCGAGATTTCACAGCTGTTTCATTCATCAAAAGTTCTTGTCGATCGTAAAATGATCACTCATCTGTTGTCTCCACTAGTGTGTCATTTGTAGCGTAATCACGGCGAGCCAAAAATCAGCGTCAAAACTAAGAAAACCCCGGAATAAAAACGCACACTCCCCATCGCTGTACAAAAACAGGAGCTTTCGGGCGCCATCTTGTCATGAATAAGTAAGTAGCACAGCGCGATCGACGCTCTGATTGGTGAGATCGAGGTTCACCTCACATGACCTGCGTTCTGATTGGATAAGCGATATAGCCAGCAGCAGGCAGCGCGGGAAGAATTTTTCTTCGTCGATGCAGAAGAGAGACACATTTACGCTGCTTTCTACGTTTTTCTACGACTACTTAGCAACATCCTATTAAAGAAATACATAATTAAAAGAATTTTCGGGAAGATATTATATTTCTCTACGCCGATTTTTGGCCTTTTTCTCGTAATATTCCTGTTCAAGGAACCCGGAAGTCAGTGTACCGGGACGCGGGGTGAATTTCTATCGGGCATTTATGGAGCGCACCCCGCTAGAATTAAACCGTCAAAACAGAAACAAAACTTCCAAAAAGCGAACCTGTGACATTTTTTCAGATCCCAATGATTATGTTTTCGATCAAATTGACATTTAAATATGCTTTTTTATTTTCCTGCATTTTGTAGCCGGGCGCAAGGACCGCGCGTAATACGATCGGAGTGGCAAACAATTTTTTAATACAGCCTTTTTTCCGGAATTATTTGTGCACGAACCGTAAATTTTGGAACCATAAGATTGCCATAAAAGCTGCTCAGAATGTACCAAAAACGATGTTTAGGGGTCTAATTTTTACAATTTCCTCCGGGGGAGGGCCCCCCGGACCCCCCCAACGGGAGGGGGGCCACCCCCCTCCCGTACCCTCCCCCCGCGAGCCGCTGCGCGGCTCGCTTCGAGCCACTTCGTGGCTCGCCTGCTACTTTTTCTTATCAGCCACCTACTCTAAATTTTTTGAGAAGGCTGGTTGTTATGCAGGTCTGGCTGCTTTGGTCTCTGGTCTCCACATAAAACAAGCTTGACTCTCAGCTTGACAACCCCTTTCTTCAACACACAGTCTTTGGGGAAGCTCACATTCACTCCTGTAAACATCTAATTAAAAGTACACAGATTTCCTTTTAAGCCCTAATCCACCCTTAATCCATCCATAATGGTTCTGGTTTCAATACAAGGCTCCTGTGTACTTGTGTGTACTTCTGTTCATTAAACAATTGTCTTCACGATTTTTCGGATAATTTGTATGTGTCTGTGTTATACAATGTCTACTGGTGCAGTCAGTTCTTTTGTTGGCCCTTCTCTATGCCTTGGCTGCAGCTATTCTACATGTAACAGTGCTGAAGCATTTAAGCTGTTTAAGGGCCTGCCCAAACACCCTTAAGATGAAAAAACAGGCAAACAAATTGCATAGGTGCAAGATAACAGTGCTAACTGCTGAAGACACCCTACATTTGTATAAACAGCACTCAATTGCTTCTACGTACAACTTGTTGCTGTTGAGCTAGTTCCAGTATTTATCGACATGAACTTTTGCTTGTAGCAAAATGTCTGTCGAAAACCGAGTACTGCATACCTGGTCAGAACCAGAGCGAAACCGTCTCACGGAAAATCCGCCATCCTCATCCCAACCCAGCTGAAATCCTTGACTCCCATTGGATGGCTGTTTCCACAGCAATGCCAGCGACAACATCCTTGCTCCTCCTTCCATCCTGAAGACATGTCATCTCTCGAAATTGTCTTCGGCGAAGAAAAAATCGCAAACTCCGAACTGTACGGTTTGCGAAACATGGTGACGCACAAAGTTGTCACAAAGTAGTTCTCAAGTAATGATTTATTGATTCGAGACCACTTTAAATCCTCTTACCACCAGCTAAACTCAGCCTAAAGCTACAGAACAAACCAGTAAGCATATACGGGGAGGGGGGGAGTGATTTTTGCAAAAATTATTTATACCAGAAAAATAACAACAAAATCAAAAGACCTCATTTGTAATAAAATAACATGTATAGATGAGAAAAAATGCTAAAAAAATAAAAAAAATTAAAAAGAACTGGTATAAACCACATATACTGCCTGAAATAAAATTATGAAACATTTTGACCCCCCCCCATCACACAATTCTTCCTTCTCCCCCTTCTTTATAACAATATAAGCACCCATCCATCCTGCTTCCAGAGCACTTCAGACAAGAAGTCCTCAGAGAGTCACAAAGTGGAAAAGTGGGTTTCCATCCAGCCAGGTTACATGTGTAACATAATTTATAGTACAGACATTCCTAGCTTCCTTCTAGACTCTGTAGCAGGCTTATAGAACTGGGGGTTTGGTGGTCTTCGGCTGTTTTCTGATTAGCCCGGTTCTAAAAAAACGGAGGTAATTCAAACAGGCCGGCTATGTTGTCTATATGTAATCAGAAAATAGCACATAAAAGCTCCCAAAGACCCTGAAGACCCCCAAAACCCCCAGTTTTTGGCATGCTATGGAGGCTAATGTCTAACCTTCATCAACAGATTTTTCAAGTGGTGTACACTCAAGGGCACAAACAAATCACCCAGCACTCAGAAAGTCTCATGCCCTGACTGCTGACTCCTCCTTGGTGGTAACATATGGTTTATATTGTATAAGAACGTGATTGACACCAAGCAACAAACCCAGGCAAGGTATTTTCCATGTGAAAGGGTTTGCAGTAGCTGTGAGGGAGTCAGACACCCACACAGGTCTTGTAAAGTCATCAGCCATGGTGTAAAAAGAAGTGGTTCTTCTAGTAGAGTGATTAGTGCAGTATTGTTCATATGTGATAGAAATTAAACGGTTTAGTACTCAAGCTTACAACAAAATGGAATAAAATACTAGTAACACCTCCCCCTTCTGTGCTCTGGTAGCAAAAGTTGTTGAAGGAAGCTATCCGCCATAGCAGAAGACCACCAAACCCCCAGTTCTGTATAAGCCTGGCTACGGAGTACTCATAGTTTTTAGTGATGCTGAAGAAGAGTGATGGATGTCACTCGAAACATCAGGAAGTAATTTCTGATTTTTAACCAGTTTAGTGATAGATTTTAGATTGTTTATGGGCACTTGAAAAGGCTTTATAGAAAAAGGTTAGATAGACATCAAGGGAAACAATACTTGAATGTTTTAGTAATCAGTGATGCTGAAGAAGAGTGACAGATGTCACTCAAAAGTCACTCAAAACATCCAAAAGTAATCTCTGTATCTTACCCAGTTTAGTAATACATTTTTAATTGTTTATGAGCACTTCAAAAGTCTTTTAGAAAAATTATCCAGTCTGGTGCCCAGGGTGGTCTTTCTGATGTTTGTTTATGGAGGGTGACAAGTATGAGGATGGGAGGGGGTGGGGGGCTTTGATGTGGGCAAAAATGTCTGGGGCCTAGGGAAAACACTATTGTGTTTCCTGTTTCAGTTCTGAAAAAAATAAGGTCGGTAGGTAGGGATTATCTTTTTTCTTTCTTTCTTTCTTTTTTTTATTAGACTTTGGCAATCTCTAGTGATCCAACTTAAACAATATGGTTTAGCAAAGAAAAACTTGCATGAGGACACTTTTAGCATCAATGTCAATGTTAGAAAAACGTTTGTAAAATGATTCATCACTCAGGTGTCAGATCATGGAGCTAGAAAAGGTTGATCAGTTCAAAAATGTATGTCCCTTGCAGTGATCCACAAAAAAAAAGCTAGGGTTGGCAGATTTTTCTAGGGTCGGGCGTGAAACAGGAAACACAACATTTTATTTTCCTAGGCCTAAAAATGTCTGGATGTCCCGAGGGACCTGTCAAGTTCTGATGGATACAGCTGAGCTGTCCTGCCACCCAAGAAATTACCTGGGAACTAAGATTTTATCTGAAATATACAATTTCTCAAAAGGAAACTATGAAAATTATCTTAAAAAGCAGATGACATTCTATTACTATTGTCCCTGTGTACTAAATTATATTCTTTGAAAAATTCTTCAAAAATCAGACCTCAAGTGTGAGATATCAAAAAAAAGAGCAGCATATTGAAGATTTGTTTAATGATATGCAAATCCTCCTATCCATTTTAGCTGTGAAAAACTTGTCATCGACACCTCTTTAGTTTTTAGTGGATTAGCAATGCAGATTCAACACTCTTCCCCAAATAGGCATTATCATTACAAAAACAACCAATTTTATCCAATCAGATGAAACAACAGTTTTTACCTCCATGATGAAAACAAAATGATTCAAATCTACTTGAAGTGGGCAAGATTTCCCCAAATAGCCATTATCATTACAAAAACAACCAATTTTATCTAATTAGGTGAAACAAAACGATTCAAACCCACTTGAAGTGGGCAAGATTTCATGGAATTTGCTACACAAGAGGCACAAGTTTGAAAGTTTACACTAGGCGTGAAAACAGCGGAAACTACGGGTGATTTGAGCGGCGTGCCAGTATTTGCAGACATAGAGTAAAGTGTAAACCGGACACCAAAACACACAGGAACAGCGTAGGATACAATGGGGCAAACACTAGGGACAAGTAAAGACACAGGGCCAGACTGGTGGGTGTGTTTACTGCACAAACTATTCTCTGACAAACTTCTCTTGGGAGCGGAAAAATGGTGAAAATTTGCCAAAATTGGGCCAGAAATTTTCTCAAATGAAACAACTGGACTTTGTCTGGGTAAATCGCATTTCTGACATATCCTGGACCCATTTTGGCCACATTTTACAACTAAATTTGGTCCCAAAAAGGGCTAGGCAAAAACTTGTTGCTAAACGCTAGATGTGTGTGTTTACAAGACACTCTTTTCTTGGGGCCGGAAAAATTGTGAAAATTTTCCAAAATTGGGGTGGATACATATTGTCAAAGGAAAAACAAAACTTTCTCAACTCAAATTTCTGACATATCCTTGGCCAGTTTTTACAACTAAATTCGGTCCCAAAAAGGGCCAGGCAAAGACTTGTTGCATGATCATGCATGTGTGTGTGTTTACAAGACACTCTTGGGGGCGGAAAAATTGTGAAAATTTGCCGAAATTGGGGTAGAGTCCATTCCATATAATATTGTGAAAGGAAAAACTAAAACCTTCTCTGTGCAACTCAAATTTCTGACATATCCTTGGCCAGTTTCTACAACTAAATTCGGTCCCAAAAAGGGCTAGGCAAAGACTTGTTGCCAACCCTAAGGTTAGATCTGTTGTGAAACCGAACATAACGCAATTCCCCTAAGGCACAACAACATTGCAGGGGTGCTACAAGCCGGGGCACGTTTGCAAACCAGTTTGGTAGGTAAAAATTCCGCCAGAAAAACATGCCAAACATCCAACTCTAGAGTATATATAATCTACAACTTATAAGAGCAATCTATGGCTATGTTTGAAGTGAAAAAGTCTAATAACTTTAGACAAAACAGACCATGATTTTTTTATGGGAACATTGCAAGCCGGGGCACGTTTGCAAACCCGTTTGGTAGGTAAAAATTCCGCCAGAAAAACATGCTAGACGTCTAAATCTAGAGTATATATAATCTACAACTTATAAGAGCAATCTATGGCTATGTTTGAAGTTTAAAAGTCTAATAACTTTTGACAAAACAGACCCTGATTTTTTTATGGGAACATATTTCAAGCCGGGGCACGTTTGCAAACCCGTTTGGTAGGTAAAAATTCCCCCAGAAAAACATGCCAGACATCCAAGTCTAGAGTATATATACTCTACAATACAATCCATCTATGGCTTATGTTTAAAGTGAGAAAGTCCAATCACTTTTGACAAAACAGACGGCGTAAAAATTATTTAAGGGCCCTGATTTTAAATTTTATGGGAACTTTTCCAACTCGTTCGCTTGCCACATTGTGAAACTTACAAACTAGTATATATAATATATATAGTCAATGAAATATAAAAATAGCAATGTGAGATTATTTTTAACACGATTATAAGAATTATTTTGCCCAAACTCTAACCAGTCACGTCCCAAGTTTGACCTAACCGACCCGCCCCTAACTCAGCTGGCGTTCGGCAGCCCAGAAATTCCTGCACGATAAAATTTTCTGCAGATTTCAAACACACACGGAAAGTTGTTTTCATACTACAACAACCGTCTGTGTTCCAGCGAAACACAGCCAGGCCACATCCAACAAGCTTACGGCACACAAAAGGCGGCCTGTTCAGAGCGATCAGATGCTTAAAATTCAATGAATGCAGACAAATTATAGCGTACTGCATAAGAGTAGGGCAGATTCTTGTATACCGGCCGCCGCTAGCTACGCTGGTCTTGGAACACCACCAAACTTCGTCCTAAAAATAACGTTTAAACCTTACCTTGGGCGGTTTTTTCTGCTTCTCTCGCCCCGACATCATCTTGCCGGCTCCAGACATCGTCTGTTCGCTGTAAATCCGCCTGTAAGACTAGAAAAGGGCAACTTTCCGAGGAGGGAACTTCCACCGAACCTACGAGCATGACGCCATCTTGTTTAAGTGCCGAATTTTGGTAAAGTTTTTTGGGGGCATGCGTGGTATAAATATGTGGCCTCAAAAAAATTCAAAACTCGAAAGTCTGGCTGTATTTACCAGACCGAAAAAAGTTCGTCAACTAAAGAAGCCGACTTAAACATCCGGAAAATAAACAAAACAACAAGTATCTCACGCATTGTGATCAAAGTCTGCCTTTTGCAATTTAAATCACCGCCCACACTTCTAGCTCCTGCAGTTCTGCTTAAAACTGACAGGGGTCGCTATTGGCGGATGCGTAGCCGGTTTCAGTTAGCCTCTACCAGGCTTCGGGAGGTGGCTGGAAGAGTAGAACTTGGCCAAATAGAGAGAGATAACATGCGGGGAAGTTGGTCCGCTAGAGAGTTCATTTTGCTGCACCCGAAATGTACTTTCTAGCAGACCAACTCCCCTGGCATGTTATCTCTCTCGAAATTTTCAAGTATTTGGCCAATGTCTACTCTTTCTAGCTGCCTCCCGAAACCTGGTAGAGGCTAGCATATCAATGATTTTAAATCAGAGATCAGAACATTTGAATTCGGCATACATGTAGTAACGAAAGTGACATACATTTAGTAAGGAAACTTTAATGTTATATATCTTGTGCCTTTATTAGAGAAGGAATGTTTAGATTTCACATCACATAGTATTACACAAATTCGAACAAACTATCATACTATTATTGCTTCCAAGATGATTTTTTCTGCAACTGCAAGAATTTTCCTGCACACAAAAGCTGACAACACACATGTACACATAAGCATGAACCTATGTACACAGTAAATACAACAACATCACAAAGATATCTTCTTCCACTTCCACACACCTTTAAGCTTAAGGAGCAAATGCACATACAGTACATGTATAGCAACATAGCTTGAACAAACATATGTAGACAAGACAATAAAATATATGTCTTTTCACGTGTGCAAAATTCAAATGACATTTCTATGCATTATTACCTGTAGCAAGGAAATTATTTTATTTTTCAGTTTAGAAAACGCACTTTAAAGTTGCAAGTCATATTTACAAAAATAAGCATACTAGGTAAAACACACATCATACTAGAATTCACATTACTTTTAGTCAAGAAGAAAAAACAACACAGTAAGTATGGAAGAGACTGTTTCCACAATTTTCTTTTCATGAGTTCATGCCTGTTTCACAATGACAAGAGCCTCATAGCCCTTCCCAAGTTTGATTTTTTTATTCTGTCCGATTATTTTGAAACACAATGAAAAGGTGACAATTATCAAGCACTGACATGTATCAATATACAGAGATGTCCATTAATTTTTGCAACATTCCTTCATTTTGGAGAATATTCCTTTTCCCCCACCCCCCTTAGAAATTTTTTTCGATAGAAAATAAGCCCTGAATTTCATATTGTACACCTTTGTTGATAGTCAGAGTGCCACACTCCTGTCTATCTCTAAAGTGCCGTCAGCCTAACCCTAACCCCCCTCAGCTTCATGCTGAATGGCGAAGAAAATTCATGCCCCCTACCTGCATAGTCCATAACTGCAGTACTACAAGAACAAATCATTTCCACTCTTTTTTTCACTGGTGATAGCAACTCTATGTCAAATCTCTACTCATAATTTGGCCACAGTGTGCAACACAATGCTTGTCTCTACCAACCTGATGAAACTATTTTCGGAAAAGCTTGTCACAGGTTTGCAATAGCACAACCTGTATTGTCTTAATCTTAAATTGGCAGCCTGCAATATGAGATTGAAATTTTGCAAAAATCTGGACCCCAATCCAGGAATGTTTTGATGAATGATTTTTCATTTTTGCAAAATACAGCATGGCAAAATCCTACCTAAAAGTACCCTCTAGCCTGGAACCCAGACTGTTTCCAGGGACAACACAGGCTGGCTCCTTGGCTCCCGGGTCAACACGCCCCAAATTAAATTTTACAACAATTTACGTCCTAGGAAACAGTCTGGTATCTAGGCTATGTGCCCTCTTCTTAGGTCACACCAAATTTTCTGCACAGTCAAACCCGTCCAAGAAGACCACTCAGGGGACCGATAAAATCTGGTCTATGTGGACAGGTGGTCACTATAGGCAGGATCCTCAACGCCTGTGTCAATGGGAAAAATCATCCAAAGGACCATCAAAAAGTGGTCACAATGGCCAGATGGTCCACACCTAAAGGTGGTCACTTGTACAGATTTTACTGTACAAACTTTCCCCACAAAAAATGTGTATAGTGGATGAGTAGAGTGGATTCATTCCTCAAGCTAACTAGCGCAATATGCAATGGTTAAGTACAAAAGTGACAACTTTGTGAACTTTAGCCTCTGTACATTTCAAGAAGCCACACAGGGTGAAACAAGTCCTGACAGGCTGAATAAAAGTTCTAAATGGGGACTATGCAGCTCCAGATGTCTTAATGAGGTTACCAAACCTACATGTGTATTTTAGGTGCCAAGTCCTACATCCTCTCTGCACTACATCCTCTATGGAAATAGTGGAGAGAATGTAGGACTAAAATAGGTTTGCTAGCCAGGCAATTACTGAGGGATGACTGTGGTGTGATAGATGTCAGCTTGAGGAATGACTCCACTCTAGTATATATTTCCCCTCAGACTCTGTTGTCCTGTTCAATTCCCGGTTCTGTGGCTCTGAGCACGAACACAGCGTCGTGTAGGACGTAGTATGGATGGTACAGGTCCCCCTCACACAGATACGGCAGCCGGGAAAATGTCTCAACCTGAAGATACAAGATATAGGATGAGTTTAATGGCAGTTGCAGTGATCCACAATGAATGGTCTAAACCATGTTTAGAATAGAAACTTTAGATCCAACACAAAACCTAGAGCTTTAGAACAGTCACTCTGGTCTTCCTCAGTAGACTTTTCCCGACCAGCCTCGTAACCCCTGCTTCTCCTATTGGGTCAGTTAGTCCTCACTACTTGTGAGAAATTGGGCTGGTCTCAATCATGATGTTTCTGACTCAGGGAGAAGAGTTGCTGTTACAGTTCTATACCTCTAGCTCTATGCCTAGAAGTTGCCAAAAAAAATAGTTGGCCTTGCATTGAGCGACACCGCACTTCAAAGAAGTCACATGACAAGCCTCACTGGGTCAGTCTACTGAGGAAGTCCAGAGTGACAAGTCAAAAGTTCTAGGTGAGAAAACTTTGTGTTGGATCAAAAGTAACTACCAACACAGATGAAATTTTGTGATAGTTACTGGTAGGACTTAATTGACACAAGCATATTCATGGCTTGAAATGTCTTAAAACAACATTTTCACTGGTAGGACTTGAATCAAAGTTGTACCTCGAACCCGCTGGGTGTGAGAACCTGTTCCACAAAACTGTTGGCCTGCTTCTCCCAGCCTTTCCCTTCCACAGGCAGCACCTCTGTAGGGTCAACCAGCTTAGACCCTGGAAAATATTTCACAATCAATCACGCTTACAATCAGATGTGCAAATGTCTGGAGTAACAAGTCATTCAGTGTAATATAGCCGCTTGTTTGTTACGTCGAAGGTTTATATAGTAGAAGGGATTCATTCCTCAAGCTAACCGACATCTAGCACATCACAGTTGTCCCTCAGTAAGACATCTGGAGCCGCATACATGTGTAGTTCCCGTTAAGGACTTTTATTCAGCTTGTCACACGACAGGTTTCGCCTGTGTGGCTTCTTCCAGTGTGCAGAGGCTAAATGGCGGTTACAGCTACACAGAAAACTTGTCTCACTACCGCCCCATACCTGACTCCACACAGGGTCTGAAGCGAGCACCAAATCTCCTCCAGGACCCAAATCGTAAATATAAGGGGTGACACACACACACACACACACACACACACATATATAAAATACATACATACCTGACTCCACACATGGTCTGAACGGCAGCACCACCGCCAGGATGAGGTGGCCGTCGGGCGACAGCGAGCGTCGAATCTCCTCCAGAACCGTACGCGGTTTGTCGCACCTGTCCAGCAGGTTCAGACAGCTGATCAGGTCGTAGGTCAACCCCGACTGCGCCGTCGGCCACTCTTCTATGTCAAGTAACCTGCGACAGAGGAGATTGAAAAGGGAAGTCGGTTTCCTGCTGAAAAATGTCCTTGAAGATTGCAGTGAAGATTACAACGGTAGATTGTGACCATCTAACCTTCTCCTATGCACAAATTTCTGACAATGTCTTGACTCTTGGATACTGTCTTGCCACTTGGTCTGCCACTTTGCCACCCAAAGATCTTCTTGGAGATATGATCAAGAGACAGTTAAGCTGTCTCACCTAGCTTCCCCCCCCAACATCCAGCTTATCTGTACCCCCCACAGGTTACCTGCACCCCCCACTCTACTCCACACCTCTCCCTCACACATACACCCAGCTAACCTGTGTCCCCCTACTCCACACACAGCTTACCCCCCTGCTCACCTATAACCCCCCTTCTGTCCCCCCAGCTCACCTGTACCCCCTCTCCTGTAACCTTTCCCGCATGGGGGGTGACTGCTCCGTCACAAACACCTCCTGGAAGTGACCTGCCATGACCCTGGTCACGTTACCGTCCCCTGCACCTAGGTCCAGCAGCTTCTGGGCCTGGAACACAAGATTATGATGAAATAAAGACTAAACTCTCTCTGCCAAGACTGGAATGAATTGAGAGTTATCCCAAATTTGACTTTAGGACTTCTTTGCAAGAGGAGTGAAGGAGGCGGTCTACATTAGAGCTCACAGACACAAGTTATCTGGCACGTATGACCCACTACTACGGTCACATGTCTCTGACTTCACATTCCAACAGTAGACGGGTCCATTCCGCAAACAAGGTTGAAGGAGTCAGGCGGAAATTTGGGTAAGTGGGAGCAATTCATTCCAGTGTTGGCGGAGAAAGTTTAGTCTTTATTTCATAATGACTTGTACCGACACAGATGATCTTTCATGTTCAGTTAATATATCTAGTCGCTGCAGGGCCGTGTGCCTGCAAAGCTGGTGTGTTACACCCAAGGGCAGTTATACCAGCTATGATGATACAAAAAATGTTTTCCTACTGCAAAGGAGAGAGAAAGCCCAGAGCCCTGCTTACCTGCCAGCCAGGCGAGATCCTCATGAGTTTGTAGAAGTGTTGTTGTGAGAAGACAAACATGGAGCCTCGCCCCAGCCAGCTAAAGGGAGAAACGGGGATATGAGTATATGAATCTGAAGCAAGGTCAAGTGGGGTCATGTTGCACAATGGCAGAGTGCTCGACTTGGAACCAGAGGTCCCGGGTTCGAGTCCTGACATGCCACCGATCTTGTGTCCTTGTGAAAGGCACTTAAGTTAACACAACTTTCCCCACTTAACTCAAGTAGAAATGAGTATTGTCTGTCCTGTATTTGTTTCTATGTGTGGGACACAACACCAGCAACAGCTGGCTGTGTCCCACATGTATTGCACTGTTACAATTTCAATAAACCAAATGAAATCAAATCAAGATTAATTTCTGCCATTCCACACAAAAAATACCCTAGAAAACAAAATATTATGAAAGAAAACGTAGAAGCTGTTCCAATCTGTGCCTATCCTCCCCTGGATTTCACCAACTTACCCATTGATGGATGTGACCGACACGAACATGCTGAGGAGGGTGGAGACCACCGAGTGGAAGATCTGGGTGAAGACCCAGTCAGACTTCTCGCGACTGCCCTGCAGAAATTCTTCTGTCTCTGTGTCGAAGTGAAGAGGGAGGTACTTTGGCTGCAGGGTCTCACTGAGCAGGCTGACATCACAGGAGTACCACTGGAAATACATTTGCTTGTTACTTGGGAAAAGGAAACACCTGTACTAGTATGTAACCTCTGAGTTACTTTCATCATAAACATAATTCCAGGGTGTTATTATTCCTACAGAGATACCCCTCCCTTGAGTGACTCCAGTCTTTTCTCGATCTTGTGCAGTTTGTTTCAGTACATTTGTACTAGGTTTGCTTGTTAGGTTGTCTCTCATACAGGGCTGCCCTCTGTCTCTCCTCCACTCTCTGTTTACTTTTACACTTGTATATCAGGGTATCTTTCCACATGTTTGCATTGTGGCCATCCTATGCAGTACATTGGAACCCTATTCAGCACCAAGGACAGGCCCAAAAATTCACATCAGCATTACTTCATTATTGGTTTAGGCTTCAAAATGACACCTGTTAAGCTGCCTCACCCACCACCAGACCTTTAGACTCTAATAGGGACTACAAGTGAAAGTGTTAGACGTCCCTATCAGGGGCCCAGGTTTATATCTGGCCACGAGAATCTCAGATCTATTAACGTTACACACGGTCAAACCGAGGGCATAGGAAACCCTATAGTGGTAACAAATAGGTTAAATACGCTCCCTATTTTGCGAAATTCTATCATTTCTTAGCCAGCGTAGTTATTCTGGTGGAGACTTTCTGCATGTGTGGAAACCGGAAGGGGGAGGGGGGCGCGGCGGTCTCACCTCCTCGTATCTTGTATCTCTCAGTTCCTCCTCGATCTCGGCCTGCCTGACGGCCTGCATGTACAGGGAGCGGGCCAGCGGGTTCCGTATGTGGCTGCTGGACCACATTTCAGCGGCAGGGCGGCTGAATAAGAACCGAAGTAACGGGTTCCTTTCTTCCGTTCCCAGCACTCGGTGTACAGAGCAGAGGTGAGGCGGCTTCCGTCCTAGATCTCCAGTGCCTAGCCTCCGTAGCAGGCCTTATAGAACTGGGGGTTTGGTGGTCTTCGGCTGTTTTCTGATTACCCCAGTTCTAAAAAAACGGTGGTAATTCAACCAGGCCAGCTATGTTGTCTATATGCAATCAGAAAATAGCAAATAAAAGCTCCCAAAGACCCTGAAGACCCCCAAAATCCCCCAGTTTTTTTAGGCTATCCAGTGCCCAACTTTACGTCAACACTTGCTCCACTGGAAAACTCCGAATCGCCAAACCAAACCTTGCCTTAAAAGGAGTACCAAGATGCTGCCTTTGAACTCTAACACTCAGGGCGAAGCTCAGACTAGTAAAAAAACGGGCTACGCCCAAGTACGGGGTCCGAAAAAAAATTATTACGACTCGCAAACGAGAAACTGTGTAAATACGGAAGTGATCGAGCGGGGAATACCTGCGTGGGGCATGTCGGGAAGGGATGACGTAATGGGGAGTCCCAGCGGGAGCACTTTCACCTTTTTGTTTGCCTTTTTTGGGCAACGCTTTCACTTTATTTAATATTATTAGGCCATGTTGATTTGATTATATGGATGACATCCACGCGCGCATGAGTTTTCGGTCGTTTCCCCAAAAAAAAAAGTTTTCAACCATACTGTAAATTGTACAAAACAGTACTAGTAACTAGTATGTAGTTGCAAAATGAGCAAATATATACCGTAATTTGCAAAAAAAGAAAATACTGTACATATATTGGAAAACGATATCAATATCTTAGACAGACTAAATTCAAGGAAAATGACGAAAATACAAAGAAATGAATTTGAATAGTAGATATTATTCGCTATACCATACTGAGACTCCCTGTCATTTGTTCAACCTTCATGACCACGTAGATTTCATAATGAAAGCAACTTTTCTTTGCCAAACTTTTTTTTATTCGCACGCTCATATCAGTTTTTGGTTTTCCAGAGGATGTCATCCATATAATCAAATCAACATGGCCTTAGGGAGCGGACGAAAGCTAACAAGGCTGACACTTAGTCTCCACCAGACTCCTTTGCAGGCTGAATGAATAGTAGAAATCGGCTAAGGGGAAAATCATTGACCAGAGGAGTTGGCCGGCCATAGAGGGTCCAGCTTGCCGGCAAGCCAACTCCTCTGGCCAATGATGTTCCCCTTGGCCGATTTCTAGCTGACACTCAGGCTAGATGATGATGATCCTAAACTTATGCAGGAAAATTTGCTGCAAAAATAACACAGACCGCAAGATGTCCCCACTACCAGCGCACAAATCCAAATGACGTTATTTACTTTCGTCAGAAAGGTATGATTTCTTTATTGGCAATGACGCAAATTAGGTCTTGATTTGCATAATTGATGCCTCATTTTCCCTTAATTTACTGCAATGCTTGGACGGTCCGGTCTTACTAAGTGTAAAATTCTACTGAATACCTTGCTTACGTTTAGTCAGGTATATCCCTATTTCCTATATGCTTAGGTTTGAAGTCATGTGAACTATTCAGACACACGAGACTAAAAGTGTTGACACCAACAATGTTTATTCAAAAACACACACAACTCACTGGTTGGTGCACTAGTACAGTCACGTGACTATTCCAGTCCAATAGCAAAGCTTAGCAAAGCAAAAGTCTACCCATACATCATAAGCGGATATAAAAGGTGACATATTCAGTATATTTACAAACATGTTTGTAACCGTTGAACATATTTCTCTTGAAATTGTTTACTTAACAAGAAAATCTATTTTAGAAATGCACCAGTTTTCCGTACATCGATATCTTGTTATTTTTAGTTAACAGTTATTTTTGCTTCATTACTCCCAAATGACGTAAACCGGAGAGAAATACTCGATATACATTAACTTGAGCAGTAATGATTTGAAAATATGTAATTACTGCAAGCGCCACTAGGTTGCGCACTCACACCATTATCATCGTCGTCCAAAGTTTTAACCATTTTCAATGTTTTTTTGACATTGGAGTCGCTGTTTTACACCACTACCGATAACATACAATGTGCTTCTATACGGTTCTTTATATAATATGTACAATAGTGTCTTAAAGGCATCCAGTGCAGTTTTCAGGGCTTGGAAACCAGATTTTTTAAAAGTCAATATTCTAGTTATTTATCTACATACTGAGTTGAAACAACACTATCCCAGTATATAGTAACCCTCATGGAGCAAAAATATCCAAAATTCTGATAGCAAATTGTTACTGGAAGGGCCCTTGGTTGATTTTCAGGGTACCCCCCCCCCATAAAATATAACGACTCATTTTGGGACCTGTTTTTGCAGTTTTAAATACCAAAGGTATGAAATACTGATTGAAATGTGAAAATGTGAAGCAGTATGTGTCAATATCATAAAGATTACCTTATTCAGAATATTTGCAGTTTTGCTGCTCTGAAATCGCATTGGATGCCTTTAATAAAATGCAATTTCGGTCACTGCACAAACTACACGGCAGAGTTCCTGGGAGCAAGAAAAACAACTAAAACACGGGAACATACAAAGCACCTACAGATAACGTTAATTAATATTCCTCGACCTCCAAATGTGGGCCCTTGAAAGCTTGGAGCTGCATTTTTGGCGACGTCTCTGGGAGGAGCCTAATGCTACAGTATTGTCTGCAGTTTGCAAGAATTCTAGGAATTGTACAGGAATTTTGTCTACAGTCATGGAATGTCTCCCATCTCTGTTTGCTGACACACATTCCTGGAAACCCTTGGGAAACCCTGTCTGTGACCCCGGGGCTCGTTCACTATACACTCAGGGGAGGGTAGGAGTGATCTAATAAACTGCACTACCAAGTCTTCCTCAAAATCATGAAGTCATGGCAGTACCATGCAAACAATAACCCTAACAACAGCCACCGTCGCCATGGCAATGTATGTTTTCATTGCCAGTCTTGTTAACGCTGATACTAAATACTTTGGCGGCGATGGCCTGCCTTGTTCTTGGACGGCTTCATCCTTGAGTTTGGGACGTCACTGCTGAATGTTTTTGACCTGCATATCTGGCCTTTTGCAGCACCCTCCTGGCATGTTGTCAGGACATTACCTTCAGATTCGGTGATAGGCACATGCGGGGCTTCTTGGTACGACATGTTTTTGCGTGTTCTGCTGTTCCTTAGTGCGTGTGCGGCCTGGTATCTCACGTTCGGGCGCTGTGTGGCCGCCATCGTCGAGTGGGCAGCTGGGTTATGGTACAGGGTTCTCCTCTGGACCAGTCTGTCCCGTGGTCTGCCATACTTACCGACCGAAGCTAGATCTCTGGCTCGGTATCTGCCTGCTGTACGCACTCCATACGGTCTAACGTGCGCCAATCTCTGAAGTAAGGGTATCCGTGGGTCTTTCCGGATTCGGGGTAGAGTTCCGTACGGTCTAACATGTGTCTTCCTTTGGTTTGGTACAGTTTGGTAGTTGTTTCGGGCTGATGTCATTGGAGCGGCTGTGCCGTACGGTCTAACGTGCGCCATTCTCTGAAGTAAGGGTATCCGTGGGTCTGACCGGATTCGGGGGAGAGTTCCGCACGGTCTAACACGTGTCTTCCTTTGGTTTGGTACAGTTTGGTAGTTGTTTCGGACTGCTGTCTTTGGAGTGGCTGTGCCGTACGGTCTAACGTGCGCCACTCTCTGACGTACCGGTATCCGTGGGTTTGACCGGATTCGGGGGAGAGTTCCGTACGGTCTAACATGTGTCTTCCTTTGGTTTGGTACAGTTTGGTAGCTGTTTCGGACTGCTGTCATTGGAGTGGCTGTGCCGTACGGTCTAACGTGCGCCACTCTCTGGCGTACGGGTACCCGTGGGTCTGACCGGATTCGGGGGAGAGTTCCGTACGGTCTAACGCGTGCCTTCCTTTGGTTTGGTACAGTTTGGTAGCTGTTTCGGACTGCTGTCATTGGAGTGGCTGTGCCGTACGGTCTAACGTGCGCCACTCTCTGGCGTACGGGTATCCGTGGGTCTGACCGGATTCGGGGGAGAGTTCCGTACGGTCTAACAACATGTGCCTTCCTTTGGCGTACAGTTCGGTAGTTGTTTCGGGCTGCTGTCATTGGAGCGGCTGCGCCGTAGCCTGGATGCCTGCCGCCCTGTCTGGATGATGAAGGAAGGACCACCTCAGCTCCGGCGGCGTAGAAACGTACAGTGTCATCATCATCTTCCTCATACTCATCATCGTGTGGACTGGATGTTGGGGGGAGGGATTTGGGCCGTCGTGTGTTCTCGTAGTTGAAGTAACTGTCTGGAATCTCACAGTAAGGGTGCTGTACCGTATCCAGCTGATGTCGTATGTTGTAGTAGTTGTAGTCGTTGCTGTAATCATCTGGGATCTCCCAGTAAGGGTGCTGTACCTCCTGTGTGTTGTAGTACTCGTTGTAATCATCTGGGATCTCCCAGTAAGGATGCTGTACCCACTGACGTGTGTTGTAGTAGTTGAAGTGCTCGTCAGGGATGGCGCTGTACTCCGGAATCTCGTCCCCGGCAGGTGAAGCATCATCCTGTGTGCCCGCGCCTGTTTCTGGGCTTGTCGTGTCATGACTGACGTCCACAGCTCGACTGTTTTCTCCGCTGATCATCCATCGGTTGGTGGACACTACAGCCAGCGGGCCCGGTCCTTGTGGCGCCTGTGCGCCCTTCCAACCGTACCGATCCCTCATGATGATGCATGCGGCCGCAAGCAGTGTTACCAAGACAATGGCTACGACAGTTAGCGTCGTGCTGATACCCATACCGCCCGGTAGGGGGCGCTTCTCCCCACGCCGTACCGTTACCGTTACAGCTGGAGTTGTGTAGCTATAGGAGTTGGTCTGGTCCAGGCTGAACTTGCGTGTCTTTGTGTCTTGTTGGGCGGGTCTGGGGCTCTTCTGTTGTCCATGTCGCCGTCCTCTTCTTATTTTCTTCGCACGCGAGGCCGCTGCCAGAAGTGCTGGACACAGGCACGGGAAAGACATGCTGGTACATCTCGCCCCGAGCCTTGAAAAAACACGTTACGTTCTTCATTTCATCGCTACCAAAGGCGGCATCAATGCTCCTGTTGCCATAACTCTCAGATGAAGAAATCGAAGTGCTGTTCCTGTCCACCCGCGCGGCTGAGACATCGGAAAGGACCACAGCAACAATCGGAGTTTTGTTAGACTCGCCTACGGCCATGGAAACGATCTTCAGAGTCAAGTTTCTCCCCAATGCTACTCTAACGCTGCCGGCATCCTCCCAGGCATGTCTGCACCAGTGTGTGACGTTACGTTGTTTGTCCGCGTCTTTGCTGACTGTTACCATCACAAATGGCAGTTCGTACCTGCCTGCAGCTGCCCCGGCATTCACCGACAGGAGTGGACCGCATAGATAGTTTGGGCTTACAACTTTCTCAGCCAGCTTTTCGATGGTGTTCATGTTCGCAAGCCAGTGACCTCGCTTCAACAGGTAAGCTTCTGCGATACAGAAAATCTCCCCGTTAACCCTCACTGAAACGACGTCGACGGGACCTGACTTGTCTTTTCTAAGCCGCCGGTAGTCGACGTGCCAAGTCATCGCCGAGGACACAGGATCGTCAGAGAGAGGAGGCAATCCGTTCCCGCTCAGTTCAAGACGTTGCAGCGAATTTTGTAGCGCCTTCATAGAATCGCTTGACAGACATGTCAGCGAATTCCTGCTCAAGTCTAACTTACGTAGCTTCAGTGCCTGAAATGCCTCTGGGTGAATGGTTTTGATAGAGGCGGACCTCAGTGATAGATAGCCTAATACTTTCAGTCCATGGAACCAAAGCGGCTGGACGCTTTGCAAAGAGTTGCCGTCAAGTAGCAACCCTTGCAGGGACGTGAGGTTTTGGAAGCATTTCGGATCGATGTTATTTATGTGGTTGTGTGAAAGGGAC
Organism: Branchiostoma belcheri; assembly: GCF_001625305.1. Taxonomy (NCBI): domain Eukaryota; kingdom Metazoa; phylum Chordata; class Leptocardii; order Amphioxiformes; family Branchiostomatidae; genus Branchiostoma; species Branchiostoma belcheri. The sequence goes on from NW_017804109.1 coordinate 864,750, forward strand.
AGGGTTTTTAACGATTGGGGGAACATCAAGCCATTAAACCAGCTTCGCTTCACGTGGGTCAGATTGTTCTGGTCGAGGTACAAGTGATTCAGTTTAGGAAAGGCAGCGAAAGTGTCCTGATCTAAATCTGTGATGCCGCATTCTATAAGGGAGAGCTCGGTGATCATATTATTCTTAGGCGGTCGCAGCTTTGACAGAATTCCGAACTTGAACCCTCTAACCCCCACTAGTGGTCTGTCAGGGAGGCATGGTGGGGCCGGCTGAGAGGAGTTGGCATGTTGTTGTTGTTGTTGTTGTTGTTGTTGCTGTTGCTGTTGCGAGGTGCACTTGAAGCAAGCGCTGTAGAAGGGCTGATTTGGATTAACCATATACGCAGCGCAGTGTCCCCACGACTTCTTAATCTCGCACCCAGGAAAACATGTCGTGTCTAAACCTGTGCATCCTACCAAAACTGCTAGAACAATTATTTCCTTAAACATGATGGTCAGAAAACATATACATTAGTTAGAATGAAGTAAAAAATCATGAAACAGAACAAAATGCCTTCTTCTTGAAGACAGAAAACATATACAACAGTTAAAACATATATGCTGGTGTGTTACGCCGAAGGGCGGTTATACTGGCTATACAGATACAGAAGCTGGTGTGTTACGCCGAAGGGCGGTTATACTGGCTATACAGATACAGAAGCTGGTATGTTACGCCGAAGGGCGGTTATACCGGCTATACAGATACAGAAGCTGGTGTGTTACGCCGAAGGGCGGTTATACCGGCTATACAGATACAGATACAGGTACAGAATTAAGTAAATTTAGTGAAACTGAACAAAATGTCCTCGTCTTGTACAGTCCTTACTGACTGCTGGGGAGAACAGCTGTCTTAGCCTCGTCCATTCACTGCTGCAGGCTTCTCAGGCTGGCAAAGACGCTGCGTGGCCTGGAAAAAATACATGCAAATTATTCTTCTAGTTCAGTATAATACATGATTCCAATAACAGTGCCCCTATTTTTTTTTAAATCGTAATTTCTCTTTGGTGTCAGTTGTTGATGTATGATGTAAAATGGCAAATTTTACAGTCAAGAAGTGATGATAAAATGCATGTTAACTAACAGAATGAATGAATGAAACCTGGATAAACGTCCGACTACTGACTTTATGTATAGGTGAGTGGGTGGATAGGTGAATATATGAATGAATCTTTTGATTCATCGAGCCATTCGTCATAAAAAAAAAGAAAGAAAGAAAGAAAAAAATGTACGCCCGGCCAGTATAAACCTCTATAACATAGCAAATATGATAGTTAGGCTACAGGAAGGAAAAGTTATGTTTGACATCCACGCCTGCATTGATTTTCTTCTGATTTTGAAAGAATGAAAAGGGAAACAAGATATTTTTTTTACTCTTCGGCGATGGGAAATTTGATTTGACTCCTGCTTGTGAAAATGGATACATAGCTTCGGTTAGGGACGTCTTCCGGGATATAGCCTCGAGTAGCGAGTGGAGGCCCTTACAGCCTGGTCTTCCTCAGCTTGTTTACTGCACAAGACTTGTGTGCTATGCCTAAGGCCACAGCAAGTAAATTTTATGGATGATATCCTCTAAAAACTCTAATGCGATAGGGCGAAAACAACCAGGCGGGCCGAAGAACAAGATTCCTACATTTTCAAATTTTGACATGTAAAAGGAATTAAACACATCACTGCATCAAAGTAAAAGACTAAACAACAGCTGATCTGACAGTGGTCAGCATGCCGAAAATGGGCTAAGATGTCTGTTGACATGCCGGAACGAGACACTCAGATGGCAACAAAATGTCTTGTTTTTAACCCAAAATCTAGCCCATTTTCGGTACGGTGGCCACTGTTAGATGGCAACAAAATTTCTTGTTTTTAACCCAAAATCTACCCCATTTTCGGTACGGTGGCCACTGTTAGAGGGCAACAAAATTTCTTGTTTTTAACCCAAAATCTAGCCCATTTTCGGTACGGTGGCCACTGTTAGATGGCAACAAAATTTCTTGTTTTTAACCCAAAATTTAGCCCATTTTCGGTATGGTGGCCACTGTTAGATGGCAACAAAATTTCTTGTTTTTAACCCAAAATCTAGCCCATTTTCGGTATGGCGGCCACTGTTAGATGGCAACAAAATTTCTTGTTTTTCCACAAAGGTGAGATGAAAATTAATGAGCGCCATGATTTCATCCAGAAAATTACTTGTTGTTTACCGGTTATGCGAAACAAACAAACAAACAAAATCTTACCGGCAGGCTTCAATGTAGCCTGTGTACACAAGCTCTCGGCCGGAGGTTAATGACCCCCACCCCAAGGGGGGCGGCAACCTAGGGCGGCGGCCGCCAGGAGCGCGATTTAGTCAGGCTAGCTTCAATGCGGCGATCGCTTAAATGCTCTTATAGTCGCATCTCGTGTCGGTTGTTGGATCGGAAAAAAACAAGTCGTCACTTCTGGGCCGTCCGGGGTTCTGATCTGTTCTTCACGGCGTCTGCGCATCTTCGTAAGCCTTCGTAGTCATAGCAACCGTTGATGACGTCAGTCATATCAAGGATATTTTAATGTCCTTGGTCAAACGGATCTCGACTATGCCAGTTACGGCTGACAAAACGTTTGAACGTCGTGTCCTAAATACCTTCCTGCAAGATATTCAAAACTTAATAGGATTTTTTTTTCAGATCAGACGGCTAAAACCCAATATGCATTTGTTGCGATGGTGTGCTGTGTCGATGACCGTCGACAAAGGGTTTAAAAAGTTGTGTAAGAAATTCTTTGGTGAGATTAAACGTATGTTCCCTGCCAGGCAAGATATGCACAGTACATGTATGTATTTTGCTGTTTACACACACACACACACACATACACACACACACACACACACACACACACACACACACATACACACATGCACACACACGCGCGCGCGCGCTCACACACCGATACATGCAAACACACAAATACACACACAAACACACACACACACAAGCACACACATTCACAAACACACACTCTTTCTTTCTTTCTACAGATCTTCTCCCACACAAATGCATACACAACGTTGGGCTGGCACAAAAAAGATACCTGTACAAAAAAGCAAGCCCGATTAAAAAAAACACGCAAAATAATAATCTGTTTGGAGAGTAGCTCCAGGCTACTATACGGTTAGCTGTGGATTACGTCTTCGCAGGCATGTGAATGATATTTTACGGGTATGTTAAACATGTAAGGTCTCTTAAAGGTATTTGCAATCTCCGCTTGCTTTCAGCAAGGACATACAGGATAATATCCTGGCTTGGAGGCGCCTAGATTGGGTATTACTATATAAAGCTCTGCGCTGCAGGCGTTGATCACAAGAGACCCAGAACAATATTATATGTCGCCAGAAAGCAAATCAAAATCTCGACCTACTTTTTCATGTATTCGGGGCCACTTTATCGCACGTGCAGGGTTAGCGTGTTCAAATTTCGGTCCCGGCTGTACCTTTCTATATATCTAAAATAGCCCTAAGGCTACGTCTGACACCGGACAGCTATGGGACTGGTGAGGTGAGGTGAAAATAGCCTTGGGGATTTCATATGATATGCACTATATCAAACCCAAATGATTCCAAATAAAATCTTTACTGTTTTTGTGTAATTTTCTGTTAGCTGTCCTTGAAAATAATTCCTCATACTGCTAAAACACAACTTATCTCAGGTCGCCCGTTGGTAACCTGGAAGTTTTTTTACACTAAACTTGACAACGTCGGTGTTTACTGCACTACAATAAGGAAGACAGGGTACAAAGTTCAAGCGGTGTCATACGTCTAAAACTACTATGTGTAGTATACACGGTTCTGGATACGATAGACTAGACACTATTCAGCTGACCCTTACCCATTCAGTCATAGAACTAGATAGGCATGATTCTGGATACGATAGAGGCTATCTAGAACAGTATCTGATCCTAATATGATCACTAACATATATTCAGGCACAGAACTAGTCTCTGCCAGACTAACTACGCTGGCTATATATAGGAGAATATTCGCCAGGGGAGTTCGGCCGCGGAAGGTTGTTTCTCTCCCTCCGAAGGAGAACATTTGCCGCGCGGCCAGTCAAACTCCAAGGCTGCCAACTTTACTCTCCTTTTTGCCGAATTCTACGATCCGTATTCCCGTAGAAAGGTCTGGTGGAGGCGAGCATAGAACTAGATAGGCACGGTTCTAAATACAGTAGCCCCTTACCCTTTTACCGGGTGTGATCGGAGGAGGTTCTTCCCGCTCGCAGCAACCACAACAGCTCATGGTTCACAGGCGACGGTCTCCAACTAACTCTCAAACTCTCCTCGGCCTTTACAGTAGTGAGTCAGTAGTGTGTGGTGGCGAAGTGGTTCACAGTCTTGCTTCTTAACCTCAAGGTCGCGTAACTCTGGACTCGTATGTAGATTGCGGTCCTTCGGTTGGGCTACCAAACTGTTGCTGGCAGTTAAACTTCGGAGTACAGCTATCGATGAAGGTACTACTAGGAGGCCCCCTCCGGGAGAGTACGCCAATGTGTGGGTCGGGTCAAAAGTTTCGAAACTCTTACGGTCGCACCTCTAACGGAGGGTTATGTATAGTTCAACTGCTCCAAAGCTTTGCGGCTTACCCTTACTATTGTAAAGCGCCTTAGTAGCTGTCAATGCAGTCTAGGCGGCCCGCCCAAAGAACAAACACAACCCTTGGCCACGGGCCAACAAGTCTGTTACCTGCGTCGCTGGTTACTCCTCCCAAGCAACTAGACTGAAACGTTTTATTTACTTTCAATGGGTACTTTGTCATGTTATATTTGACAGTGAGACCTCTTGGCGAACATCTAACTGTTCGGTGTTTTATTGCTTCTTTTTTCTGACTATTTTGTACCCGCGGATGTAAACAGTGTTCTACACCTGGTACAATAGAACTAGAGACATTACGTCACCGAAACTGGTATTCCCCTGCCGACACTTCCGCATTACGTGGCGACTGAAAGTCGTTTCTGGACCTCGTTAGTGACTTGTGTTCTCTGTATCATTACCAGCCCGATCACCATGTCCAACATACTGCGTGTTGCGGGGACCCTTCTCCCTGCAGACGTGCAATGCCGGAGGTCACTACAGATGGCGCGGAGTATCTATGGTGAGAACACACAGTTGTCACGTTACTTTGCAACTTGGGTAACGCCTTGAGTAGCCTTGGCGATCACAGAAAGGCCGTCAGCTATTTTGAACAGTCACTGCAGATGATGTGGACTATACATGGTGAGAACACTGCACATCCTGACATCGCTGAATCGCTTTACAACTTGAGTAAAGCCTGGAGTAACCTTGACGATCACAGACAGGCCGTCAGCTATTCTGAAAAGTCAAAGATGTAACAGGACTATAAACACACTTAACACCCTGGCATCAACATGGGCTACCCTGGGCAAGGATCAAAAAGTCGAGAGAGTACAGAAGGCAGGTGGACCAGATTGCGAAGAAACTGGCACAGCAGAAGTCCTAATCAACTACGTCTGTCTTAAAACGAGATAGGACGGTTGACCTGCATGTAGAGGGGTTGCAGAGGTCGAAAAACAGTTCTGCTAGCTTGGACTCAAGTGAACTGTGCAGAGCCAGTTAGTATGATTGTTAAGGTGTTCCACCTAGCAGTTGTTGAGAACATTGCAGCAAAAAGAAAAGTTTGAAAGCGCAAGGCTGAAAGTTCATCTGCAGCTTCACTAAAGGAAGATTGACGTAAGCACTGAAATGTCGACTGTGAAGCAGTGCCACCTTACGGCAACTGAAGAAAGTGCAGCAGTAATGACCATTACAGACCAACAGTTTATAGTGTTATACATGTAACAATAACGTGTCCTGTCTAATTCAAATGAGAGATTATTTTCCATGACAACTTTAAGTATGATTTTCCAAAGAATTAACGTTATATGAGTCTGTACACACTTGTAACGCAATTGTACCCCATGCCTAAAAATTTCAATGTAATGTTATGTTGCATCGCAACATATGCCTATAGCAAATAACTTTGTATTGATTAGATTTTGGTGTAGATCTCCTTTGAAATAGAATTTTATAATATAGATTTTGGTGTCAAACCTTTGAAAGAGAATTATATATATATATACATATATATACACATATACCACATTTTATCTGTCCTCTTGAGTTGTTTTCTTGGAAAGTATTGACTGTAAAGTTAATCGTTTTGTGGAACTTTAGAAGAAACCGTTATTAGTGTCAGTTTTAGAGAGCATTAATGATTTTAAAAATCTGACAATCAGTTGACCAAAACATGCTGCAGTTTGCACAAAAGTTGCCAGAGGGCGCTCCTGCTACACCGTAGAACCCCCTGAGGAGGTGCCGGACTCATGAGAGGTCTCCTACTTTCCGCGATATTTTTAATAACCTCTGTCTTAGCCGCATATCTATTGATTATTCCTCCCGCTGTCCTTGATTCCAAGCCCACCCTCACTCTGACGACAAGTCCCAACAGAAATATGCTTCCCTGATTTCTTTATTTACTTATTCACATATATTTATTGAGTATTGGGCAAAAAGCAAAAGTTTCTTATATAACACCTTCTACTCAAAAACATACAACGAGTATAAAACACATTGACAAGATACATGCATAAATACAAGGTGGATAAAACCAAGATAAATACAAACAAGATTCCCTGATTTTTACACTATGGTGGAAAAATATAGTCTCCACCAGGCTCCATTTGCAGGCTGAATAAATAGTAGAAATCGGCCTAAAAAGAGGATATAATTGGTCACCAGAGAAGGTAGCCGTACAGGCAAAAATGTAGAGCTTCTCCGGCCGGCCACCTCCCTTTTTAGGCCGATTTCTACTACTACTACATGTAGTATTCATTTAGCCTGCAAAAGGAGTCTGGTGGAGACTAGAAAAACAACGCAATCATCATTCGCTTACTACGATCTGATGCCTTTTGCAGGAACTCTTTCTTCTGAAAGACTTACAATTTACTATGAATCTAGTTTTTTTCTGTTTTATTTGCATGTCTCTAGAGTTTCGTATTATTTCAATGATGCACTGTGTTTTATGTTTTTTTACCTGAAATAAAGAATGAATAAATGATAAAAAACACAGGGCTACGACACAGAAACGTCCGTCCCACCCAGCCCTACTTGCATAATGTGGTCATCAAGGACTCAGGTTTGACATCTTGAAGAGGTGATAATCGCCTGTTATGTCAATCCTTCCACAAATGTGCTAAATCTTCATAGAATGCAGGGTTTTTTTCTAGAAAAATTTAGCATGAGGGAGCAGATCGCAAGCATGGCAAGGAACGAAGTGACCGAGGGGCGATTTTTCAATAAGAGTAACACTCACAAGGGTTCAATTTGAAAATTGGTATGAGGGAGCTGGCTGGTTACATGAGGGAGCAGCTCCCTTATTCCCTTATTCCTAGAAAAAAAAACCTGGAAAAAAAATAAAACAAAATAATAAACACATCTCTGCGACACAGAACCGTCCGTCCCAGCCTTACTTGCATAATGTGGTCATCATCAGCCCATTATTACCACTTTATCACCGCCTTCGACGACGTCTCAGGGAGGAGCCTATTGGTACAATTGTGTGCAGTTTGCAAGAATTCTAGGAATGGTACAGGAATTTTGTCCACAGGAATAGAATGTCCACAGACATGTCTGACCCACATCTATGCCCACATTCCTGAAACAAAACCTATTTGCAGGTCTGAAATAAGGAATGAATGAATGATAAAAAACACAGGGCTACGACACAGAAACGTCCGTCCCAGCCTTACGTGCATAATGTGGTCATCATCAGCCCATTATTACCACTTTATCACCGCTTCCCCCCAAAGATCTCTCTCTGTGCGCTGGCTGCTGCATGTGTGAGGACATTAGGCGCCAAATCCCGCGGACGACACCGCCGGTGCTCCCATCTCACCAGATGCTATTTGGAGAAGATGTCCTAAGTACCCTATCAATCAGCCGCGCCCGCGATGGACGCTCCAGATACACTGGTCAGGGCTCGAAATTTTTGGGAATAGGTGCACTGGTGCACCCAACCTAAAAAAATTAGGTGCACAAAATCAAAATTTTTTTCGGGTGCACCATATGAAACAAAACCAGGGCTCGAAATTCAGTTTTGGCGACGTCTCAGGGAGGAGCCTGATGGTACAGTATTGTGTGCAATTCGCAAGAATTCTAGGAATTGTACAGGCATTTTGTCCACAGGCATGCGGAATGTCCACAGGCATTTCTCTGACCCACTTTCATGACTTAGCAGGTACCGAGTCTTCCTCAGAATCATGAAATGATGGCAGTGCCATGCAAACAATAACCCTAACAGCAACCACCGTCGCCATGGCAATGTATATGTTGTCATTGCCAGTCTTGTTGGGAATAGGTGCACTTTTGGGGTTAGGTGTAATAAGTCGATCGGTGTAATGTAGCCAGCTGCCGCGTGCCTGCGAAGCTGGTGTGTTACGCTGAGGGGCGGTTATACCGGCTATACAGATACAGATACACTGGGGCACCCAACCTAAAAAATTAGCTGCACAAAATTTTTTCGGGTGCACCATATAAAACAAAACCCAAATTTGGAGTTGTGCACCCAATATTTTCTGTGGGTGCACCCAAATATTTTTGTAGGTATTTTTGTACATATGAAATTATAATAGTATGCAGGATATTCCTAGCATCTAGGTGTCAGAAAAAATAATAAAATCTTTGTTGTAGTACTTGCTTAAGATTTTAAAGTTAGCTCTCATTTCAAACTCAAGCTCATAAGAGGAGCAGTAAGATCTATTATTAGGATTTGTTTTATACGGTGCACCCGAAAAAAATTTTGTGCGCCTAATGTTTTAGGTTGGGTGCACCAGTGCACCTATTCCAAAAAATGAATTTCGAGCCCTGCTAGTAGCAGCTCCCCTGTACCGGTCCTGATGCCATCTCCCAGTGCGCCCTCCACTCCTCCAGGCACGAACGTATCACACTCCGTCTTACCGTACCGCACACCGCTGAAGACATACTCCGCGTAAGGCATCGCCAATCTCAAGGGATTAGGGCTCTAAGTGGCTTCTTAGATCACCACCCAGTTTTTTTTCTCTCTCTCTCAGAGAAAAAGAACGCACTTGCTCCGTAGCAGGCTTATAGAACTGGGGGTTTGGTGGTCTTCGACTGTTTTCTGATTAGCCCAGTTCTAAACGGGTGTAATTCAACCAGGCCGGCTATGTTGTCTATATGCAATCAGAAAATAGCACATAAAAGCTCCCAAAGACCCTGAAGACCCCCCAAACCCCCAATTTTTGGCGTGCTATGGAGGCTACTACTACTGTGCCAGGCTGCGGCCATGTTTTGGAACCCAAGCCGTGCTTGATCACTGTACAGACGCGAACAGACAGCGTAGTCAAGACGGGGAAGCAGCTAGCACGGGTTGGCTAAGAGTTTGTGACAGGCTTTTGTCACTAACGTTTACCCGTCGATGGTTAAAATCCCGGTCGCCTGTCTTTCATCCAGGCTCGTTGCGCCCCCTCCGAGCTCACACCTGGCTTGAGACGCACGTTGGGTCCTCCCTTAGCTTCCACCTGGCTTGAGACGTTTCTGTTCGCGCTCACCTGTGGTAGACACGGGCTTAACGAAGGGTGGGAGAATTAAGAAGGTAGTTGGGGAAGCGGGAACCTGTAAGAAGGGTCACCGCTAAGTAGGGGACCTCGCGGCCCGACGTTGCATCGGGAGGGTCCCCGGCCCTTTTTATGCTAACACCTGCACAGCTTCAGAGGGATCAGGTGGGCATCAAAGCAGCCGCCGCTGTCACAAGACAAGCCAAGTGTGCCAAGGTGTACCTCCTTGGGGCTGGGTGGGGATGTCTTGGGATTTTTCTTCTTTTTTTTTCCTCGCCTTCGTAGAATGTTTCTGTCATGTTATGGTTTCTTTAAGACGCAGTGATGATGTGAGATGCAGCAAGACAAGGCCAAGATCACTAAGGTGTATCTCCTTAGGGCTGGGTGGAGATGTCTTGGGATTTTTCTAATTTTTTTCTATCGCCTTTGAACAAGGTTTCTGTCATTTTGTTGTAGTTCTTTAAGACTCGGTGATGATGTCAGATGTAGCAAGACAAACCAAGATCACCAAGACGTATTTCTATAGGGCTGGGTGGAGATGTCTTGGGATTTTTCTTATTTTTTTCTATCGCCTTCGAAGAAGGTTCTTTCATGTTATATTTTTTAAGACCCAGTGATGATGTCAGTTGTAGCAAGACAAGCCAAGCGTGCCAAGGTGTACTGCCTTAGGGCTGGGTGGGGATGTCTTGGGATAAGGAAGACATATTGTTTTTGCTCAGTTTCGTCTTCTTCTCCAAATAAATAATGTCGATGACCAGGACCAGACGTCTGTCACCATGGTAACTGGTGTTGGGTTACATAATGGTAATATTGCAAGTGCCATGCAGAACTGAATTCAAGAGGGGCTGCATGGTCACCATATATATAAGTGTCTTAAAGGTAGATTAAACAAAGCAGTTTGTTAAGCTGGACCATGCATGTGAAGGTAAACATAATGCATTTGCTTTGCAAATGTTACCTTTCTAGTTCTTTTTTTTCTTCTCGCCCTCGTAGAAGGCTTCTATCATGCTGTGGTTCTTTTAAAAGACACGACGATGTCGTCAGTGCTGCTTTCCTTAATGGCGGCAGCAATCTCCCCTCTCGGCGCGCCCGCCACTTACGGTAATTGTGGAGAAACGTCTTGTTCGGGCGGTCATTACGGCAGCCTGACGACACTGCTCCATCCGTCAGGGGCATCAAACTCACACAAAAACTTCTGGAAAGGAAAGGTACTAGTATATACTCTCCAAGCAGAGGTTGTGGGGGAATGATCGTTACATTTTTATATTTGGCCGTTTTTTTTGTCCTGACCTCCACTCCCGTCGGTGGCTGCGGACCTTCTCTGGCTAATGGATACTGTCTTGCCAATTTGATACTGTCTTTTTGCCACCGAGAGGGATCTGCTTGGAGATTAGGAAGGTATATTAGTGAGAACTTCATGTACTTGTGTTATTTAGCCTCTGTACACTGGAAGAAGCCACACAGGCGAAACCGGTCGTGTGACAGGCTGAAGTTCTAAACGGGAACTATGCGGCTCCAGATGTCTTACTGAGGGACGACTGCGTGTGCGAGATGTCGGTTAGCTTGAGGAATGAATCCCCTCTACTATATACATGACGCAAAAACTTCAGACACAGGAACGGAAACTCTTCCGCAAGGCCATACCAAGTACTTTTTATGGATGACGTCCTCTGGAGACCCTAAATCTAATGCGAGAGCAAAAAAAAAAAAAGACAAGAAGGGCCGAAAAAAGCAAGATGCCTAGATTTGAAATATACCAAGGGACGACAAATGTTGGGACACAAATTGAATGAGATAACACAGTGTAACAAACTAACAACCAACAATTCGACTTTTATTCGTCATGAAAACAGCAATAAATCAGTGGAACAGCAGTTGTCGTCCTGTCCTGTTT